>NC_045595.1:34176804-34484304 GCF_009762305.2 Zalophus californianus | reverse complement strand
CTCAGTTTTCAGCCCTCACTTCTCACTTTGAAGTTTGTAGCGGGCCTTCGGATTTCTCACATTTCTCACAAGCTGCTCCCTGGCTCTACTGCCAAGCCCTCCTGGTTGTTCCTACTAGCTGGTATTTGGTCTGGGTCTTGGGGTTTCGTGTTACTTCCTAACCAAAGAAACTTTAGCTCTTTACAGTGAAGCTAAGGCTAGAACTCATGGGAGATATGGAATCTTATCTTAGCCACTGTGTGAGACCCCAAGCAACTTAATATAAGTCAACCTGTTTTCAGAGGCTGAATAAACAAATGGACAATGGCCAGATCATATCTAAAAATAGAACCCCAATCCACAATCTGCAGCAACCAGTCTGGGTAGCCAAACTACAATTTCTAGAGCAATCAGCCCAAAACAGTCAGTACTTAATCAATAACTGATAGCTTCTTTAATATGTGTGCCTGCTTCCAACTTACGGTCAGAAAGAGAAATCCCCTACACCAATCCCATAAGATGCCCTGCTTCTACTCAGCCCTTCTCCAGTTTCCCTATGCCAATAGCCTCCAACCAGTGCACACTGGAAGCCTTCCCTTTTTCCACTTGAAAGCTTTCCACACCTGCCTTCCAGTATCTGCTAAATGCAAGTGATGGTGGCTGACTCCTTTGTATAGCAACCTCTGAATAAATAGTCTTTGCTTTTTCTTACTTCTTTCTTCTATAAAGGAGGGGTTTGGAAGGGGAAAAAAAAGCCAGAAGGGGTCTAGGGTTCATTAGCAGAGCACCTGTTAACACTCAGAGAACTAGACAGGTTATTTCCCATCTCTTAAGAAGCTTGGAGGTTGGGATGCCTGGGTGGCTCAGTTGTTAAGCGTCTGCCTTTGGCTCAGGTCATGGTCCCAAGGGTCCTGGGATCGAGCCCTGCATGGAGCCCCGCATTGGGCTCCCTGCTCCGCAGGAAGCCTGCTTCTCCCTCTCCCACTCTCCCTGCTTGTGTTCCCTCTCTTGCTGTCTCTCTCTCTGTCAAACAAATAAAAATTTTAAAATCTTTAAAAAAAAAAAGAAGCTTGGAGGTAGGCACATCTGTGCCCACTCCCTGCTTACTTATCTGTTTTACAAACAGCCAGTCTTATGTCAGCTTAGACAGGAGAGTTTCAAAGTTAAAACAAGATTTTAAAACTGGAGACAGATGCAACACCAAAAAAAAAAAAAAAAAAAAAAACACACACACACACACACAAAACAACAAACAAAAACAACCACATAATCCAATTTAAAAATGGGAACAGGATCTGCATACACGTTTTTCCAAAGAAGACATACAGCTGGACAACAGGTACATGAAAAGATGCTCAATACCACTAATCATCAGGGAAATGCAAATGAAAACCACAATATCACCTCACACCTGTCAGAATGACTAAATATCAAAAAGACAAATAAAGAGTATTGGTGAAGATGTGGAGAAAAGGGAATTCTCCTGCACTGTTGGGAATATAAATTGGTGTAACCACTGTGGAAAACAGTATAGACTTTCCTCAAAAAGTTAAAAATAGAAACACCATATGATCCAGTAATTCCAATATTGGGTATTTACCTTAAAAAATTTAAAACACTAATTCAAAAAGATATGTACTCCTATGTTTATTGTAGCATTATTTACAATAGCCAAGTTTTGGAAGGAACTTTAGTGTACACAGATAGAGGAATCGATAAGGAAGGTGTGAGATATAGATTCAGATGGATAGAGATATATCTATAACTGGAATCTATCCATCTATATCTATATAATAGAATATCACTTAGCCATAAAAAGAGGATGAGAACTTGCCATTTGCAACAACATGGATGAACCTAGAGAATATTATGCTGAGTGAAATAAGTTAGACTGAGAAAGAAAAAATACCATATGATTTCACTCATACGTGTAATCTAAAAACAAAACAAAACAAATGAACACACAGACAAAAAGCAGAATCAGACCTATAAATGCAAAGAACAAACTGATGGTTGCCAGAGGGAAGGAGTGGGGGTTTTGGGCAAAATGACTGAAGGGGAGTGGGAGATACAGGCTTTCAGTTATGGAGTGAAGAAGTCACAGGAATAAAGGGCCCAGCATAAAGAATATAGTCAATGATATTGTAATAGTGTTGTATGGTGACAGATGGTAGTAGCTATACTTGTGGTGAGCATAGACTGGCATATAGAGAAGTTGAATCACTGTGTTGTTCACTTGAAACTAATGTAACATGGTTTATCAACTCTACTCAAAAAAATTAAAGAAAAACAAAACCTGAACATTGGGGACGGTATGTGCTATGGTGAGCGCTGTGAATTGTGTAAGACTGATGAATCACAGACCTGCACCCCTGAAACAAATCATACATTATATGTTAACAAAAAATAATTAAAAAAGTAAAAAATAATAAAAACTGGAAATAAATTATTTGCATCTCTACAGAACAAAATTTACAAAGGAACCTCTGCCCCTCCAGAGTTAAAAAATAGCCCAGTGGATAGAAAATCAAGCCCAGCAGGTCACTGAAGGAACATCTAGTAATCCTTTTGCTCATTTCTAAGTTTCAGATATTTTCTGACAAAACCCTAGTCCAGATGAGAAAACCTGAGGTGTGGAGAGGTTCTGTAATGGGCTCAAAGTCACAGGCTCCTTGGTGCTAAGACTCGAGTCAGAACTAGTGACTCTGGACCCCGAAGTCTCTGTGAAAGAACAGTGGCCAGAGTTTTACTTCTTCTGCCTCACCACATCTTATTCCACACATAGGGTATAGTTGGTGCCTTTCTCCTGCCGACAATCCACAGAGAGAGCATCTTCTACTTCTCTCTGCCTGTAGGCATGTGTGGCCCACTCAGGAGGATAGCTGGAAATACCTGAGAGTTCATATCCCTCGGATGACCCTCAAGCAATGACAGGGAAGTATTGATGGATAAATAGGATTCATATCGAGCTTCCCTGTCCTTAATGAGACATTTCTGAGAGATGTACCACAGTCTCTCAGAGAGTCTCCAGCAAGAATGAGGTCTGGTTGCCCTCAGAAGTAGCCTGATCATTAACATCTGCTTCATTGGCATTCATCCCTTCCCTGTCTTACTCCCCCATCCCTCACCATGTGTCCTGGAATTACCTCCCAAATAGGTTACTTGCAGCCAAATCTTGGCTCAGGGTTTGTTTTAGGAGGAACCTAAACCAAGACAGAGAGGGAGCCTAGTTTTCAGCATTGCAGATCTCCTCATCAAAACATCCATTGTCTATAATGGTTTGAATGAAATGCAAACATTACAATCAGATAAGAAAATGACAGATGTTGCAGAGAATACAATTTGTCAGGAAAGATTCTTTTTAGTAAGTCATTTGTCATCATATTACATAGCTTTCCTTATGAGGGTTTTGGAACCAGAATTACAAGTCTCTGTGTGTGTGTATATGTGTGTCCTCAAATCCTTTAATCTTGCATAGATATTCAAAATAGATTGGAGAAATTTAATTAACCTTTGATGATTTGTACATTTCACTCACATTTTAAAAGCAAATACTTTAGAATTTTAAAACGAAAGATAGTAAAATCACAATTTCAAAGACAACATAAAATATCTTGGGGAAGATATGTGCTACAGTGAACGCTGTGAATTGTGTAAGACTGTTGAATCACAGATCTGTACTTCTGAAACAAATAACGCAACATATTTTAAGAAAAAAGAAAAAGAAGAAGATAGCAGGAGAGGAAGAATGAAGGAGAGTAAGTCAGAGGGGGAGACGAACCAGGAGAGATGATGGACTCTGAAAAACAAACTGAGGTTTCTGGAGGGGAGGAGGGTGGGGGGATGGGTTAGCCTGGTGATGGGTATTGAGGAGGGCACATTCTGCATGGAGCACTGGGTGTTATGAACAAACAATGAATCATGGAACAGTACACCAAAACAAATTATGTAATATATGGTGATTAACATAACAATAAAAAAATTTAAAAAAAAAGAAAGAAAAATATCTTGTGAATACCTTAATTAATGAGGCTTCAGAAATAGACATAAATAGCCCTGAGATCATAAAGAAAGGGAGTAGAGAGCAGAGATGAGAAAAGTACTTAATTACTGAAATGACACAATTGCACTCTCAGAAGTAGATCTTCAAGCAAAATATTGATAATGGTGAATGATACTGTATTAGTACGAGCTAAGAATCTGGGAGTTCCCCAAATGTCTCATGTGAGAATTGGTTGTCTCATGCTTGCAAGTTCACTTAACCTCATTCAGGTGTGTCATATATGTCTAATATGCAGTCCTTCCCGCAACATCAGTTACTGTCCAATGATCAAATAGTGAAACAAATTAGGAAGTATATGTTCATTTGTATGGATGTATATGTATACAAGTTGTATGTGTGTGTATATCCTAATTACAAAATATACCCATTTTAGAAAGCACATAAACATTTAGAAAAAGACCAATGACCCCATGAATATACTCCAGAAATTAATCTTTCAGCATATATAACCTATACTTATTATATTTTTAAATAAAATACATTTATATATGTAAATGCACATACAGAATAGAATTTGGCTCCAAATGTATTAACTATTTGATACCCTGAGTTTTTCACTTATTATGAATATTTTTCCATGTCATAAAATATTTATTGAAAACAGCCTATGGTTGACTTCTAACTATCTCACTCTATTTATATTCCATAATTTATTAAATTTCTCCTATCATTAGACATTTATGTTGTTTGCAAATATTTGCCATTATAAATAAGGCTGCAATTAGTATTTTTATTTATTGTCTTTATCTCTTGATTAGTTTCTTGTAATCAATTACTACGAGTGGAATTTTCTGAGACATGATGATGACATATTACTAAATTATTCATCTGTATAACTTACATATTCTTGTAAGTATTATGTAACAGTTACAATTTAATCACATCCTTAACTTTGTATATTAACATTTTTTAACTTTTTTCACTTTGATACATGAAGAATCTCTCAATTCTTAAATTTAGATAAATTTGCTTATTATTGAATAATTATTTATGTCATTTACCCCTTTTCTTTATAGTTTTAAGGGTTTTATATATTTTCACAGTATTATTCCTTTGTCTTTATTTAACAAGTATTTATTGAGCATTTACGTATACCAATCTTTATGGTAGGCCCAGGAGACAGGATATTGAACAAAATAGTAGTATCCTCTTCTCTCATAAAGCTTACAGTCTGTGGGAGGTGGACAGTTGAACAAATGGGTTTAGAGGAAGAGTACAAGGTGTTATGGAAATTTAAAGGATTAACACTGTGCAGAAGAGTAAATATAACAGGCCTGACACTGGTTATCCTTAAAACTCCTGCTTACTAGGTTGTCTTTTGGATGTCATGAGTTCTAACCATTCTCTGATAAGAATGGCTTACTGTACCTGAACCACTCGTACTCATAATGTGATGTATGCTGAACACTTGCTTTCTTCCTGGGGGTCTGAAACCTTGGCACATGCCAGGCAGAGGCTGCCCACATGAGCATCCCCCAGGAAAAACTCTGGACACTTAGTCTCTAATAAGCTTCCCTGGTAGGTTACAGTTCACATGGATTGTCACAACTTGGTGGGAGAGTTAAGCATGTCCTATGTGACTACACTAAGAGAAGACCCTTAAAAGACCCTTGGACCTGGTTTCCTCTAGACTTCGCCCTGGGAAACTTTTGCCTTTGTTGATTTTGATTTCTAACTTTTTGCTGTAATAAATTTTAGCTGTGAGTGTGACAAAGCATAGAACCTTGGTATTCTTTTGGAGACCATGGAAACCACCGCCTAAAAAGTAACACTGCTCTACCCCTTGCTCACAAAGCTTAAAAACAAGACCTGAAAGGATCACACCATGTCAGGTGACTTAACCGTGTCTCAAAATAAAGCTGAAGAATAATTTTACAGGGGGAGAAATAAGACTCAGCACCCAACTAGCTAAAGTTCCCAATGTCTGGTGTCCAATCAAAACATACCAAGCTTGCAAAAAAGGAGGAGAATGTAACCCATAACGATGAGAAAAATCATTCAAAACTCATCTAGAAATGACACAAATGATACACTAATAGGCAAGGACATTAGAGCAGTTATTTAACCAGTCCGTATATACAACAAGGTAGAGGAAAGATTGAATGTATTAAGTAGAGACTTAAAGAAAAAAAAAAAAAGGACCCAAACCAAACTACTAGAGATGAAAACTACAATGTCTGAGATGAAAAATACATGTAATAGGAAAATAATTACAGATTGGACATTGCAGAGGAAGAGATTAGTGAATTTGGAAGACATAACAAGAGAAATAAATAAATTAGAGAAACAGCTATAAAAACTGAAAGAGGTATCGGTGAACTGTGGGAAACTTCCATCAACCAAAATATGTGTAAACAGAGTCCCCAAAAGGAGAGGATAGGGAGGATAAGACAGAAAAAAAACTTAAAAATTTTTATTTTTATTTTTTAATTGAAGATGAAATATATTAGTGTCAGGTGTACACCGTAGTGATTCAACAACGATATACATTATGAAATGCTCACCACAATAAGCATAGTTAGCATCTGTCACCATACAACATTATTATATTATTGACTGTATTCTCTACACTTTACTTTTCATCTCCATGACTTACTCATTTTATAACTGAAAGTTTGTATCTCTTGATCCTCTTCTTCTATTTCATCAAACCCCTCCCCACCCCCTCCCTCCTATTCCACCATGTTTCCTCTGCCCATTTGAAAAATTTTGAAAATGTGCAAAGTGCCACAAGAGAGAAGGATGGAGGAGACAGCTACCCATGAGGCAACATTTGGCCAGTGAGAGAGACGAAATTAACAGGAACATTAGTAATTTCCCTCTTAATCCTCTTTCTCTTGGACTGTTCTGGAATACCTATATTCTGTACAGCCTTTCAAGAGGTCACCTGCTTGGGCAAGTGACTATGTCTGTTTCCATCTGGTGAAGAAGTGAACAGCTGAGTGATGCACCACCTTGTATTTTCTTTCCATCCTTCCTTGACTGACTCACATTTCTTTTTCCCACTCCCACTGCCCTGGGATTACATGTCCCTGTAAAGCATTAGCATTTAAGTATCACCTCAGGCTTCAGTTATAAGGGAACCCCAACTAAGACAGTGCAATTCAGGGAAGGAAAATATCACATAGGATAAGAAGACAATGAGATAGGCAATTGAAGACCTAATGAGAGTGGAGAATGTTGATGTGCTGTGGAAAATGGGCATGGGATAAGAATATAAATAGGACTGTTGAAGAAAATACACCAGCTGTCTGAGGTCAGTGACCACAAACCTGTATTGGCCCCAGTCTGCACAGCTCTGTCCATCCAGCACTTCTCAGTAATCTGGGTATGTAGGTGGTGCACTCTGGGATTCGTCCAAATGTGGATGGAGTTTTGGTCAGTCAGATGTAAGGGAAGACCAAGAGGTCAAGAAGGTTAAGGATATTTGCAAGGTAGTGATTGAAGAGAGACACATTCTAAGCTAGACAGTGAATCGTGAAAAAAAATTAAGGAGGTGGCTGGAAGGGGAGCCAGAAAAAAATTGTAGCTTTTAGTATGGAACAATGAACTGAATGCTCAGGAAGAATGGGGCGACCTAGAAGATGTCATCTGAACGTAGACTGTCTGCACGGACAGTGTCAGATGTGGGAGAATGTCACCCTCATGTGTAAGAGTGTGGTTATAAATGGGCGGCTGAAGTGGTGTCAAAACAGTCACACCAAAAGTCATTGGAGATGTAAAGCAATACCAGTAAAGCAAAAACTAGAAAACTAGAATGAACTCTTTAGAACATTTGATTGATCTTGTCATCTCCTTTCATATTCTTTAACTGGACTGCTTATTTTTTTCTTGGCTCAATATTGACCGCTTTTCTTCATGAATTTTCCTTCACTTGCCTGAGTCCAGAAGAACAAAAATATGTTTAAGTAAATAGAAGGTGAAATGAGTGGAAGAAGGGACAGGATAAAGAAGACCCTAGTTGGCAGGGGTGGGAGGGACGGGAAAAGGTGAGTACAGGTGAATGACTCACTCCCCTTGTCTCAGTCTGACTTCCCTCATATGTAAAATGAAAATACTACTACTTATCTCATGAAGTTGTTTTGAGGATTAAATTAAGCAAATGAAATTAAATATGCAATGCTTAACATAAGAACTTAACATAATTCCCCAAATTGACATGGGTTTAAACCACATTCTGTTAGTGTTGTCATAGATTAATGCAATTTCAATGATAGATTATAAATGGGTATTACTGAAGTACAAAAAGAATAATTTTTTAAAATAACATAATCACAGTAACTGTTTTCTGGGGTACTATCATAAAAGGTGTCAGGTTTAGCTATTAAATATTTCTTAGACTACTTTATTAGATAACTCCCTTCCTGCAAGTAACAGCAACCAGTTTGAACTTCATACTTATCAGAGTCTGGTGAGGTAGGTAATTAATTCCTGGAGATTTTCTGCTTGGAGATTCCTGATTACCTGTTTACAAAAACCAAAACAACAGCAACAACAACAACAACAATAAAACCCACTAAAATGTAAATGATGTTATTAAATTAAAAGGTTAAAGCTTTTGTTTCCAGTGAAGAGAGAATAAATAATCTACATACTGAGACTGAGCAGAGTAAGCAGCCATGGTGGCAGATGCCTGATCAAAGGAAATGACTTATGTTCAACTCTACTTCTGACCTTTATTTCCACGTACTTGGAAGGATTTCTACACCTCAAAAAATGAACTACTTCTCGCTACCTACCTCCAAGGTTTTGTAGATGCCCAAGTGAAATAATCCATGTACAATTTGAATTTTATAAGTACTCCACAAAAAGGAGATATCATTCATCAGGGGCAACCTGACCAGCTGGCTTATGTTTTTCAGTTACATTTGGGCTTTCAGCTGTTGCTTGGCAGGAGCCATCTCCCCTACTTTTTTTTTTTAATCATTCCCTAAAACATTCTAGTTTACCAGATGGTTTTCTTTACAATGTAAAGCCCATTGTTTACTGTTAACTGGAGTCACTGTTTTCCCAAAGTAAAGAAAAAATACATACTGAATACAAAATGCAGCTTCTTTCATAAGGGAGAAAGTTTATTTAATATAAAATGAGCATCTAACCTGGCACATTCAATTGCATACTGAAGACCCAGGGATTTACTTGAAAACGAGCCAAGTGCATTTAAAATTCTTATTACCCAGCAATGGGCAGTTCTGGGTTACATGCATATTAATCAACAGGGACGGCTGGGAACCCAGATGTGCAGGTGTTTTTCCTACATAAATGTGCGTGTAAAAATGATTTGCATATTCAATTTCTCATGGCAACTCATTGGATCAGCCTGTAGTTGGGTGATTTACTGAAAATCTCAACTGAGAGTCTTCATTTATTTAGGTCCGTAGGAAAAAAAGATTGAAACAGGAAAACAGGGCGCCTGGGTGGCTCAGTTGGTTCAGCGACTGCCTTCGGCTCAGGTCATGATCCTGGAGTCCCGGGATGGAGCCCCGTATCGGGCTCCCTGCTCAGCGGGGAGTCTGCTTCTCCCTCTGACCCCCTTCCCTCTCGTGCTCTCTCATTCTCTCTCTCTCTCAAATAAATAAATAAAATCTTAAAAAAAAAAAAAAGAGGAAAGAGGCAGGGCTATGGATTTTTACATGAGATAATCATGGGCTCGCTGAAATATGCACTCCAGGCCAGTGTGCCCTGGGTGTGGGGAGAACATGCAAGAAGAGGTAAAACCACCACCTCAAGACTCAACACTGAGTTTAAACATCGCCTTGCTTGCCTGGTGAGGTCAAGAGAGAGACAAGACAAAGGCCTGTCACTTTTATGAGCTGTTCATTTCAGGGGGTGAATCTTCTCCCACAGTCAAGCCTAGAAAAGAAGAAAACCCACCCAGACCCTCTTACACAAACACACTGGACTAAACTGGAGTGCATTATAGGGAAGGAGCCCACATGGTGAGGGCTACATTTTTCCTCCAAAAGCACCCACCTTCTGCACGGGGGTCAGAAACAGGGGCGCGAGCGTGCCCCCCCTGGGGGCTGGCAGTGCCCTTCTCGCGGCCAGTGATGCACCGAAGCCACACCGGACCCAGGCCCTCCTGCTGTCAGCAGGTAGGTCACTGTCGGTCTTGGGATCCCCAGTCCCGGCCTGGAGCCCGGTCTGGGGGTGTCTGGAAGGGAGGAGGGGCCACACATCATTCAGGGAGGAGCACATGTATCTTGGCCCCCAGCCACAGGGCTGCCAGGCGGGGACAGGGAAAGAGCCAAGGGCCTGGACGATGTGTCTAAGGGAGGGAAGGTGGACGCCCCAAGGACATGCAGTTCTCCCACTGTCAAGGCATCACCATCGCTCAGGTCACGGTCCTTTCTGTGTGTGAGCCCAAATAAGCCTCATCACTGAGCAATGTATAGAATTGTTGAATCACTATATTGTACACCTGAAACTAACACTGTATGCTAACTATACTGGAATTAAAATTTAAAACCTAATAAAAGTGAAAGAAACAATTAAATTGTGGGAAAGAGTCAGACTCTTATCAATCAAGATCTGTTCCACAGTTTGATCTCCTTGATAAATCCTAGCATTTTGGCTATGACGTGATGCATTTAGGTACTGGAGATACAAATATCCTCCTGAGATATGCTCTTGAGCATGCCACCTGAAATCAAAGAAATATACCCTCCTGCCTTTTTCAAATAGTATTTTTTCTCATTCTCCAGCCAAAATCTCACATATAATTGAGAAGAAGCCAGCCCCCAAGAGTGCATACTGTATGATATTCGGGGAAAAACAAGAGTCAGAAAAGAGATCAGTAATTGTCAGGAACTGGGGATGAAAGGGATGTTTTGAATACAAAGAAGCAAAGGGAAATTTGGGGAGTGGTGGAAATGTCCCCTACCATGGTTACAGTGACAGTCATATGATGGTATGCAAATATTACCTCAATAAACATAACTTAAAAAATCACATAAGCACTTTTGCCATGGATAATCGGAGTGACTTAATGTGGAAAAAAAGTCTTGAACTCATTGCCATTTCTTCCCCCACTGAACATGTGTTCACTCAGTGACCATAATTTAATCATATCCACAATTGTTATTTTAGTCATCAGTGCTGAATTAAGATCAGGAGGCACATTGTTGAATGTCATTTCCTCTGTGACTGCAGCAGTGTGCAGGTTAGCACCCTTTCTTCCCTGAGCTGTGCCCTTTGGGCTTCTGACATTGCCCTGTTCCATCAGCACTGCCCACCGGGTATGTTTTCCAAGTCTACCTCTGGCAAGCAAAATGAGCATTGGCTAAATGACAAATCTCTTCTTATATGGCATGGGTGGCAGGTGGAAAGCAGAATAAAAAGTCACTGAGCACTCCCTCATCCTATAGACACTGGGTATGTGTTCACAGAGGAGATTTATATTTTGCATTTTAAACAGTTTCATCCAACTTAGTATACATACATGTGTTGTTGACTTTCCACATTATGCATTACTGAGATCAGAACATTACCCCACATGTCATAAAGGAATCTGCCAAGAGTTCTTTCTCCTTTCCACCCAGATATTATATGTCATTGGATATACGACATTATATGTCATATACCCAAGCTTTTTGGATAGAGTATAGCATTTACCCTTTTTGGCGGTAAGGAAAGCAACAAACATGAAGGCATATCCTCAAATTTTCCTAACAGACAACATGGTGAAGAGTAAAAGAAAATATTTAGATTATCTTTTTAGTTCATATTCATACTCCTATTGCTTGAGTAAATTCCTTACACTGAAGATTCATTTGTCCCTATATAATGAGGTTTAAATCCTACGTTCATCCCAAAGTGCTATTCATTGCATCCACAGGGCTATTCTGAAATAGCATTTATGTAGTTAATGTGTTGGCACTTTTATGCATCAATGAACCACTTATGAGCCGTGGAACCATATTTATAAATTGCACTCCTAGTACAGTATATCTGCAACAAAGAAAAATGGGAAATTAACAAATGCAAATGGTAAGATGTAAATGATGTGTAAACACATTAGAGAAATTACCCACACCCTGTTAACTAAGAGTTAACTGGGATGAACTGGTTAGCCTTGTTCAGCCCAGACCTCATAGCATGTGTGCTATGATGTGTAGTCACATTTCCATAGCATTCATACCTTGCATTTCAAAATCAATACATGTATTTAAGCAAAATACATTTTGCCTTTTTTTTTTATCATGTGTGCTATTATTTTTAACTCTGAAGTAAGCAAATTGCCAACAGGGCCCTCACTAAGCCACCTGGACCCCTGCAGACCACACTTTGACAACTTTTACACCAAAGAACGTACATCCTTTTGTCTTTGCAGCTGAGGAAACTAGATCCAGTCAATTAGTCAAGTTCTTTCCCCAAGGTCACACAGCTAATTAATCACAGCTGCCTAGAAACCCAGCCTCCTATCTCCTGCCTGCTAGGGAGGTGCCCTCCCATTGCACCACATGCCCACTGCCCCTTGATTGATTCCTGGCAGTCTGCCTAGATTGGGGGTTCTCAGACCTCAGTGAGCATCAGTATCACCTAGAAGACTTGTTACAGTACAGATTACTGGTCCCCACCTCAGACTTTCTGATTCAGTGGTTCAGAGGTAGGGCTAAGGACGTGCATTTCTAACAAGTTCCCTAGTGATGTTGATGGTACTGGTGCAGGGACCACACTTTGAGCCACTGATGTCTTGCTTTCCTCTGACGGTCCTCTAAAATAGTGCTTCCCAAATTTTGACTTGTGTCCAAATCACTTAGGGATCTTGTTACAAAAGAGATTCTGCATTTCCAATGAATTTCTAGGGAATGCCAGTGCTGATGGTCGTTGGACTTTCTGTGCTTTGAGGAAACTCCAAAACATGCTCAGCCACCAGGTGAACACCCAGAGGAAAAACAAGAAACATGCAAGTTGCACCAGAAAAACACAGAATACCTCAAATGCAGTATCGCTTCTGAGAGGATGCACTTGGATACACGCAGGAAGCAGTCCCCACCAATCTCAGGAGGCAGGCCATGTCACTCATTTCCAGTTCTTCTTTGATATCACAACTGCCACTTCCCAAAGGTCTCTAAGATTGACCAGTGTGGTCCCTGTCTTAAATTCTCCTTTCCTTTAAGCAGGGTGGCACTTTCAGATGTCTACCAGGGGGATGGAACCCAAATGCTTGTGTGAAAAGAGAGTGTGGAGGGGGTGCTATGCTACTTGTATTTTGACCTGTACTGATCCACCTCTCTGGTGACCAAGGATTACACCTGCTTTATTATACTGCCTTTTAAACTCAAGGATCCATAACCAAAAAAAAATCAGACAGAGCAGGTGTGTGGGGCTTCAGACCTTCAGATACTAACACAGCCTTAGGATCAAAGTTCTTCATGTAATAGTACTCCCCCTTCCCCCTTCTTCCTCCCTCCTCTCTCTTACACTTTACCAATTGCAATTTTGACATTGGTTTCAAAGCACCCCTAGTTTTCCATCCTAAAACACTGAGACTTCTGTCTGATGCAGATTAGACTTAAGCAAATGGCTTATGCCTTGGCATGCTCCTTTTTATTCATTTCTTAACTTTTTCAGCAATACTACGTGTCAATTTATCCAGCAATGCTTTGTTTCATTTTATCATTAACACTTACTATGTGTCATTCTTAAAGAAATATTTACTGCCCTGTACTAGACCTTGGGGATTCACGGCAATATGATCCAGATCATACTCCTGCCTCTGTAGAGATTTACACTCGTCTAGAGGGCATGACAGGGGAAAGAAGGGGCCCAGGCTGGCAAACTAACAGTATCAATCCATTTCCTAATGTGCCATTTTGTGGCAACTACAGAGAATGCCTAACACAATCCAGGTTAGGAAAAGCTTTAAGAAGTGACCTCCGAACTGCTCTATCCTGAAGGTGACAGGGAGCTAGTAAAGGGTTTTAACCAGTGTAGGTCACATGATCTGATTTGCATTTTAGAAAGATCACTCTGTCTGCTGTTTGGAAAGACTGGAGAAAGAGGGGCAGGGGAATCAGGAGAAAAGAAACTCAGAAAGGAGAGAATGGTGCCCTGAACTCGTGGGGGATAGAAAGAGACATATTCAAGCCAAAGAAGATTGAATCAATGAGACTTGAGAATTGATTGGTTTGGGGTGGTAAGGGAGGGAGAACACAAGGATGATTCTCGAGAATAAGAAGAGATTCCATTTGTTGGATGCTGTGTAGCCAGGCAGGATAGAGTGGATCTATTTTATAACTGAGGTAATTAAAGTTCCAAAAGATTAACCACATGCCCGAAGTCCAAAGAATTAATGAGTGAATGGTAGAACCCAAGTTATCTTGACACTAAAGCCATGATCCTTATCCGTGTTAATTTTGGTTTCAATTAATTGTTAGCTTCCTCTGTCTCTGAACACAGGCTGCCTGAATGTGAATCCAATTTTCACCACATGCTAGTGGTGTGACTCCACACAAGTTATTTAATCCCATTAAACTACATGTCTCTCATGTATAAGATGAAGATAGAAATAGTTCTAACTTCTTGTGTTTGTTTAATGCCATGCCTGGCCCACGGAACATCCCATAAAGCTGAGCTACTGTCATTTTATTATTTAGCAGCTACTCTTCCTGGTATTCCCAGGGTGGACATATTTATTGCAGGTGTGAGGGTGGAAGGACCCAGCTCCTTCACAGTGCTCAGAGGCACGAGCAATGTGGCAAGAACCCTTGGCTCTCAATCCATTTGCAACTTTCTCGGGCACTCACCTGTCCCTCTTCTTCTCCCAGATCTCTAAAGGAGGAGTCCTCCATGACCCACTTTTTGGATTTATTCTCTTCCATCTATATCCTCTCCCTATGTGATCGCATCCATTTTCATGACTTTAAATGCCATCTATGTTCTGAGCATGCTCATATTTCTTTCTCTGCCCTCTGTCCTCCACCCTATAGCCCTGTATATTCAACTGCCTCTTGGCATCTCCACACAGATGTCCAAGAGTCCAAAACTGAGCTCCCGACTTTCTTCCCAAGCCCCCTCCTCCTATAGCATACCTCTTTTTTAGTTAATGGAAATTCCTTTCTTCCATTTGCTTAGGCTAAAAACAGTTGTTATATTGCACTTCTTTTTCTTGCACCCCACAGCTAGTTTGTAGCAAATCCTATTGGCAATGGCTTCAAAATGTATCCAGTCATCCCACTTGCCACCACCTCTGATGCTACCACTCTCATCTGAGCCAGCTTCGTCACTCCCTGGATTCACGCAGTGGTGTCTTCATTCACCTCCCTGCTTCTCTCCTTTCTAGCTATGGAATATGTGCAACAAGGCAGCCGTGGTGATCCTTTATAGCGTAAGTCAGATCATGTCCGCCTCCAAGGGTGTTCCATGATCCAAACACCCTACGGTCTCTGCACGCCTGTTATCTTTTTTACCTAATTGCCTACCGTTTTCCCTTTCACTAACTGCTTCAGCCCCACGGGCATCATTGTTGGTCATGGTACTTATCAGGATGCTGTCATTGCAGGGCCTTTGCATTTGATGTGCCCTTGACCAGAAAAGCTCTTCCCCCAGTCACACAGCTATCTGCTTCGCTTCTGAGTCCTTACCCTGCTCATCTCCTTGGGGAAGCCTTTTCTGGTCACTCTTTAATATTTTCCTTACTGGAAGTAAGTGGCCTGAGTGAATTTATCATTTTGTTCACTGCTGTGCCCTCAATACCTAGATCAGTGCCTTACACAATGGTTCCTTAATAAATGTAATGATTGAAGCCATTGAAATTGTCTGCTCTTTCTGAGTTCACTCTCATTTTACATTAGATATCCGTTTGACTAATTCTGCACATCAACATGTCTCTGTATAGCTTTAGGTAAACAAGTGGTCCCCCAGCAGTAAGTAACTGGCTCATTTTTCTGTCCTGGACACACCCTATACACTTCTGACTTTGTGCCAATTCAAGCTATTGGCCATCCCCCACCCTTGAATTTTTTGCCAATTCCTGCTCCTCCACAGTTCCTGGGGCTTCTCTCTAGTCAAAACTAGCTTTGGATACAGGTTCCTCCAAGCTGTCTCCACCTCTTCCTCACGACAACTGTATAGAAATGTATGCTTTGTGCACACAGAAATAGTTACTACCTTTACTTGCAAATCAAGTTCCTTAAATAACGGAGCTCACTGTACTTATTACTGAAATCAGTTACTGTTGCTGTTTTAAAACACAATATTACTATTACACTTCTTAACTCTCTTTGAAATAACAAATGGGAAAACAAAATGCAAAATATTAATAAATTGTTCTTAAAATTGATCATATAAAGTTTGAAAAGCAGTGATGATTACCTTTACAAGAAATACAATTAACTAGAATCTTTTGTATTTCTAGCCACAACTATGCTTCATACTTAGCTGCCAATCCAAAATTAACAAAACCATTTCTGAACAGTTTATGTTCTAAAGAATAAAGTACTTTTTGGTAGGAAAATTGTGGTGGTCACATTTCATAGAGTAAATCAGATATTTGTGGAACTATACACAGGTTTTTTTCACATTATTAATATAGATTAGATACAAAATAGCATGTATGATAAGAAAGAGTCCATGTATTTCATATGATAAATATTTCTAAGTACTAATCAATGTATGTATTTGAATTGGTACCAAACAAACTACATTACAACTTAGAACATAAAACAGTTACTACTTAAAATTGTTGACCACATAGAAGGGTAGAAAACTTAAAATAGTGTCAAAATTATCAAAGATTCAAGGGTTTCCTACTAACTTGAAATGGCTAGAATCTAAAATACTTCATAGTAAAGTTTTAGAATGCTGGGTTTAGGGGTTGGGGTTCTATCCGGCTGGAATAATATGGTTTCAATTCTGATATGTTAGCACTACCTGTTGGCTCACATACAGAGGCAATGAATTGTTATTAGCTGCATGTAATTTCAGTATTAATCTCAACAAAGGTTTTTAAGCATACTATACCTGTATCATACTTCTCAAATCAATATAGTCCTAGTAACATCATATTTGTCATGTGATACTTTGATACCTAAAAATGAGAAGCTATGAAATTATTGATAAAATACCAAATCTATGTGATTTCCTTGTATCACTGTACCTCTAGTACTTATAAAATGTCATCATTTTCATGTAAATGTTAATACTTTTCTAAAAAATATTAATACTTTAAATGTTAACATATTTTTAGGAATCACTGAAATAACTGAATATAAGAAGATGATATTTTAGAGCATTTTAAAGATTTCTCTGTTTCAGAGTGTTCAGAGACTAATTAATTTCCATTTTATGTTAACATCATTATATGCTTAAAATGAGGTAATTGAGATACATTTAATTTCCTTTTAGATTATAGCTTGCTTTTATCATCTTTCTCAACTATTCACATTTGTGCTTTTTGATTTATGCTTTTTGTCTTCTTGTATTCTTTCATCGTTCATTTTTATTTCTCTCTTTTCTCTCCTTTTTAATTATTCTGTTATAGGCCATCATAAAATAGAAGAAAGTTCCAGAATATAATTCAGCTATTACATGCTAGGTATAACTCTATATGCTAACCATATTAGGACAAGCACATAGCTTTAAGATGTAATAATCTGTCATAATGCCTATAAATTAGAAAATAAGGTTTAAGCTTAGAAGATAAAAAATGTTATTGCCAGAGAAAACAAGAAATTTCTACATATCTTTTTCTGAAAGCCTCCTTTTGGTTCTTCTTCACATATTGTGACTGTGTGTTCTCTCCAGTGGAAGATCATCAGCATTTCACATGAAAAAGATATAGGAAATTAATGTCTTCTTTTAGTGGGTTATATTTTAACATAGGCACTTTGAATTGCAAAATTCATTGATAGAATATACTAGTCCACAAATTAACATTTAACTTTTAAAAGATATGTGAAAGTAACTTTAAAGAATTTCTAAGATATAAAGTTTTGATATATACTAGAAATATGCATCTTATATATTACTATGCAAGAAAATCTTATTCCTCAAATATTCACATATTTCTGAATCAAAACAGCTTTTCAATTAACACAGTTGAAAAATAGAAATTTTAGGAATGTGATTTTTTAAAAAAGTGCTCATGTCAAATAGCATTCCTTCCCTTCCTTAGCAAATTTAGTTAGGCATTGACTTTCAAGCTTATAATTCCATGGCCATCTCCTTTATGAATTGTTCCAGGTTATCTCATGAGGTTGATTGGAAGAGAGACCATATTTTTTAAAAAAGATTTTATTTATTTATTTGAGAGAGACAGAGAGAGAGAGAGAAAGCACCAGCTGGAGGGAGGGGTAGTGGGAGAAGCAGACTCCCCTGAGCAAGGAGCCTGACATGGGGCTCGATCCCAGGACCCTTAGCCACCCAGGCACCCCAGAGAGAGCATATTTTAAGATTAGATGACCTTAGCAACCATCTTCCTCCTCAGAGATACCTTTGTGATTCAGATTCTGCATGCGTGCTGGGCAGTCATCTAATGTTAACTTGGTTTTCAAACCGAAGACTTTTTTTTTTCCAGCGGTAATAACTTT
Organism: Zalophus californianus; assembly: GCF_009762305.2. Classification (NCBI taxonomy): domain Eukaryota; kingdom Metazoa; phylum Chordata; class Mammalia; order Carnivora; family Otariidae; genus Zalophus; species Zalophus californianus. Next base: position 34,465,728 of record NC_045595.1, on the reverse strand, counting down.
GATGGTGACATATGTTTGTGGATCATCTCTAATGTCTAAAAACATTAACTCACTATGATGTACACCTGAAACTAATAGTGTACCATATGTCAACTATACCTTTTGAAAAATCTGCACTATACTAGTAATCCATCTAAGTGACATAAGTTAGTCTTTTATCATATGGGCAGTAGGACTTCCCCTTCATAAGATGATGGCTGAGCTTCCAGATGTACAGCGGGGCTAGTCCTAACCTTGGAAGAAAGAGAATGACCTTCATGGCATGCAGAGAGGTGTTGCAGACAGAGCCTGGCCTCAGATATCAGAATGGCTGGGTTCAAATCCCAAACCCACTTTCTAACAACATAGCCATGGGCAAGTTACTTAAATTCTTCCTGCCTTAGTTTCTATGTGTTCAAAATGGAAATAGTAATAAAAGTTACATAGGATTATAGAGATTGAATGAGTTAATTCTTATAAAGCACTGGTAACAAGGGATACTGAATACTACCTTTGATTTCCAATTACCTCATTATTAAAATATCCAAGATATGGGGCACCTGGGTGGCTCAGTAGGTTAAGCATCTGCCTTTGGCTCAGGTCATGATCCCAGGGTCCTGAGATTAAGCCCCATGTCGGGCTCCCTGCTCCTCGGGGAGCCTGCTTCTCCCTCCTCCCCACTTCTGCTCTCTCGCTATCACAGTCTCTCTCAAAAAATAAAAATAAAAAATCTTTAAAAATAAATAAATAAATAAAATTTTTAAAAATAAAATTTCCAAGGTATTTTACACCATGAGAGTCTGACTTGGAATTCCTATGAACTATCACAGATAACACCCACATACTTCCACTTACCTAAAGAGAGAATGCAAATGTATTTACTTCATTGACAGACATACTTTCAGAAGCAATGTTTTTTTTTTTTAACAAAAAAGGAACAAAGTCCTAAGGGCTTTCCACTCTGCCATTTAGCCTCAAATATTCTGCTTTATTTGGTAAATAAATGTTAAGTACTGTGTCCTTGAGGGGGAAACCCTGAACTTCACCCTTACTATCACTTGAGGCTTTGCTTGATCTGGACTCTCCCTCTTTCCCATCTTTATCACGTGACATTTACCTTTCTTACTGTCTGTCTCCTACCCCCAATTTCTTATTAAGCATCATGACCTTTTTTTCAGGTCATGGAATATTCAAGTTCTCTCCAGTGTCAGGACTTTTGTTCATGCTGTCCCCCTCTATAACTAACATGCTTCTCTTCACTCATTCAGTCTTCTAATTTATTAGGATTCCATGTCAGAGAGGTCTCCCATGACTGTGCTATTTACACAAGTGCTTCTCACTCTTATCCTTTTTTTATATCTTAACTTCTTTGGGTTCTTTTATATCATTATCTTGAATTGCATCCACTTGATTTCTGTTGACTTCAGAGGAGATGGAGTAGGGAGAAGAGTTGGGTCTTCTATGTTCCATGAGGACCATGTCTGTCTTTTCAGGGTTATACGGTAAATGTCTAGCACATAGTTGGAATTGAATAAATGTTTATTGAATGGATAAATGACCAAATAAATACCTTCACGCAGGTTGTTACAGTGTTTCTAAATAGTGAATTTTTCTGACTTGCTTAACAGATATATAACAATTTAAATGTGTATGTTAATGATTCATATGTTCTTATATTTTATAGTTTATTCCTAAGAATTCTCTTATTCAATTAACTTGCTCTGAAAACTTTTTTAGTATAAAGAGAGTAGAAAAGAACTATGGCTCATTCGTGTTAAAATAATGACATTCTAAATTGTGATGGCCTGAATTTAGTTGTTCTAGAGAATTAATTTGGACAATTAATTTTATCACCTCCCTTTACTCTTAGCTTATAAATAGGAAGTGTCTATTGTAATGATGCCTAATCTACTATAAAGCATCCACAATCTCCAACTTTATGGCAAGACTGGCTATCATAAATCACAGGAAATACTACAATAATCTTCTTTCGATTAAAACTATTGATAAATTGTCATTACCACATTCAATATAATTAATTCTCTTATGTCCAGGCTGGTCTTAAAACGTATTTGTTTAATCATGTTATATAAGTGAGCATCAGACCTAAAGTCAAAATCTTATCTTAGGGTCTTGCTATTTTAAGAAGAAAATAGAAAGGACTATTGATTTTTTTAAAAATAAGAAAAAAGCAAAAGCAATCACTTTGCCCTCACCATAACTCATGGAGTCTTACAATGATTTCCATTTTTAAAAGTAACATAGTATTTTCATTTCAAACACTTTTTGAAGGAAAACCATACCCACCTGCAAGTGATAACTGTGGAATGTTTTCAATTTTTTTCATCTGGCAACCTAATCAGTTTCATCCTTGGGAGTTTCTGGTTAACTGATTTAGTGTAAATTCTTTTATATCCTGGCAGTACCTCTTTCATTTATTCTTCATTTGTAGCTACATTTAAGAAAAGAGACATGAGGAGAAATTGAACATCAGGTAGTGATAGCAAAACATTCCCAGCAAGATGATTCCCAGCAGTGCTTGTATATCAGGTGGTTCTCACCATGACTGAAGGAGTTTCAAATGGTAGTGAATCAATCACACCAAAACATATGCCATTAACACAATACAGAAGCACTTTTAGAATGTTGGAATAAGGTCCTTGAAAAATCCACTCTTTTATAAAAGTAATGAGAACACTGGCAAAAATTATGAAACTCTCAACATTGGCAGAACTGTGAATATTAACCAAAAGCTTGCAACAATTTATGGTTATTTTGGTTATTTATGCATTTATGCAAGAAAGACAGGTGAATCTCAGTAGAACTACAAGCTCCATGGCTTTTTTCTCTCCCTATTCCCATCTTCATATCACCAGCTCTACTGCAGCTATGAAACAACAGCCTTATAACTACAGCAGCTATGAAAATCAGCAGCCTAGCAGCCACTGGACAAGGCAGAACAGGTTTGGAGTCCCCCAAAAAGCACCCCATTCCCAGATAATTGTCATTAATTGCCCTGTTTGAAAACTTCCTAGAAAAGCTCTGTTTTCAGGACTTTTCTTTATTTGACCTGATTCAGAACTTACTCTGTGGAAGCAGCCCCATCACTAGGGCATCACCTGCCTCTCACCAAAAAAAAAAAAAAAAATCAACATTGGTTTAACATCATTTTTGCCTGTGGCAGTGGTATCAGTTGAGGCTAACAACACCTTGACAAAAACACTTAGAGGGAAAAACTGGAAAATTAGATGTCCACAGGGGCTTTGAAAATCTCAGACATGCTCCTGGAGAACTAGAACACAGCATGTGCAGGGTGGTGCACTTGCTCAGGAGAGACATAGGAAGGCCTTTTTCTCTCAGCTTTGGCTGACCATGAGCATGGAAGGTGTGCCACAGCACAGAGCCCTGTGGCAAAGGCAGGGAGACTTCCTGGTTCAAGGAAACCTCTGTCTAATCATGGCCTAACTACTAAGGTAACCAACCACAGATTTTAGTGACTTCACATGACAAAGAATACAGACTTTACATAATTTGACCAGGAAAGTCACAAAACCAAGCAAATGGCAACAACAATGACAACAAAAGAAAATCCTAAAAGTGGTGAAAATATCTGATCTGCAGAAATTTCACATTATATTATTTAGCAAGACTTTGAAAGTCAAACATGACATATTAGATAAAAAGAATTGAGGTAAATAAGCCTTTAGTGTGTGACTTTATGTTAACCTGACCATGAGTTAGGCTGGCATACTGTTTGCTATTTTGCTATAGCTGTAGGTTTCAGAGGCTAAGATTTTCTCTGGAGACCTCTAAAAGACAGACTGGTGAATACTGAGAATCACAACTTACCAGAGCAGAAACCCACAAGCAGAAGCCTCCATGAGCAGAAACTTCCATGAGAACCAGTGTTGGGATAGGAAAACCTGAACTGTAATTGATGAATTGCTAGAGGCTAAGTGTGGACAAATCTGAGAATTAAAAACTCAAGGGGGATCCAGTTTGAGGGAGGCCCCACACTTTTGTGAGTTTTACCTCCAGGAGCCCTACCAGGTTCTCACAGTGATCTCTAAGAGGGAGAAAGCCATTTTGAAATACATCACAGCATTCTGTTCGCTCTCTTTTTTTTTTTTTTTAGTTTTTGAGTACTTTATTTTTTTAAAAACATTTATTTTATTAGATTATGTTAGTCACCATACAATACATCATTAGTTTTTGATGTGGTGATCCACGATTCATTGTTTTCGTGTAACACCCAGTGCTCCATGCAGTACGTGCCCTCTTTAATACCCATCACCAGACTAACCCATCCCCCACTCCCCCTCCCCTCTAAAACCCTAAGTTTGTTTCTCAGAGTCCATAGTCTCTCCTGGTTCATCTCTCCCTCTGATTTCCCCCCTTCATTTTTCCCTGCCTTCTCCTAATGTCCTCCATGCTGTTCCTTATGTTCCACAAATAAGTGAAACCATATGATAATTGACTTTCTCTGCTTGACTTGACTTAGCATAATCTCCTCCAGTCCCATCCATGTTGATGTAAAAGTTGGGTATTCATCCTTTCTGATGGCTGAGTAATATTCCATTGTATATATGGACCACATCTTCTTTATTTTTTTTAAAGATTTTATTTATTTATTTGAGAGAGAGAATGAGATAGAGAGAGCATGAGAGGGGGGAGGGTCTGAGGGAGAAGCAGACTCCCTGATGAGCAGGGAGCCCGATGCGGGACTTGATCCCAGGACTCCAGGATCATGACCTGAGCCGAAGGCAGTCGCTTAACCAACTGAGCCACCCAAGCGCCCAAGGACCACATCTTCTTTATCCATTCATCTGTTGAAGGGCATCTCAGCTCTTTCCACAGTTTGGCTATTGCAGACACTGCTGCTATGAGCATTGGAGTGCATATGGCCCTTCTTTTCACTACATCTGTGTCTTTGGGATAAATACCCAGGAGTGCAATTGCTGGATCATAGGGTAGCTCTATATTTAATTTTTTGAGGCACCTCCATACTGTTTTCCAAAGTGGCGTACCAGCTTGCATTCCCACCAACAGTGGAAGAGGGTTCCCCTTTCTCCACAACCTCGCCAACATTTGTTGTTTCTTGCCCTGTCAATTTTTGCCATTCTAACTGGTGTAGGGGGCTATCTCAATGTGGTTTCGATTTGAATTTCTTTGATGGCTAATGATGATGAACATTTTCTCATGTGTCTGTTAGCAATTCGTATGTCTTCTTCAGAGAAGTGTCTGTTCATGTCTTCTGCCCATTTTTTTACTTGATTGTTTGTTTTTTGGGTGTTGAGTTTGAGAAGTTCTTTATAGATCTTGGATACCAGCCCTTTATCTGTGGTGTCATTTGCAAATATCTTCTCCCATTCTGTGGGTTGCCTCTTTGTTTTGTTGACTGTTTTCTTTGCTGTGCAGAGGCTTTTTATCTTGATGAAGTCCCAAAAGTTCATGTTTGCTTTTGTTTGGGAGATGGATCTTGAAAGAAGTTGCTGTGGCCGATGTCAGAGGGGTTATTGCCTATCTTCTCCTCTAGGATTTTGATGGATTCCTATCTCACCTGGAGGTCTTTCATCCATTTTGAGTTTATCTTTGTGTATGGTGTAAGAGAATGGTCGAGTTTCATTCTTCTGCATGTGGCTGTCCAATTTTCCCAGCACCATTTATTGAAGAGACTGTCTTTTTTCCATTGCATATTTTTTTCCTGCTTTGTCGAAGATTATTTGACCATAGAGCTGAGGTCCATATCTGGGCTCTCTATTCTGTTCCATTGGTCTAGATGTCTGTTTTTGTGCCAGTACCATGCTGTCTTGGTGATCACTGCTTTGTAATATAGCTTGAAATTGGGCAACGTGATGCCCCCAACTTTGTTTTTCTTTTTCAACATTTCCTTGGTGATTCGGGGTCTTTTCTGATTCCATACAAATTTTAGGGTTGTTTGTTCTAGCATTTTGAAAATGTCATTGGAATTTTCATCAGGATGGTATTGAAGGTATAGATTGCTCTGGGTAGCATAGACATTTTAACAATGTTTATTCTTCCGATCCATGAGCGTGGAATGTTTTTCCATCTTTTTATGTCTTCTTCAATTTCTTTCATGAGTGTTCTGTAGTTCCTAGAGTATAGATCCTTTATGTCTTTGGTTAGGTTTATTCCGAGGTATCTTATGGTTTTTGGTGCTATTGTAAATAGAATTGTTCCTCTAATTTCTCTTTCTACAGTTGCATTGTTAGTGTATAAGAAAGCAACTGATTTCTGTGCATTTTGTATCCTGCCACATTACTGAATTGCTGTATGAGTTCTAGTAATTTGGGGGTGGAGTCTTTTGGGTTTTCCACATAAAGCATCATGTCATCTGCAAAAAGAGAGAGGTTGACTTCTTCTTTGCCAATTTGAATATGTTTTATTTATTTTTGTTGTCTGATCGCTGTTGCTAGGACTTCTAGTACTATGTTGAACAAGAGTGGCGAGAGTGGGCATCCTTGACATGTTCCTGATCTTAAGGGAAAGGCTCTCAGCTTTTCCCCATTGAGGATGATATTCGCTGTGGGTTTTTCATAGATGGATTTTATGAATTTGAGGAATGTTCCCTCTATCCCTATACTCTGAAGAGTTTTAATCAGGAGAGGATGCTGTATTTTGTCAAGTGCTTTTTCTGCATCAATTAAGAAGACCATATAGTTCTTCTCTCTCCTCTTATTAATATGTTCTATCACACTGATTGATTTGCAAATGTTGAACCACCCTTTCATCCTGGAGATAAATCCCACTGGGTCTTGTTGGATGATCCTTCTAATGTATTGTTGGATCCTATTAGCTAGGATTTTGTTAAGATTTTGGAATCCATATTCATCAGGGATATTGGTCTGATAGTCTCCTTTTTGATGGTGTCTTTGCCTGGTTTGGGGATTAAGGTAATGCTAGCCTCACAGAATGAGTTTGGAAGCTTTCCTTCTGTTCTATTTTTTGAAACAGCTTCAGTAGAATAGGTATTATTTCTTCTTTGAATGTTTGGTAGAATCCATCAGGCCCTGGACTCTTGTTTTTTGGGAGGTTTTTGATCACTGCTTCAATCTCGTTACTGGTTATTGGCCTATTCAGGTTGTCAGTTTCTTCCTGTTTCAGTCTTGGTAGTTTATAGGTTTCCAGGAAGGCATCCACTTCATCCAGATTGCTCAGTTTATTGGCATATAGTTGTTGATAATAATTTCTAATAATTGTTTCTATTTCCTTGGTGTTAGTCGTGATCTCTCCCCTTTCATTCAAAATTTTATTAATTTGGGTCCTTTCTCTTTTCTTTTGGGTAAGTCTGGCCAGTGGTTTATCAATCTTATTAATTCTTTCAAAGAACCAGCTTCTAGTTTCATTGATCTGATCTGTGTTTCTGGTTTCTAATTCATTGATCTCTGTTCTAATCTAATTATTTCTTTTCTAGTGCATGGCTTAGGCATCATTTATTGCTTTTTCTCTAGTTCTTTAAGGTGTACAGTTAGTTAGTGAATTCGGGATTTTTCTATTTTTTTGAGTAAGGCTTGGGTGGCTATGTATTTCCCCCTTAGGACCGCCTTTGCAGTATCCCATAGGTTTCAGACCAATGTATTTTCATTCTCATTGGTTTCCATGAATTGTTTAAGTTCTTCTTTGATTTCCTGGTTGATCCAAGCATTCTTTTTTTTTTTTCTAAAGATTTTATTTATTTATTTGACAGAGAGAGACACAGCGAGAAAGGGAACACAAGCAGGGGGAGTGGGAGAGGGAGAAGCAGGCTTCCCACCGAGCAGGGAGCCCGATGCAGGGCTCGATCCCAGGACCCTGGGATCATGACCCGAGCCAAAGGCAAACACTTAACGACTGAGCCACCCAGGCGTCCCTGATCCAAGCATTCTTAAGCAGAGTGGTCTTTAGCTTCCAAGTGTTTGAATTTCTTCCAATTTTTTTCTTGTGTCTGAGTTCCAGTTTTAAAACATTATGGTCTGAGAATATGCAGGGAATAATCTCAGTCTTTTGGTATCAGTTGAGACCTGATTTGTGACCCAGTATATGGTCTATTCTGAAGAAAGTTCCACGTGCACTCAAGAAGAATGAGTATTCCGTTGTTTTAGGGTGGAATGTTCTATATATATATCTATGAGGTCCATCTGGTCCAGTGTGTCATTCAAAGCTCTTGTTTCTTTGTTGATTTTCTGCTTAGATGATCTGTCTATTGCTGAGAGTAGAGTATTGAGGTCTCCTACAATTAATGTATTGTTATGAATATGACTCTTTATTTTGGTTAACAGTTGGCTTATGTAGATGGCTGCTCCCATGCTGGGGGCATAGATATTTACAATTGTTAGATCTTCTTGCTGGATAGACCCTTTAAGAATGATATAGTGTCCTTCTGTGTCTCTAACTACAGTCTTTAGTTTAAAATTTAATTTGTCTGATATAAGAATTGCTACCCCAGCTTTCTTTTGAGGTCCGTTGGCATGGAAGATGAATCTCCATCCCTTCACTTTCTGTCTGGATGTATCTTTAGGTTCAAAATGAGTCTCTTGTAGACAGCATATGGATGGGTCTCATCTTTTTATCCAATCTGCAACCTTGTGCCATTTTATGGGAGCATTTAGGCCATTCATGTAGAAAGTGATTATTGAAAGATATGAATTTATTGTCAGCATGTTACCTGTGAAGACCTTATTTTTATAGATTTTCCCTGTAAATTTCTGTTGTATATCAGTCTTGGGGTCTTTCTCCTTTTATAGAACCCCCCTTAATATTTCTTGCAGGGCTGGCTTAGTGGTCACATATTCTTTCAGCTTCTCCTGGTCTTGGAAGCTCTGCATCTCTCCATCCATTCTAAATGACAGCCTTGCCAGATAAAGTATTCTTGGCTGCATGTTCTTCTCGTTTAGTACCCTGAATATGTCTTGCCAGGCTTTCTGGCTTGCCAGGTCTCTGTGGATGGGTCTGACGTTATTCTGGTGTTCCTCCCTCTGTATGTAAGGAATCTCTTCTCCCTAACTGCCCTTAAGATGGTTTCCTTGGTTCTAAGATTTGCAAGTTACTATTACATGCCGGGGTGTTGGCCTGTTTTCCTTGATCTTGAGAGGGGTCCTCTCTGCCTCTAGGACACGAATGTTTGTTTCATTCCCCAGATTAGGGAAGTTCTCAGCTATGATTTACTCAAATATATCTTCTAGTCCTCTCTCTCTCTCTACCCCCTCTGGGATTCCAATAATTCTGACATTGGAACATTTCATGGTGTCACTTATTTCTCTGATTCTATTCTCATGGATTCTGAATTGTTTTTCCCTGGCCTCTCTTTTCCCTTTTTATCTATTAAATTGTCTTCCAGGTCACTAAACGTTCTTCTGCCTCACTTACCCTAGCTGTTAGATTATCTAGATTAGATTGGATCTCATTGATAGCATTTTTAAGTTCTGCCAATTCAGCTTTCATTTCTGCCCTTAGAGACTCTATGTTGCCATTAATTGATTTCTCCATTCCAGCTATTGTCTTCACAATTGCTAGCCTGAGTTCCATCTCTGACATCTTGGTTATATCTGCATCCATTTGTAAATCTGTGGCATAAGTCATAATCTGAGTCTTTCCTATTTTGGGGGTTCCTCCTCCTAGTCATTCTGTTGAGGGGTGGTTGAGGGAATGTACAGAGTCCAAATTATTGACCACAACCCAAGCAAGATGCACCTCTTTTCTAGGGACCTTAGGGTTGCTGGCCTCTTTTTCTCCCAGCCTGTCTTCTGGGGGAGGGGCCTGCTACGCTGTTACGTAGGCAACCCTGTTTCAGCAGAGTTGCCCTGCCCCCTGTGGTGGGGGATGGGCTCAGTGAAAACTGGTTTTTTGGGCCTTTTGTTCTCTGGCGGCTTCCCTGGCGACTTTCTGCGTCTCTTCCGAGAGTCAGAGCAGAAGAGACCGTTTCCAACCCTCTGCCTCAGAGTAGAGAGATCACAGTCTGTTCTTCAGTGAGCTCTGCAGGCCACAATATCTCCATTTCTGTCTGTGCTGCTATAAACTGCAGCATCCTGGTTGTGCGCCCCTCAGAAGCACTCCCAGTCCTGCCTCCAGATTGGGGCTCATCTCTGCCCTTTGTGCTTTTAAAACCAACAGCCACCCCCAGTTCCCACATGTGACCCTGCTGCTCCGGGTTTCCATCCAGGGGCTGCCCTAAAGTCCTTTCCCCGCCACTACTGGTCTGCGAGTCTGTGCCCCATCCCCAGTGTGGGAGGCTATTGCTCACTGGCAGTGTAGGATCCCCATGGCCAGCCTCCTTCCCACTGCCATTTATCCTCTGATATCAGGGCTCCCCACTTTGTACCTCAAAACCAACCACCTGCAATATTCTGTTTGTAGAGATCCAGATCTATCTCCTTACATCTCAGGCTGATTTTGTGGGCTTTCAGGGTGGTCTGGTAGATATCCAGCTCAATTCTGGGGACCGTTTGGAATAGGGTCCCCTACTCCTCCCCCATCTTTTTCCTCCTGAGCGTTCTGTTCTTGTAACAAGACTTGGCCTCAAGAGAAACCACTTGACTGTAGCTTAACCTATTAAGGTTTTTCATAGCCTAACTGACATGATGGAAAGGAAATACCAACTCCATCCCCCTCTAATCATCCTGTCCCACTTAAGGGGAGTCAAAAAAGCTAAGAGGCACTTGTAAAGTTCACAGCTAAGGAGCAAAAGCTCACTAAAAGACCAAGACCTAGGCATGGGACTAGAGAACACTTCCCCTCCCCAACACATTACCACCACATTACTAAAGACCAATTTGTTTAATTCCTTTTATTCAGTATATCATGTCAGGCTTTCAATAAAAAATTGCAAAGCATATTAAAGGCAAAAAAACAGAGTCTGAAGAGATACAGCAAGCATCAGAACCAGACTTAGATATGGCAGAGATGTTGGAATTATCAGACCATGAATCTAAAACAACTATGATGAGTATGCTAAGGGCTCTAATGGAAAAAGTAGACAACCTGCAAGAACAAATGGGTAATGTAAGCAGAGAGATGGCAAATCTAAGAAAAAAATTAAAAAGAAATGCTAGTCTAATGGGTTCATTAGATATGTCAATAAAAACTTCCAGAACTACAAAGCAAAGAGAAAAAAAAGGACTGAAAAAAATGGAACAAAATATCCAAGAACTGTGGGATATCTACAGAATATTTAACATACATGTACAGAAGAAAGGAACAGAAGAAATATTTAAACTAATAATGACAGAATTTCCCCACCCAACCACATATTCAGAAAGCACTGTAATTGCCAAGAAAGAAAGAAAGAGGAAGAAAGAAAGAGGGAAAAAGAAAGAAACAGAGAAAACAAAAAAGAAAAAAAGCTACACCTAAGCATATCCTATTCAAATCCCATAAAATGAAAGATAAGGAAAAAAGTCTTGAGAAAGAAGCCAAAAAAAGAAAACCACCTTTCCTATGGAGTTGCAAAATAAGGATTGACTTTTCTTCAGAAATCACACAAGTAAGAAGAGAGTGGAGTGAAATATTCAAGTGTTGGGGGGGTGTCTTAAAAGATACAGATATGAGGAAGAGTTAAGATGGAGGAGGAGTAGGAGGACCCTGAGCTTGTCTTGTCCCTTTAGCACAGCTAGATAGTTATCGAATTATTCTGAACACCCAAGAAGTCAATCAGAGGTCTGAGAGAACAAAAACTGCACATCTACAAGGAGAAAAGTGACCACCTTTTGGAAGGGAGGAGGTACAAAAGTTCACTCGGGGGAGACATAGCTGAGGATATGGTGGAGGAGAGAGAACCTGCTTAGGAGGCTACCATGCAAAGTATTAGAAGTGCCAGAGTGCAAAATCTGAACTTTTAGGTTCGCTATTGTGGGCGGTGTGCCTGGATTAAAGGTGCTCAGGTGGTGAGGAGGGGCAGAACCCCAGGAGTGACAGGGTGGCCTGGCGATCTCCTGGGTCCCAGGAAGAATGGGTGGTGCCATGTTGCTGTGCTGTTCCCAGGCATAGGAGCCAGGAAGCCAGTGGAGAGCAGTGGGTCTTGGTGGTGGCTTTCTGCTATAAACTGTAAACTGCCACAGGATCATGTGATCACTTTCCTGGGAAGGGCAGGCAAGTGTGGCGAGACCCTCCCCTGGAGGAACAGTGCTGGTCAGTGCTGTGGGCACCCTGAAATTTGGAGTTTTGAAACTTGGTCAAGTGCCTGAGATAAAAAGGCTCAGACATGGACAGGGTGAACACAGAGTTCAGACAGAAATCAGGGAAACAGAATGATTGACTGCTTTTCTGTAAGGGCTCACTGAAGAGTAATAGGTGAAAACTTTCAGCTCTGAGCCTAGAGAGCAGGGTGCACCCATTTTCATCCCGCCCATCAGTGTTGAAAGCCTTCAGGGAGCAAAACAGTGCCACCTAGTGGAGGGTAGAGCTGCCTACACCAAGCCCCACCCCCCTGTGCCCTGGAGAAGCATTTCCACTGAAACAAATCATCCAGAGAATCAGCACAGCAGGCCCCTCCCCCAGAAGACCAGCACAAACAACTAGCTCACACCAAGTTTACTGATTATTGAGTGCTGCAAAGCATCAGCTCTAGGAGAAATAGGATTGAGTTTCCTTTTTACTTTTATTCTTTACTTCTTTTATTTTTATTTTCTCATTTATTTTCTTTTATTTTCCAATTCCTTTTTTTAACTTCTTATAATTTTTAAATTTTTATTTATATATACTTTTTATATATATATACATATATATATATAATTTCTTTTTGTCTACTCTCACTTTATTTTTTCATTTTGGGATCTAGATTCTTTTAAACAGACCAAAACACACCCAGGACTGAGGTTTTTTTTCTGGTTTTCTTGTTTTGTGTTTTTGTTTTTCTTGTTATTTGGGTTTTTTTTCCTTTTTCTTTGTTTTTTGCTTTGTTTTTGTTTTTTCATTTTGTTGTTCTTTTTTCTCTTCTTTTCTGGACAAAATGACCAATGACAAGATGGAGGAATACACCCCAAAAGAAAAAACGTGAGGTAGAACTCCTGGCCAGGGATTCAATCAATACGGATATAAGTAAGATATAATATCAATTATAAGGATACTAGCTGGGCTTGAAAAGAGCATAGAAGATTAAAAGATAAAAGAACTAAAATCTAGTCAGGCCAAAATTTAAAAATGCTATAACCAAGATGCAAACACAAATGGAGGCCATAAAAATAAGATGGATGAAGCAGAGGAGCAAATTAGTGATATAGAAAATAAAATTGTGGAAAATAATGAAGCCGGAAAGAAAGGTAATGGACCACGAAGGTAGACTTAGAGAACTCAGTGACTTAGTAAAACATTACAACATTTGTATCATAGGAGTCCCAGAAGATGAAGAGAGAGATAAAGGGGCAGGTTTATTGGAACAAATTATAGCTAAAAAGCTTCCCTAATTTGGGGAAGGACACAAACATCAAAAATTCAAGAAGCACAGAGAACTCACATTAAATTCAACAAAAGCCAGCCATCACCATGGTATATGATAGTCAAATTCATAAAATACACAGACAAGGAAAGAACCTGGAAAGAGCAAAAGAGAAGACACATTAGATCCACAGTGGATTAATCCACAGAGACTTGGCAGGCCAGAAAGGAGTAGAAAAAAATACTCAGTGTGCTGAATGGGAAAAATATGCAGACAAAAATTCTTTATCCAACAAGGCTGTCATTCAGAATAGAAGGAGAGATAGAGTTTCCCAGACAAACAAAAACTAAAGGAGTTCCTGGCCACTAAACCAGCCCTGCAGGAAATTTTAAAGGGGACAATTTGAGTGGAGAGAAAAAGACCAAAAGCAACAAAGACTAGAAAGGATCAAAGAACATCACCAGAAACACCAATTCTACAGGTAACACAATGGCACTAAATTCATATCTATCAATAATCGCTCTGAATGTAAATGGACTAAATGGGCCAATCGAAAGATATAGGGTATCAGAATGGTTAAAACAGAAAACAAAACAAAACAAACAAACAAAAAAACAAGATCCCTCTATATGCTGCCTACAAGAGACTCATTGTAGACCTCAAGACACCAGCAGATTGAAAATGAGGGGATAGAGGCCATTTATCATGTTAATGGACTTCAAAAGAAAGCCAGAGTAGCCGACTTATATCAGACAAACTAGATTTTAAAACAAAGACTATAACAGGAGATGAAGAAGGGCATTATATCCTAATTAAGGGGTCTATCCATCAAGATATAACAATTGTAAAGATTTATGCCCCCAACATGGGAGCACACAAGTATATTAATTAATAACAAACATAAAGAAACTCATTGATGATAATACAATAATAGTAGAGGATTTTAACACCCCACTTACAGCAATGGACAGATCATCTAAGCAGAAAATCAACAAGGAAACAATGGCTTTGAATTACATACTGGACTGGATGGACTTAACAGATATAGTCAGAACATTTCATCCTAAAGCAGCAGACTACACATTCTTCTTGAATGTACATGGAACATTCTTCAGAATAGATCACATACTAAGTCACAAATCAGGCCTCAACAAGTACAAAACAATCAAGATCATACCATGCATATTTTCAGACCACAGTGCTATGAAACCTGAAGTCAACCAATTTGAAAAGATCTCAAATACATGGAGGTTACAGAACATCCTACTAAAGAATGAATGGGTTAACCAGGAAATTAAAGAAGAATTTTAAAAATACATGGAAGGAAATGAAAATGAAAGCATGACAGCCCCAAACCTTTGGGATATAGCAAAAGCAGTCCTAAGAGGGATGTACATTCAAAGTTAATTTTTTAACTGTTTTTTTTTTTTTGAATTTTTCTTTTTCCCTTTTTCAAACAGCATCCTATCAATCCCTTTTTTAAAAAAAATTTTTTATTTTTCATTTTTAGAGTCATATATTTATCCCTTCATAGTAGTTACCCTTGTTTTTGGCATATATATATAAGTTGTTCTCTCTTTAAAATTTTGAGATACAATTTCTTCTAACAGATCAAAATATACCCTAAATCACTAGTGTAAGGCTTTGTTCTAGTCTCCTGCCTGATCACATTCTCTCCCTTTTTTTTTTTCTTTTTTCTTTTTCTTTCTAAATCTTCTTCTTTCTTTTTAAAAACAACTTCTTATCTTATCAAGTCCTTTTATAAAATCTTTTATAATTTGCATTTTTACAGTCATCTGCCATCCCTTCATTGTATCAACCCTTATTTTGTACATATATAAGTCTTTCTTCCTTTAAAATTTTAGCAGGCACTTTCATCTAGCAGACCAAAATATGCCCAAAAGCTAGTGTGTGGCACTGATCTATGCACTAGCCTGATCATATTTGATCATATTCTGGGTTTTTTTTGTTTTGTTCTGTTTTTGTTTGTTTTTATCTTTTTCTTTTTCCTTTTTTTTTTCTCTTCTTTCTTTCCCTTTCTTGTCCCCTGGTTTCAGGTCTTTTCTGATTTGTATAGAGTATATTTGCTGGACACGTTGTTAACCTCTTAGCATTCTGTTCTCTCATTCATCTGTTCTCCTCTGGACAAAATGAAAAGACAAAAAAAAATCACCTCAGCAAAAAGAACAAGAGGTAGTACCATCCGCCAGGGACCTACTCAATACTGACATTAGTACGATGGCAGACCTAGAGTTCAGAATCATGACTTTAAAGATACTAGCTGGGCTTGAAAAAAGTGTGGAAGTTATTAGAGAAACCCTTTCTGGAGAAATAAAAGAACTAAAATCTAACCAAGTCGAAATCAAAAAGGCTATTAATGAGGAGCAATCAAAAATGGGGGCACTAACTGCTAGGATAAATGAGGCAGAAGAAAGAATCAGCGATATAGAGGACCAAATGATGGAAAATAAAGAGGCTGAGAAAAAGAGAGATAAACAACTACAGGATCACGAGGGCAGAATTCGAGAGATAAGCGATACGATAAGATGAAACAACATTAGAATAATTGGGATCCCAGAAGAAGAAGAAAGAGAGAGAGGGGCAGAAGGTATATTGGAGCAAACAATAGCAGAGAACTTCCCTAATGTGGGGAAGGAAACAAGCATCAAAATCGAGGAGGCACACAGAACCCCTCTCAAAATCACTAAAAATAGGTCAACACCCCAACATCTACTAGTAAAACTTACGAGTCTCAGAGACAAAGAGAAAATCCTGAAAGCAGCTCGGGAGAAGAGATATGTAACCTACAATGGTAGAAATATTAGATTGGCAACAGACCTATCCACAGAGACCTGGCAGGCCAGAAAGGACTGGCATGAGATCTTCAGAGCACTAAACGAGAAAAATATGCAGCCAAGAATACTATATCCAGCTAGGCTATCATTGAAAAAAGAAGGAAAGATAAAAAGCTTCCAGGACAAACAAAACTAAAGGAATTTGCAAACACAAAACCAGCCCTACAAGAAATATTGAAAGGGGTCCTCTAAGCAAAAAGAGAGCCTTAAAGCAGCATAGATCAGAAAGGAACACAGACAACATACAGTAACATTCACCTTACAGGCAATACAATGGCACTAAATTCATACCTTTCAATACTTACCCTGAATGTAAATGGGCTAAATGCCCCAATCAAAAGACACAGGCTATCACATTGGATTAAAAAGCAAGACCCATCAATAGGCTGTCTGCAAGAGACTCATTTTAGACCCAAAGACACCCCCACATAGAAAGTGAAGGTGTGGAAAACCATTTACCATGCTAATGGACACCAAAAGAAAGCCGGGGTGGCAATCCTTATATCAGACAAATTAGATTTTGAAACAAAGACTGTAATAAGAGATGAAGAAGGACACTATATCCTACTTCAAGGATCTATCCAACAAGAAGATCTAATAATTGTAAATATCTATGCCCCTAACGTGGGAGCAGCCAATTATATAAGGCAATTAATAAAAAAAGCGAAGAAACACATTGACAACAATACAATAATAGTGGGGGACTTTAACACCCCCCTAACTGAAATGGACAGATCATCTAAGCAAAAGATCAACAAGGAAATAAAGACTTTAAATCACACACTGGACCAAATGGACCTCACAGACATATTCAGAACGTTCCATCCCAAAGCAACGGAATACACATTCTTCTCTAGTGCCCATGGAACATTCTCCAGAATTGATCACATCCTACGTCACAAATCAGGTCTCAACCGGTACCAAAAGATTGGGATTATTCCCTGCATATTTTCAGACCACAATGCGTTGAAACTAGAACTCAATCACAAGAGGAAAGTCAGAAAGAACTTAAATATATGGAGGCTAAAGAGCATCTTACTAAAGAATGAATGGGTCAACCAGGAAATTAAAGAAGAATTAAAAAAATTTATGGAAACCAATGAAAATGAAAACACAACTGTTCAAAATCTTTGGGATACAACAAAGGCAGTCCTGAGAGGAAAGTATATAGCAATACAAGCCTTTCTCAAGAAACAAGAAAGGTCTCAAATACACAACCTAACCCTACACCTAAAGGAGCTGGAGAAAAAACAGCAATTAAAGCCTAAACCCATTAGGAGAAGAGAAATAATAAAGATCAGAACAGAAATCAATGAAATAGAAACCAAAAGAAAGTAGAACAGATCAACGAAACTAGGAGCTGGTTCTTCGAAAGAATTAACAAGATTGATAAACCCCTGGCCAGACTGATCAAAAAGAAAAGAGAAATGACCCAAATCAACAAAATCATGAATGAAAGAGGAGAGATCACAACCAACACCAAAGAAATACAAACAATTCTAAGAACATATTATGAGCAACTCTATGCCAGCAAATTAGATAACCTGGAAGAAATGGGTGCATTCCTAGAGATGTATCAACTACCAAAATTGAACCAGGAAGAAATAGAAAACCTGAACAGACCTATAACCACTAAGGAAATTGAAGCAGTCATCAAAAATCTCCCAAAAAACAAAAGCCAAGGGCCAGACGGCTTCCCAGGGGAATTCTATCAGACATTTAAAGAAGAATTAATACCTATTCTCCTGAAACTGTTCCAAAAAATAGAAATGGAAGGAAAACTTCCAAACTCATTTTATGAGGCCACCATTACCTTGATCCCAAAACTAGACAAAGACCCCATCAAAAAGGAGAATACAGACCAATATCCTTGATGAACATGGATGCAAAAATTCTCACCAAAGTACTAGCCAATAGGATCCAACAGTACATTAAAAGGATTATTCACCATGACCAAGTGGGATTTATCCCTGGGCTGCAAGGCTGGTTCAACATCCGCAAATCAATCAATGTGATACAATACATGAACAAAAGAAAGAACAAGAATCATATGATCCTCTCAATAGATGCAGAAAAAGCATTTGACAAAGTACAGCATCCTTTCTTGATCAAAACTCTTCAGAGTATAGGTATAGAGGGTACGTACCTCAATGTCATAAAAGCCATCTATGAAAAACCTACAGCGAATATCATTCTCAATGGGGAAAGGCTGAGAGCTTTTCCCCTAAGGTCAGGAATGCGTCAGGGATGTCCACTCTCACCACTGCTATTCAACATAGTATTAGAAGTCCTAGCCACAGCAATCAGACAACAAAAAGAAATCAAAGGCATCCAAATCGGCAAAGAGGAAGTCAAACTCTCACTCTTTGCAGATGATATGATACTGTATGTGGAAAACCCAAAAGACTCCACCCCAAAACCGCTAGAACTCATACAGGAATTCAGTAAAGTAGCAGGATATAAAATCAATGCTCAGAAATCAGTGGCATTCCTATACACCAACAACAAGACAGAAAAGAGACAAATCAAGGAGTCGATCCCATTTACAATTGCACCCAAACCATAATATACCTAGGAATAAATTTAACCAAAGAGGCAAAGGATCTGTACTCGGAAAACTATAAAATACTCAGGAAAGAAATTGAAGAAGACACAAAGAAATGGAAAAACGTTCCATGCTCATGGATTGGAAGAACAAACATTGTGAAGATGTCAGTGCTACCTAGAGCAATCTACACATTCAATGCAATCCCCATCAAAATACCATCCACTTTTTTCAAAGAAATGGAACAAATAATCCTAAAATTTGTATGGAACCAGAAGAGACCCCGAACAAATGGTGTTGGGAAAATTGGACAGCCACATGCAGAAGAATGAAACTGGGCCATTTCCTTACACCACACACAAAAATAGACTCCAAATGGTTGAAAGACCTAAACGTGAGACAGGAGTCCATCAAAATCCTAAAGGAGAACACAGGCAGCAACCTCTTCGACCTCAGCCGCAGCAACTTCTTCCTAGAAACATCGCCAAAGGCAAGGGAAGCAATGGCAAAAATGAACTATTGGGATTTCATCAAGATAAAAAGCTTTTGCACAGCAAAAGAAAGAGTCCACAAAACCAAAAGACAACCAACAGAATGGGAGAAAATATTTGCAAATGACATATCAGATAAAGGGCTAGTATCCAAAATCTATAAAGAACTCATCAAACTCAACACCCAAAGAACAAAGAATCCAGTCAAGAAATGGGCAGAAGACATGAACAGACGTTTTTCCAAAGAAGACATCCAAATGGCCAACAGACACATGAAAAAGTGCTCAACATCGCTCGGCATCAGGGAAATCCAAATCAAAACCTCAATGAGATACCACTTCACACCAGTCAGAATGGCTAGAATTAGCAAGTCAGGAAACAACAGATGTTGGCGGGGATGTGGAGAAAGGGGAACCCTCCTACACTGTTGGTGGGAATGCAAGCTGGTGCAACCCCTCTGGAAAACAGTATGGAGGTTCCTCAAAAAGTTGAAAATAGAGCTACCATCCGATCCAGCAATTGCACTACTGGGTATTTACCCCCAAAGATACAAATGTAGGGACCCGAAGGGGTACGTGCACCCCAATGTTTATAGCAGCAATGTCCACAATAGCCAAACTGTAGAAAGAGCCAAGATGTCCATCGACAGATGAATGGATAAAGAAGAAGTGGTGTATATACACAATGGAATATTATGCAGCCATCAAAAGGAATGAGATCTTGCCATTTGCAACGACGTGGATGGAACTGGAGGGTGTTATGCTGAGTGAAATAAGTCAATCAGAGAAAGACATGTATCATATGACCTCACTGATATGAGGAATTCTTAATCTCACTAAACAAACTGAGGGTTGCTGGAGTGGGGGGGGTGGGAGGGATGGGGTGGCTGGGTGATAGACATTGGGGAGGGTATGTGCTATGGTGAGCACTGTGAATTGTACAAGACTGATGAATCACGGATCTGTACTTCTGAAACAAATAATGCAATATATGTTAGGAAAAAAAAAGAAGAAGATAGCAGGAGGGTAAGAATGAAGGGGAGTAAGTCGGAGGGGGAGACGGACTATTAGAGACGATGGACTCTGAAAAACAAACTGAGGGTTCTAGAGGGGAGGGGGAGTGGGGGATGGGTTAGCCTGGTGATGGGTATTAAAGAGGGCACATTCTGCGTGGAGCACTGGGTGTTATGCACAAACAATCAATCATGGAACACTACATCAAAAACTAATGATGTAATGTATGGTGATTAACATAACAATAAAAAATTATTTTAAAATGGAAAAGCATTCTATGCTCATGGATTGGAAGAACAAACATTGTTAAAATGTATATACTTCCTAAAGCAATCTACACATTTATGCAATCCCCATCAAAAGACTACCAGCACTTTTCACAGAGCTAGAACAAACAATCCTAAAATTTGTATGGAACCACAAAAGACCACAAATAGCCAAAGCAATTCTGAAAAGGAAAAGCAAAACTGGAGGCATCACAATTCCAAATTGCAAGCTATATTACAAAGCTGTAATCATCAAGACAGTATGGTGTTGGCACAAAAACAGACACATAGACCGATGGAACAGAATAGAGAACCCAGAAATGGACCCACAACTATATGGTCAACTGATCTTCAACAAAGCAGGAAAGAATATCTAATGCAAAAAACAGTCTTCAACAAATGGTGTTGGGAAAACTGGACAGCGATATGCAGAAGACTAAAACTGGACCACTTTTTTATACCATACACAAAAATAAATTCAAATGGATGAAAGACCTAAATGTGAGACAGGAAATGATCAAAATCCTAGAGGAGAACACAGGCAGAAACCTTTTTGATCTCAGCTGTAGCAACTCCTTACTAGACGTGCCACCACAGGCAAGATAAACAAAAGCAAAAATGAACTATTGGGATTTCATCAAGATAAAAGGCTTCTATGCAGCAAAGTAAACAATCAACAAAACTAAGAGGCAGCGTATGAATGGAGAAGGTACTTACAAATGACATATCTGATAAAGGTTAGTATCCAAAATTTACAAAGAACTTATCAAACTCAACACTCAAAAACCAAATAATCCAGTTAAGAAATGGGCAGAAGACACTTTTCCAAAGACATCCAGAGGGCTAACAGACACATGAAAAGATGCTCTACATCACTCATCATCAGGGAAATACAAATCAAAACTATGATGAGATACCATCACACACCTGTCATTATGGCTAAAATTAACAATATAAGAAACAACAGGTTTTGGCAAGGATGGGGAAAAAGGGGAACCCTCTTGCACTGTTGGTGGGAATGCAAACTGGTGCAGCCATTCTGGAGGACAGTATGGAGTTTCCTCAAAATGTTAAAAATAGAACTTCCCATACAATCTGGCAATTGCACTACTAGGTGTTTACTCAAAGGATACAAAAATACAAATTCAAAGGGATAGATGCACCCCAATGTTTATAGCAGCATTATCAACAATAGCCAAACTATGGAGAGAGCCCAAATGTCCATTGACTGATGAATGGATAAAGAAGAAGTGGTGTGTGTGTGTGTGTGTGTGTGTGTGTATACACACACACACACACACACACACACACACACACAATGGAATATTACTCAGCCATCAAAAAGAATGAAATCTTGCCATTTGCAATGCACATGAATGGAACCAGAAAGTATTATGCCAAGTGAAATAAGTCAGTCAGAGAAAGACAAATACCATATGATCTCACTCATGTGTGGAATTTAAAAAAGAAAACAGATGAACATATGGGAAGGGGAAAAAGAAAAAAAGGAGAGAAGGAAACAAGCCATAAGAGACTCTTAATGATAGAGAAAAAACTGAGGGTTGATGGAGGGAGGTGGGAGGTGGGTGGGGAACGGGCTAGATGGGTAATGGGCTTTAAGGAGGACACTTCTTGTGATGAGCCCTGGATGTTGTAAGTAATGAATCCCTAAATTCTCCTGAAACCAACATTGCACTGTATGTTGACTACCTAAAAAAATAATAAATTAGTGTTGGGGGGCTGGGGGAATAAAGACAAAAACATTTTTTAGGAAATATTTAAAGTGTTGAGAGAAAAACCACCAACCTAAAATTCTATATCCTGTGAAATTATCATTCAAAAGTGAAAGAGAAATAAAGACTTTCTCAGACAAACAAAACTTGAGGGAGTTTGTAGCCAGTAGACCTGCCTTGCAAGAAATGTTAAAAGAGGTTCTGCAGAGAGGAAAAAAAAAAAAAAACTAACGTATCAGTAACTCAGATCTACATAAAGAAATAGCTTTAGAGAAGAAATAAGTGAAGGTGAAATTGAAATTTTGTTTTTACTATTCTTAATTTATCTAATAAATGATAGTTTGCCCAAAATAATGATAACTACAATGTACTTGATGGTTACAACTTATGCATAAGTGAGATGAAAGAGCAATGATACAGGGGAGGTGAGGGAGGAATTAGAAATACTTTGTTATTATAAGGTACATGGATTACCCATGAAGTGGTATAACGTTATTTGAATATGGACTTGGATTTAGTTGCAAATGTATATTACAATTCTAGGACAACTACTAAAAAAAAAATGCAAGTACAATTGATATGCTAAGAAAAGATAAATGGAACATATAAAATGCCTAATTAAAACTAGAAAAGGTAGAAAAAGAAAGGAAGACAAAACTGCAAACAAGAAACAAGGGCAGAAAGCAGTAACAAATATGGTAGACATTAATCCAGTTGTATCAGTAATCATTTTCATGTCAGTGGTCTAAATACACCAATTGAAAGAGAGATTGTCAGAGTGCATCAAAGCACAAGACCAACTATAATGTATCTATAAGTAATCTACTTGAAATATAAAGACACATACAAATTAAAGGTAAAGGTATAAATGTATACCATGCTAACAGGAATCAAAAGAAAGCTGAAGTCGCTATGTTAATTTCAGACAGAGAAGACTTCAAAGTTAAGAAAGTTATCAGGGTTAGGGGCACCTGGGTGGCTCAGTCATTAAGCATCTGCCTTCAGCTCAGGTCATGGTCCCAGGGTCCTGGGATCGAGCCCCACATCGGGCTCCCTGATCAGCAGGAAGCCTGCTTCTCCCTCTGCCTGCCGCTCCCCCTGCTTGTGTTCCCTCTTTCGCTGTGTCTGTCTCTGTCAAGTAAATAAATAAAATCTTTAAAAAAAAAAAAAAGAAAGTTATCAGGGCTAGAGGGGGCATTACATAATGACAAAGTGGTCAGTTATACAGGAAGACATTATAATCCTTAATACGTATGTGCCAAACAACAGAAAATCAAAATTTCAGGGCACCTGGGTGGCTCAGTCGTTAAGCGTCTGCCTTCAGCTCAGGACATGATCCCAGGGTCCTGGGATCAAGTCCCACATCAGGCTCCCTGCTCGGCAGGGGGCCTGCTTCTCCCTCTCCCACTCCCACTGCTTTCGTTCCTGCTCTCTCTCTATCTCTCTCTGTCAAATAAATAAATAAATAAATAAATAAAATCTTAAAAAAAAAAGAAAATCAAAATTTCAGGTAAAAACTGATACGACTTCAAGGAAAAATAGATGAATCCACTAGTTAGTTGAAGAATTCAACACTGCTGTATCAGAAATGGACATACCCAGGAGGCAGAAAATCCAGAAGGACACAGTTGAATTCAAACGCACCATCAATCAACTGAATGCAATGGACATCTATAGACAAATTCATTCACCACAGCAGAACATACATTTTTCTCAAGCTCACTTTGAAACTTCACCAAGATAGACCACATTCTGAACCATAAAACACACCTTACAAATTTAAAAAACTAGAAACTATATAGTGTATGCTCTCAAACCCAGCACAATGTCTAAAATAAAAAGGATGGGCTGTAACAAGTGTTGGCAAGAATGTGGAGGTTTTAGAACCTTATTTCTTGCTGGTGGGAATGTAAAATGGTGCAGTCACTTTGGAAAACAGTTTGGCAGTTCTTCAAAATGTTAAACATAGAGTTACCATATGACCTTGTAATTCTACTCTTCGGTTTATACCCAAGATAACTGAAAACATATGTCCACACAAAAACTTGTTCATGAATATTCACAGCAGCATTATTCATAACAGGCAAAAAGTGAAAACAATACAGATGTCCTCCACCTGGTAAATGAATAGACAAAATACAATACATCCAAACAAAATGTCATATATCCATACAATAGAATATTATTTGGCAACAAAAAGGAATGACATACTGTTACAGCCTACAAAATGCATGAACCTTGAAAACATTATGTTAAGTGAAAGAAAACAGTCACATACATATTGTATGATTCCATTTATATGAAATAGACAACTCTATAAAGACAGAAAAATAGGTTAGTAGTTAGAAAAGGCTGGAGGAAAGGGGAGAGATTGCTAATGAGCATGAGTTTTTTTGCAGCGTCGAGGGATGAAAATGTTCTGGAATTAGGTTGCACAATTCTGTGAATATACTAAAAGTCACTGAATTGTACACTTTAAATGTGCAATTTTTTGGCACAGGAATTATATCTCAACAAAGCCATTATAACAAAAACACAATATACTACTGAATGAGTATGGGTTCTGGAAAATTTTCACTAATCTATTTGGACCACAATATACAGAATTATTATACAGAATTATTGCTGTCATATAGAATCAAAGGCTGACCAAGAGATTCTGCCAGTGTTCAGGTCTAAGGAATGGAAACCATATCCACCAAGGTACCAATGCTCTGAGAAGTTGTGATGAAAGCTTCATTGCAATGGCCTAACTGAACTATCAGAAATAGCTTTGGAAGGTGTTATGGACTGAATTATGTTGCCCCAAAATTCATACATTGAAATCCAAACTCCTAGTACCTCAGATACTGACTGTATTTGGAGACAGAGCCTTTAAAGAGGTAATTAAATGAAAAGAGGTCATTAGAGTAGGTCCTAATCCAATATGACCAGTGTCCTTAACGGTGATGAGATAGGACACAGACACAGGAGGAAGGGTCACAAGAAGACAGAGGGAAAGACCATCCGCTGGCCAAGGAGAGAGGTTCAGAAGAATCCAACCAACAATATCTTGATCTTGGACTTCGAGCCTCCAGAATAGAGAAAAAGTTAATCTCTGTCCTTTAAACCACACACTCTGGTATTTATTATGGCAGCCCTAGCAAACTAACTCAGAAAGGAAAGAGTTAGAATGGTCTTTGCATCTCCCATCAAGACAATTAGCAAAGTTCCGCACTTTAAGATGTAAAGTCTAAGAAATTACCAATAGTAAAGGAGCCCTGTGTTTTTCCAGTTGATAATTTGGTTTCCTCTGCCCCATTGCCTATAGCATTGACCTTGTTTTCTTTGCCTTTAGGTTAAAGAATCCCTGTTACCCAACAATTAATTAAGGAGATTTCTGCCTAAGAGGATAGACTCCCCTTCCAGCAATAGGTCTAACATCAATTAGTTAAAGGGAAGCAGAAAGGCCAGTGTCACCGGCCTTGGTCATTGCAATGCCATTAGCAGATGACCTTCTTTTTTAAGTTTTTTTTAAATCATTCTCACTGCAGGATATCTCTGAGGCCAATTCCTGGAATTGTTCATCCCACCTGCATACAACCGTTTCCGCTCTAGGGGAGGAAAGAGTTAGCATGTAGGTGGCCCTCACGTGCTCCAGCCATGCAGTGGAGCCAAGTCAGAGAGAGGGAGCCATGGAGTTGATGTTGGCAGGGTAGGCAAGGGGGGATCCAGATTGTGCAATGCTTTCTAGTTCATGTTAGTTTTTGGCCTTAATCTTAAGAACATTTAAATAGCATAAATTGACAACCATGTTAACCACTTACACATTTCCTTAAAACACTTTCCAAATTCCTACCTGATTTTACATTCACAGTTACCTTATTAAATGGCTAAAGCAGGCAAGGATCCATTTTACAGTCCTGAGACCCAGAGAAGCTGACTTACACATTATGAGTTTGAGTTTGAGATAAAGTAAAATTTCATGACTTAAAGCTAATGCCAGAAAGATAGGATTTATAAAAACTACTTAAAAATAGTCTTGTTGATTTTAGTTATTTATAAATAGATACCATTTGCAAGTTTGGGGTCTCCAGATGTTAGTAATTAAGGCTAATTTGTAATCCATTTGTCATATTATTTTTAAATGAATGCTTTTTAACAGCCAAGAAATACTTGATTCTCCCAAGAATGTTTAGAGATACTCTCTAAAAATTTATATTTTACGTTATAAAGTCAGTTATTTAGGAACATGTTGACACTTCCATTTAGTTGAACTTTTGTTTGTGGTTGTCAGTAATGTTAGTAAAAAAAATCAAGATACCATATTTATATACATATTTCTCCTTCTTTGGATACTTTTGTATTTTAAGGTGAAAATGCAAAGTCCTTTTCACAGATGCTTATGCTTCCTGCTTTAAAATACAAATGCTGGGGATGGCTGGGTGGTTCAGTCGGTTAAGCATCTGCTTTCAGCTCAGGTCATGATCTCAGGGTCCTGGGATCGAGCCCCACATTGGGCTCCCTGCTCAGCGGGAAGCCTGCTTCTCCCTCTCCCTCTGCTTCTCCCCCTGTTTGTTCTCTGTCTCTGCCAAATAAATAAATAAAATCTTTTAAAAAATATTAAAATACAAATACTATCTCCATGCTTTGCTCCTTATGTTATTGCCCCCGCCACACACACACACACACAGATAAAATGAAAGGATTATATTCATGCTTGTCTACCACTTGAACAGGATAGAAGAGAAAAACATTTAGCCCTCTCTTGAACTGCTGGCTGTCATAGCATTTCCTTCTCCTCCCTCAGGCAGGGCAGGAGTAAAGAGTTATCCCTTCCCTCAGGGAACCTCTGACCCATGGGGATATACTGAGAGTCTAGAAATGAGCCTGGGAACTACTTGCTCCTTACTCAAGCCAGACATATGTAAGCCTCCAATCTAGCACTTGAAATGGAAAGAAATCCTAATGGAAATACCACCTTGCTGTCTGCTGTAAATCCCCTCCCTCCACTTCCTTTTGTCTGTATCACTGCAGCCTTTACCAAGTCTTGGGCTCCCAACGGTACTTTTTAAGCAATGTGTTTATGCACGGAAGGAAGAGAGAGGATAGGAGATTTAGAATCCAATTAACTTTGCACCTGAGGATTGCTGGATAACTCTGAACAAGTCATTCTGCTCTGGTAAACCAAATAAGAACACTTAAGATTAATGAAGACTGTAAAAGGTGATGATGGACTAAAAGCCAGGTATTAGGATAATTTTTCCTTTCCTGTATCCTATTTACAATAGAAAGCATTGTGAGTATACTTCATACCCTGGAGTTGTGCAGTACACAGTCTATACAACCGAATATAACAACTCTAGTTAGAGATATATGGGTTAGAGAATTCCATGGGTGAGATTCATATGGAGTGCAAGGATACTTAATTTTTACCAAATCAACTGACTTTGAAAACTCTTAGACTATCTGGGAAAGATATTAGAAGTTGCATTAATTAATTTTAATATCTAAAACTCCTTCAATCCAGATATATATCCTATGTTTTGGAGGTAAATTTCAAAATTTTAAACCGCAGTGACTGATGCAGTCACCTGCAATAACCACTGACATACAACCAGGTATATACCCCAAAATGCTGGCAATAGGACCTAACAGAAAGAAATTTTTAATTCAAATATTATGACACAATTGTGCTCACTAAACAAAATGCCATTAAAAGCAATTGTAGAGACTTCCACTTCTGTAAAGATAGACATAGTTGTCTCTGTTCCTCCTGCTAGGCACATCTAAAACCCCTGGACATAAGATATAAAATAGAAGAAGAGTCTGACAGGTAGAGAGAAAAAGACAGGCTAAAGACCTCAAACCTAAGGAATGGCAAAATGACTAATCGGAAACCACTTGCTATACAAAAGACCAAATAAATCTCAACTTGAACAAAAAAAGATAACATACGCCAACACCAAGATGACACAGATGTTAGAATTATCAGGTAAGGATTTTAAAGTAGCCATCATGAAGACGTTTCTAAGTAATACAAACACACTTGACACTTGTAAGAGATGAAATAATGGAAAGTTTCAGCCAAGAAACAAAGTGTTAGCAAAAGAACTGTGATCTAACTCTTATACCTTCTACAAAAAGTAAGTCAAAACAGATTATGGACTGAAGCATACAATCTAGAGCTATAAAAGATTTTTTCATGTAAGAGAAAATCTTTATGATCTAGGGGTAGGCAAAGACTTCTTAGACTCGACACCAAAAGCATAATTCCTAAAGAAAAATAATCAGTAAATTGGGCTACATCAAAGTTAAATTTAAAACCTTTGCTCTGTGAAAGACCCTGTTAAGAAGATGAAAAGACAAGCTACAGATTTAAAGATAAATCTGACAAAGATCTAAAATATGCCAAGAACTCTCATAACTCAACAGTAAAAGAAAACAAAACCCAAACAGTCTTAGAAAATGACAAAAGACAACCCTGAAGGGGATCTGTGGAAGGCAAATGAACACATGAGAAGATGCTCAACGTCGTGAGCTCTGATAGACAGAATAATGCCCATCATCCTGAACTCCAGAACCTGGGAATATGTTATCTTATATTCAAAAGGAACACCGCAGATGTGATTAAGCTATTAAGGATCTTGAGATAGGATTGCACTACATTATGCAGGTGGGCCTGATGTAGTCACAAGGGAAGGAGGAGACAGGATCAGAGAAGAGAGAAGATGCTATTATATAATACGAAGATAGAGAAAAGCACCAAAAAGGACCCGAGCCAAGGAATATAGGCAGTCTCTAGCAGTTGGAAAAAGGAAGGAAACAGATTCTCCTCTAGAGCCTCCAGAAGTAACATAGCCCTGCAGACCCAGTTTAGATTTCTGACTTCCCTCCCGAGTCATAAGAGAATAAATTTGTTCTTTTAAGGCACTAAGTTTGTGATAATTTGTTATAGCAGCCATAGGAAAGTAACACAGCGAGCCATTAGAGAAATGTAAATTAATGCCACAGTGAGCTCTTACATGTACCTATGAGAACAGATAAAACTTGAAGAATAGTGACAATACAGGTGAAGGTGCACAGGAGATGGATCTCCCATACATTGCTAGTAGAAACGTAAATGATACAGCCTCTCTGGAAAATTATTTGGCAGTGTCTTTAAAAACTAATCATACATTTACCATATGATCCAAGCAGTCATGCTTCTGGGTATTTATCCTAGACGAATTAAAACTTACGTCCACCCAGAAACCTGTACATAATTGTTCACAACACTTTTATTTGTAAAACTCAAAACCTGGAAATAATCAAAACGCTCCTCAGTAAGTGATTGGTTAAACTATGGTAGATCAATGCTATAGAATACTACTTAGCAAGAAAAGGGAACAAACTATTGATACACTCAACAGCTTGGATGGATCAAGGGCATTATGCCCAGTAAACAAAGCCAATCTTGTGCTATATTATTCCCTTTACATAACATTCTCAAAATGACATAATTATAGAGATGGAAAGAGAATTAGTGAATGCCAAGGATTAAGGATAATGGGCATTTGCGGGTGGGTGTGACTATGAAGATATGCCATGAGGGAAATCTTTGTGGTGATAGAATTGTTATGTATGTTGATGATAGTGACGGTTACACAAATCTATACCTGTTAAAATGACAGACCTATACACACAATGTCAAGTTACTGATTTGAAAGTGTACTATAATTCTGTAAGACATAACCATTGAGGCAAAACAGGTAAAGGATACCTGAACCATTTTGTGTTATCTTTGCAACTCCCTGTGAATTTATAATTAATATTTTTAAGTAAAAAAAATGTGCCAAAAGATAGAAAGGGGCCAACTGATATCTTTACAGAAGAGACAGATAAAAGTGTAATTACTCGTAATGCTTTGTTTAGGAAAATTAAGATGCAGGTAGTATAGAGAGAGAAGGCTTTTCTAATTCTTATTTCTCATACCATTTCTCCATTTTTCCCCCAATTTGAAATATATCATGCATACAAAAGAATATAGAAATGCATATGTGGGGCACCTGGGTGGCTCAGTCAGTTAAGCGTCTGCCTTCAGCTCAGGTCATGGTCCCAGAGTCCTGAGCAGGGAGCCCACTTCTCCCTCTCCCACTGCACGCTGCTCCCCCTGCTTGTGCACTCTCGCTCATTCTCTCTCTTTTTTTCTGTCAAATAAGTAAATATAATCTTAAAAAAAAAAAAGAAAATGCATATGTACAGATCACTCAAGATGGCGAACTTGCCAGTGTTTGAGAAGGCCCCTGTATGTGACTGTTAATATAGCCCGTCTGCTCCCAGAGATAATCACCGGTCTGGCTTTTGTGATAATCATTCCTCTGCTTTAAAAGTTTCCTTTCTATGTGTGTATCTCTAAACACTACGTTGTTTAGCATTGTCTTTTTGAGCTTTATCTATGTGGAAGCATACTGCTTGGATTCCTCTGTGAGTTACTTCTTTTCCTACCACTATGTCTTTGAGGTTTATCTTTGATGAATATGGCTGTATTTAATTCACTCTCAATGCTAAACAGTATTCTCTGAATGGCATGACCACAGGTGAACGTTCTGGTCTACTGCTGATGGATATTAGGCACAACTTCTTTTTCTCTTTTCCTCTCAGGAGCCAGTCTGACCAGAGAGAATGTGCGTTCAGTTCTCAGCCGGGTCCAGGTGGGACTGAGACTAGATCAGGAACTCTAATACTGGATTGCCACTTTTAGGAAAGCCACTAGCTTGAGTGTTTACCATGTCTTGGGCACTGTGCTGGAGGCTCATCATTTAATCTTCAAGATCAATTTTAGAATCATTTTGTCAAGTGAAAAAATTGATTGTATTAATATATTAATTTGGGGATAGTAAATATCCTTCCAATACTTATTCCTCCTCTATAAAAACATGTGATGTCTGCTTTTTCTTAGTGTGTACAAGTTGATTCTTTTAACCGGTAGGGTATTTTCCTCACATATTTTATTAATATTGTCATTTATCTCAAGGTAATGTTTTGTTTTTAATGAGAGGAAGATGTGTGTATATGTGTTTGTATATCGTTTTCTCTTTGAATTATATTTTTTATTGATGTGTTGAAGAACTACTAAGACATATATATTATATGTACATACATATGTATATGTGTATATCATGTGTAAAAATATACATATTTTATATGTAAATATGTACCTATTTTACAGAAAGATCAGACATATATAATTGGAAATATATGTATTTCCAATTGCTATTATACTCTTACCAACTTTAAAAGACTCTCAATTGATTCTGTTGGGTTTTTTAATAAAAATACATCACCTGTAAATAATAATGATCATTTGTTCTATTTTACCCCACATATACAACTTTTTTCTGGGTTGGGTTTTTTTGTTTTTTGTTTTTTTTGTTTTTTTTGGCTCTTCTAGAATTTTAAGAACAATGCTAAATATAGAATTCTGGTTTTATTTCTAACTTAACACAAATGCTTCTAGCATTTCATCCTTATGTATGACACTGAATATAGATTTGAGATAGAAATTTGTTGATTTATTAAGGGTAATTAGTTTGAATATTAGTTTTAAAGAGATATTTAAATAGGTAATGAACACTAAATTTCATTAAAATGCCCATTTAAACCTAAAGAGACTGCCTCATGGTTTTCTTATTTGCTCTATTGATGAGTTAACAAACTGATGTCATGTGATGAATTATTTTAGTATATTGGTTAATTCCATCGTTAGTTACTTTTTAATGCCACTTATACCATAAGTGAGACAGATCTATAGAACAAACTTAGTGCTGTCTTTGACACACGTAGGTTTCAAGATTTTTTAACTTTGGAAAACGACCTAGGCAGTTTTCCATATTTCTCTCTGGTCCAAGATAGTTTATAATGCACAAGAATTATCTGTTGCTTTAATCTTAAGGAATTCATTTCTAATATTATTTGGAGCAAGAGCCTGTGATAACTTCCTTAATTTCTCCCTGGGTTATGTTTTATTCAGGTTTCTTATTTCTTCTTGAGTCAAGATTTTATATATTTTTCTCAGAAAAATTATTCCTATTATAATGTTTTCAAATACATTATACCAATTTGTGTAGTATTCTCTGTTCATTTTTAGTACTGTTTTCTCTGTGGTTACAACTTTTTTCTTCATAATTTCACTTATTAGGTTTTCTTCTTATGTTCTTAGATTTTGTTTTAGAAACTTGCTCATTTTCTTAATTTTTATAAAGAACAGTTTTAAATCATTAATTTCTACAGTCATCTTTATCATTCCCTCCAGCTACTTGCCTCAGGTTTTAAAACAGTTGTTCTGAATTAATTCTTAAGTTAAATGCATCAAAGACAACCAATTTTTGTCTAAGGAACATATTGACCACATTCCATAGTCCTACTATGTAATATTCCACTTTTATTACTTTAAAAGTCAGTTATTTAATTTTTAAAGTATCTTCTTTTATGAATAGTTATTTTGGGGGCGCCTGGGTGGCTCAGTCGGTTGAGCGACTGCCTTCGGCTCAGGTCATGATCCTGGAGTCCCGGGATCAAGTCCCACGTCGGCTCCCTGCTCAGTGGGGAGTCTGCTTCTCCCTCTGCCCCTCCCCCCTCTCATGCTCTCTCTCTCTCTCTCTCTCTCTCTCTCTCATTCTCTCTCTCAAATAAATAAATAAAATCTTTAAAAAAATAGTTATTTTGGGAAATAGGTTTCTTTTAAGTATTATGAATTTGTGACTTTGAATTCATTGTTAATATATCTTTAAGATAAATAGCTACCATTTTGTTGGTTATGAAATTATTAAAATATTACACCATCTATATAAAATATTTAGATACAGTTTATGCAGCAAAAATATACAGATCCGGACAGGAAAGATACAAACCATCCTCAGGAAAGAGGCTGCCTCTGGAGAGAGAAACATGGAAAGGGTGAGATCCAGAGGAAGTAAAAAGGGGGTTTCAAACTTACCTGTAATATTTTATTTCTTTAAAAATAATTGCTGAAGTGGGGTGCCTGGGTGGCTCAGTCGGTTAAGCATCTGCCTTTGGTTCAGATCATGATCCTGGAGCCCCAGGATGGGGCCCCGCATCTGGCTCCCTGCTTGGCAGGGAGTCACCATCTCTCCCCACTCTCGTGCTCTCTCGCTCTCTTCTCTCTCTCTCTCTCTCTCTCTCAGACAAATAAGTAAAATCTTTTAAAAAAATGAAAAACAAAAATAATTGCTGAAGCAAGCATGACAAAAGTTAACATCTATCCATTCTAGGTCATAGACACCTGAATATATACCATATTATTCTGTGTACTTCTCTGATCATTTTAATAATTTTGTTAAATAAAACTTGCTTTTCACCCAACATTATATTTTGATACATATAAGACAAATTTATTCATTTTAGCTGCCATGTAGAATTCTATCACTTATGTGTCCATTCCCCTAGTTGTTTTCATTGACGTAATGAGTATCCTCATGGGTTCATGTGTTCCTTACGCTCATGCACAAGAGTTAAGGTATATACCTGAAAACAGGAATGCTTATCTTCAACTTTACTAATTATTACCAAATTTACTTTCTCTCTTTTTTTAAAGATTTTATTTATTTATTTATTTTGAGAGAGAGAATGAGAGAGAGAGCGAGCATGAGAGGGGAGAGGGTCAGAGGGAGAAGCAGACTCCCCACCGAGCAGGGAGCCGACGTGGGACTTGATCCCGGGACTCCAGGATCATGACCTGAGCCGAAGGCAGTTGCTTAACCAACTGAGCCACCCAGGCGCCCCCAAATTTACTTTCTCAAGTGGTTGTATTAATTTCCACTTCTTCCAAGAGTTGATGAAAATTTCCTCTTTCACTTTATGCTGGCTAACACCTGGTATGAATCAACTATTAAATTTTAGAGACTGAAATATTGTCATTGTGGTTTTAATTTGTATTCTTCAAATTCCTAGTGAGGTTGAGCATCTTTTAACACGTTTATTGGGTTTTCACATCAGAGATTTGCCTATTCGTATCTATTTCCCCTCTTTCTATTATGTTGTCTTCTTACTGTTTTGTAGGAATTATATATAGGTTCTGGATAGTGACACTTTTTCTTTTTTAAAATCTTGCAAATATCTTTTCCCCATGTGTCATTATCTTTTAACTTAGTTTATAGTTTTTTTTAATATATAAGTTGCTATTTTCATGTAGTCAGTCTATCTTTTCTCTTATAATCTGGCTTTTTATGCATCAGTATCATAAAAATATTCTCCTAACTTTTAAAAAAAATTCAGAAGTTTTGCTTTTCATTCTTAGGTCTTTGATCCACCTGAAAAAAAAACTTTTGTATGTTGTATGAAGCAAAATGAGGAAGAAAGAATGGATAAAATTATCAGACCTCCATATTACCTGTGAAAGATAGGATAAATGAGGCACAGCCTAGGTACCTTACCTTTGGAGAGAATATCTGATGAATCATGCTAAGTTATCCCTTCAAAATGTTATTGACAGTATCACCTGCTCTACTTATTTAAAAGCTTTCCAGTGTATATGAATAATTTTTTCTGAAAGCTGGAATATATGGCAAAGTACTTCATTTTTCCTACATGATAGACAAAGTGGGGGCTAGTAAATGCAAAGAAATAAATCCACTCTTTCAAGGCTGCCACTTGGCTTCAATCACTGGGGTGCTGCACTAACACTAGAAGAACTGATCAGCAAAGAAAGAATGAGAAGCATAAATTTGTTGTCTTTTGAGTCAGATAATCATAGTTTACTTTTTACTTCAGTTTAGTGTGGCTTTACTGTTTTTGTAAGCAATGTACATTTCTAGAATGAAGGACACATTCAAATATATACGTGTAAGTACATCCTCAAAACAAGAAAAAGTAATTATTCAGCTTTTTCTCACTTGAATTAATAGTTCCCTTACTAGGTCAGCAGTATACAGGGATTAGCTTTATAGCAGAGCCTTTTTATTATGCCTTGGTGAAAAATGGAGTTCCTGCAGTACTGAGAATCTGCTAACACAACTTTTTCCCATATCTGGGCAGGTCGATGGATTTATTTAATAGATACTGTATAAGCATTTTCTGTCCAGCTAAAATATATCTGAGCAAGAAGGCTATACTTGACTGCTGAATCTGGTTGTCCAAAGAATCCTTTAGCAGGATTCAACTCTGTAATACAGTAGTATATCCTGCGTGCTCCTCATCAGTGAGTCCCCTCAGCTACCTTCCTGAAGTTCTTTTTGTCTTCCCGTGGCACTACTCACTACACCGGTCAGGAACCTCTCATGGCCACTAAAATACAGCGGCATAAAGAATACAACACTATGCCTATACTCAACAACAATGTAGGGTGCCTGGGTGGCTCAGTTGCTTAAGCGACTGCCTTTGGCTCAGGTCATGATCCTGGAGTCCCGGGATCGAGTCCCGCATCGGGCTCCCTGCTCAGCGGGGAGTCTGCTTCTCCCTCTGACCCTCTTCCCCTTCGTGCTCTCTATCTCTCATTCTCTCTCTCTCTCTCTAATAAATAAATAAATTCTTTAAAAAAAAACAATGTATTGACCCCTCAAAAATTCAGGACGCCCGGGTGCCTCAGTCAGTTAAGCATCTGCCTTTCAGCTCAGGTCATAATCATGGAGTCCTACCATCGAGCCCCCTGGTAGGGCTCCCTGCTCAGCGGGGAGTCTTCTTCTCCCTCTGCCCCTCACCCCACTTGTGCCCTCTCTCTCTCAAATAAATAAATAAAATCCTTTTTAAAAATTTGTTAAGGGGTAGATCTCATGTGAAGGGTTCTTACCACAATAAAATATTTTTTAAAAAAAGATTTATTTTCCTTAGTACTTCACAGATCAACATATGGACAAAACATGAAGAAGATGGGAGGGTGTACATACAGCTCACACATCTACCTAGCAGACGTCCGAGCTGTGATACTAGTTTTCACAGATTGCTTGATAAATTATCGTAAGGAAGAAAATGTGACTAAAAGTCAAGACTCAAGAATGGCTGGAATCATTAGCATGGATGCTTTAGGAGCAAGTGACTAGTTTTGCATTGCCTATGTTTGACGAGCAAATAGGAACCAGAGTTCATCACTCTCCTAAAATAGAACAACAGGAAGAACACACTCAACTATGAAGACGATACGTTTTTTAGTGGGTTTCATCTCATGCTAATCGACACACAAAGTGGAAGTTGTAATAGGGCTGTAACTATGGACTCTGGTAATTTTCCTCTTTAAGTCAAATCAGCAATGTGAAGAATACACAGCAGGGTTTTCTATGCTTCCCACTGGATCTCCATCCTGCTGAGAAAAGTTAGGGCATTGTGTCTTTTATCAATTGTTATTGCAGTTCATGATATCTTAAATAAAATACCTTCAGTTATACAAACAAGAGGTAACATTAAAGACCACACCACAAAAAATGTACTGTGAGATAGCCTTATAAAATGTACTCTATTTTTTTTAATTTTTTTACTAACATATAATATATTATTTGTTTCAGGGGTACAGGACTTTAAAAAGGCTTAACTTTACATTTTTTGGAAAAGAAATTCAACCTTTTTGCGGTAACGTTTTGTGATAAAATCATAGCAAACATTCTGAACAAGTGGATTTAACACAATTATTATATCAGGCAAGGCTGAGATACATATTGATTTATGAGAACTATAGGAAGCCTATTCTCCAAAGAGCTCCAACATGCCCTAATTCAACTCCAAGAATTG
Organism: Zalophus californianus; assembly: GCF_009762305.2. Taxonomy (NCBI): domain Eukaryota; kingdom Metazoa; phylum Chordata; class Mammalia; order Carnivora; family Otariidae; genus Zalophus; species Zalophus californianus. The sequence goes on along the minus strand of NC_045595.1, from coordinate 34,428,780 downwards.
CTTTGATAACTCTCTCTTGGGAAAATTAGATGAAAGCTTGCGCTAGGAGTGATTAAGAGATTTATGGGATTTATACACCAACATGAAAGCTCAGGATTTTAGGCTTCTACTAATTGTTTCCAACCCTAGGTCCCAAAACTCTGACTCCACTATTGAGATATCTTAAAAGATATTTCAAAATGTGCTTCCTAAGTCCCCCAATTGTTTAATACAAACATTACTTAATATATTTTTAGTTATTATTTTAAACTGTAACAGACACACAAACCCACTTGTTCAAAAGTGTTGAATACATTTTATTTTTAACACATTACAGAGCATTAATGCCTGTTCTTGTGCTCTCTGGTAAAATCATGTAGGTACAAATTTCAAAGTAATGTTTGCTTTGACAGTTTTTGCATATAGTTGAACTTCTTATAAATGCAACATTAATCTTAAAAAATTTACGTGGTTTTGTATACACATCTTTTTTATTAATTATTCAGGGCTGTGCATGTCTGTCACATTAGATTATACATTTTGCATCAGCTTTTGTGTCTTGCCAATAATTTTTACAACACGAATACTGTTCATTAGGCCATTCAGGTTGCAATAGTACCGTCCTTCAAACAGCAGAGAATATGAGCACTGAAACCAAATCTTAACACACAAAATGAAATCCATTTTACTATTTTGAAACTTTAAGTAACTATTTTTTTAAAGATTTTATTTATTCATTTGAGAGAGAGAGAGAGCACAAGTGGGGAGGAGGGGCAGAGGGGAGAGGGAGAAGCAGACCCCCCCGCTGAGCAGGGAGTCCTGACTTGGGACTCGATCCCAGGACCCTGAGATCATGATCCGAGCCAAAGGCAGACGCTTAACCAACTGAGGCACCCAGGGGCCCCTAATAGAGACAAGCATCATACAAAAATTTTTTAAATAAAAAAATAAACTACACCAAACATCACATTATAAGTTTTTTAAACAATTTCCTCAAAAAAGTGATTTTATCTTTTTAACAACTTCTCTGAAATTTGAGCACTTAATCTACTTAGTTATGTAAGCAATAGTTAGATAAGGTTAATGAATAAATGTAGGCAAACATTTGGCATCCTCTGTGGTGTTTCAGATTCAATTGCTCACTACCCCGAGAATGCAAAAGGAGTGATTCAGAAAAGTTATTTGCTCTGATTTAGCGAGATAAGATTTTCTCCCCCATCTCACAAACAAACAAACAAAACTACCAAAATCACTGTTAAAGATGATAAAAGAAGCACTGTTGTAACTACTAGGATCACAGCACTGGCATTCCAATGATCCCGTTTGTCAAAGCAGCCTGATCATTTTCTCTGGCTTTATAAGTAAATCAAAAACTGTGAGAAATGTGAACTTATAAAATAGGTTAAAACTACTAAAACCCCCATGTTTTGTTTGTTTTATGGAACCAGATTCTGTAAAAGGTAACATTTGAAAAATGAATTCCACTGTCATTTAAAACTTTTGAAAACTGTGGTGTTAATACAGAGATTAAAATCACTAGCTTTTAAGTTACACAATTAAGCATTGAATATACTTCAATGATCATTCCTAAGTTTTTTGCTGCTTTTCTTGTTATTTAGGCTCTGAAGTCCTGAGATCTCATTCTCATTTTGAAAACCGCAGCTACCCAAACAGCCCTTTTCAGCGTGGTGCTCCAAGCAACAGATACCATAAAACGGTATTTTTATACTCTCTGGTATTTGCCAAGGTTATTTTGTAGGCTTACACGTTCACACTAGTGTGTCAATGGCCTCTAAATTTCTCCTGATCCACTGCCCATTGATTGAATGAAGTATCATCCTATTCAGAGTGGGGTTTTAGCTTCAAGACCTGAAGAGCTAGCTTCCCACAGGCATGATTAAGTCAGTCACAGGATTTAGCTACATTTTCCACTCAGGCTTTACCTGAAATAGAATTCTTTATTAAGCAAGAAAGCAGAAGCATGAAGAAATACTCTCTTTAAACAAGATGCACAATTTGCTGAAAAACTGAGGAAAGATACCGGGTAAGAATGACTATGGTTCTAACTCATCTCCAGCAATGTTGCTTATCGCTTGATTTAACCTTGAGTTTCCCTTCGGAGCTTGAGCAAATTCCTTGCAATCTGATTTTTTCAGTTTTTTTAGGGCTTCTTTAAGGAATTAAAATCTTATCCACCATGGTCAGTTATCAAAACCACGATAGTCTTTGTTCTTCTCAGACCATTTATACCATAATCCCATCTCAACTTTAGCCAGCCTCTTTCCATTTAAAATTTGTAAAGAAAAACAAAAACAAACAAACAAAAAAACCCCATCATTTGCTTTCTCAAGTTACTTGCCTTTTTCTCGGCTCCTTCATCGGCCTTTCAGCCAATAGAAAAGGAGAGATTAAAACCTCAACTTGCATGACAGTAATTCTAGCTTGCTTGAGGTGCTTCCAAGAATCCCTTTTTAATTGGAATGGAATTTCATTTATTCCAAGCTTGCCTGCTGCCCTCCATACACACATAAATGGTCTTCACAGTCACAACTTGCCATATTTGAAAGGATCCAGGCCTCTCTTCCCAGAATTTTACTTTTTAAAGAAAAACACCTAAACACAATATAAAAATGGTTTTAAATGGAGCTTTAAGGCAGTTTCTCCAGCTTATCTCTTTAACCTATATATATATGTATATATATATATATATATACATATATATATAAAATTCATTTACATAACAGCTAAAAATGGCAATTATTCCCCCTCTGCTTCATTTCCTATTTCCCTCCTTTGTACCATGTTGTAATTCACAGGGCTCTGGAGAGGCAAGAGGTCAGGGTAGATTCACTGAGGCCAAGTGAGGAGAGAAATAAATCCAGAATGCAGAGCCTGGCCAACTTTGAGTAGTATGTACCTTATACTGACCAACTCTTTGTCCTAGTCATGGATTGACTTAATTCCTGGCCACAGAGCTCACTGCATGGCTCACTAGATCCCTAAGTCTTATTTTATAGCCCAATGGATGGATCTAGTGAGTTTCAAGAGTGTGACCAACTATTCAGAAGTGGTATGAGAACCATTAGAGCCAAAACCCAGAAGGACTTTACCTTTGTCAAACTAAGCATTGCTTTGAAGGAATTCTGTGGTTAGTAATATTCCCTATGATAACTTAACAGAATAAGAATTGATAGACTGAATGAGAGTTGCCTAGAAAAAGAAAGGTATTTTTAGACTTGTTTATTATTTAAATTTTAAATCAGTAATACAAAATAAAGTGATATTAAAAGGGATTCAGAAGAAAATACTACTCTCATCTGTGAGTCTCTCCTCTCCATTTCTCAACCTTCAGATAAGCACTGTTATTGGTTTCTTGAGTATACCTCCAAAGTATCTTCATCCCTATACAAGCAAATAAATATATACCCCCAATTTCCCCCTTTTTATATACAAGATAGCATACTAAAAACAGTGGTCTGCACTTTGCTTTTTTTCACTTCATAATATATCTTGGTGTTCTTTCGATATCAATGCATAGAGAATTCCCTTATTCTTTTTTTTATAGCAGCATAGTATTCCATTATATGGATCAAATATGATTAACTGGTCCCCAAAGAGGAAATTTTTTTAATGTTTCTAATATTTTTGCTATTTTAAATATATTGCAAATATAGTATCCATTAATTTGTGTGTCTTGATTTAGCTTACATTGCTTTAATCTCTAAAAAAAATTTTTATGTAACCACAGGTACTTCTTTTTCTTTTATAACATCTGATCTTCCAAGATCATAAAGAAATGTTTTCACAGATTTCTCTAGTGCTTTGATGATTTCATGGTTTACATTTATACTTTTGATCCATTTGGAATGTGTCCTATAGATCAGCGTGAGGTATAAATAAAAGTTTCTTTCTAGATAGCCATCCAGTTGTCTTAATACAACTGGATTTTTTGCCTAATTTATTGACTAATCCACATTTTTTTTTCCCACTAACCAAGGTTGACTTATTTATCATTTGGCATGTGTTTGGGTCTATGTCCTTATCTCCTACCCTATTTCATTGGTTCCTCTGTCTAGTCCTGCACTGCTATCATAGTGTTTAAATTATTGAAACTTAGAGTATGATTTACTATCTGGTATGGCTAGTTTTACCTCTATTTTTTCTTTTTTAGAGTTTTTGATTTGGGGATGTTCTTGTTTATTTTGCCATGTGAATTTTATATTCTGTTTGTCCAATAAAAAAAATTGAACTGTTGGTATTTTATTGGGATTATAACATTCAATTTTAAATTAGCATAGGAAGAATTGATATCTTTATGATATTGAGTCTTCTTGACTTAGAGCATAATACATCTTTCCATCAGTTCAAGTCTTTTTGAAAGGTTTCTTTATGTTAAGTCTTGCATATTTTTTGTTGTCTATTTCCTTTTATCTTTGGCATTGCTGCTATAAACAAGATTTGTCACATCTGAATTTTTTATCTATAGATTTTTCAAATCATAATACATTTGATTATTTTCATGAATAAAAGGGAAAAGAGATAGCCTGCAAGTCACTCACATTTGTGGTGAAAGCAGGCACTCACAATGATGTTTGAGCATGAACATCTGTAAAATCTGAGGTTTTACTTCACAGAAAATATTAAAATCTTAATGGGAAGTCCTTATTTAGGAGTTGCTAAGAGGTACTATTTCTGCATTTGGCTTCATCAATTCTCAGACCTTTCCCAGAACCCAAATCATACCAGTAACATTATACTTTCTGCAGATAAATTTATCTAACCATTACAAAATTGGCTTTTCTCAGAATTCACTTGTAGCACTTAAGAAATGTGTTTTATTTATTTTAATTTTTATTTTTATTTAATATCTTCAAGGTACAGGTTATATTCTTAGTAAAAGTAAATTCTTGACCCATAATTTAAGGTACCCTACTCCCTGGCTCCAACCTACTTTTTCATCCTTCATGCCGCAAACTTGATTAGCCACTATTTCTTCCAAACTCTACTTTCTCATGTTCAGATCTCTATGCCCTCAAGCTTCGGCTCCATCAAAATTCTACTCAAAACTTAAGGCCCAGCTAGAAACCCACCTGTAGTAGTTTTAATTACATAGTTCTTCCATAATGGTTCTTCTTCTAACATTTAGTTTTAGAAAATTTTACCTATTTTTTTTATTTTTAATTGACATATAGCACTGTGCAAGTTTAAGGAGTATGACATGTTCATTTGATACATTTACATATTGCAAAATCATCACTCCTCAAGTGTTGGCTAGGACCGTCCATCACCTTACATAACTACCATTTCTTTTTTGTGGTGAGAACATTTAAGATCTATTCTCTTAACCCCTTTCAAGTATAATACGATATTGTTATATATAATCATGATGCTATACATTAGATCCCCAAAATGGATTCATCTTCTAAATGAAAGTTTTCATTTTTTGTCCTGCATCTCCCCATTTCCTTTGCCCTCACCTCACACACTGGTTAACCATCATTCTACTCTCTGTTTCTCTGAGTTCAGCTTTTTCAGATTTCACATGTAAGTGATATTATACACTATTTGTCTTTCTCTGAATTACTTCACTTAGCATAGTGGCCTTACGGTCCATCCATGTTGTCAAAAATGGCAGGATTTCCTTCTTTCTCATAGCTTTCCTTCTTTCTCTCCACTATATATACATATCACATCTTCTTCATCCATTCATTCATTGATGGACCCTTAGGTTATTTCCATATCTTGGCTCTTGCAAATAATGATGCAGTGAACATGGGAGTGCAGATATCTGTTCAAGATCCTGATTTAGTTTCCTTTGGATATATGTACAGAAATGGAATTGCTGGACCACATGATAGTTCTGTTTTTAATTTTTTAAAGAATCTCCATACATACATGTTTTTCATAGTGACTGCATCAATTTGCATCCCCCCAACAGTGCACAGGAGTTCCTTTCTCTTGCCATTATTGTCAACACATGTCATCTCTTGTCTTTTGATGACAGCCCTTCAATAGGTGTGAGGTGATATCTTTGTGGTTTTGATCCCCCATGACAGTTCTAATTAGAACAGATCACTCCAGCCCTCCTCTGAATGTCCATGACACTTTTTATCTGTAGGTGTCTGTGGTAGCATAATGGCTCCCAAAGATGTGCAAACCCTAAAACGTGGAACCTACAAGTATAGTATGTTACATAGCAAAGAGACTTTTAGAAGTAATTAAGGTTAGAAACCTTAAGATAGAGAGTACCCTGTGTTACCCAGGTGAGCCCAATCTAATCCCATGAGCCCTTAAAAGCAAAGAACTTTCTCTAGCTAGAGTCAGAGAAATGTGGCAGAAAGAGAAGAGAGAGATGGGAAGTATGAGAAGGATTCTAGCCACCTTTACTGGTTTAAAGATGGAACCAGACATGCGAAAAGCATGAGAAGGAAATGAGTTTTGCAAACAACCAATGAGCTTGCAAGAAGACCCTGTGTCCCAGCTGACACCTTGATTCTGACTAGATGTTAATTTCTGCCTCAGATTCATAAAGTACACAAAAGCCCAATCTAAAGAGTACCAGGGGACATTCAGATTGTTATAATGGAATTTGGTTTATGTGAAGAAATTACTAGAAATCCCAGAGATAATTGGAGGTAAAGCAGATGCTCAAAGTCTTTGTAGAAACCAGCAGGTGAGACAAATGAAGGATGTATTAACAGACAAGAAGGAGAAAATACAGTGGGTTAACAGTGATGATATCACTAGAGATAGAAACCATTAAATAAGCATGTATTATCTCCTCCAAAGAGCTGATGAGATGTGTGTATGCATGTGTGTGTTTACCATGGTGTGGGTATTCTGGGGGCAGTTCTCTCCTGACTAAGGCAGTTGGGACATCTGTGGTGCAGGAAGGTAATGGGAATTATCAGTTCAGTACTTGATTGTGGAAGAGCAGTAATGAACTCAAGCAAGATCAATTTACCCTTTCTTCCCATTTATAAGACACTGAGACTGTAATCAATCACTATTTTTAGAGAAAGTAATGATTACATGAACAGGAATCAACAGAAAGCCCCTGATATACAGAATTGTTCATCACAGAGGTTATTGTAACCAGAGCAACACATTGTCCTCATTATAGATCATAAGAAAAATTGCTCATTTCCATTGACTTTGTTTTGCTGTGTTGCAATATTACTTATATTTTGCAAGATGACACAAGTGGTGTCTTAGTGAGCTTTTTTGGAGAGTTTTTCATTGATTAAAAAATGTGAAGCTTTCTCCGGATGATTCTAAATTGTGCTATATTTCCCTTGGAAATTTTTGTTGCTATAAATCTGGCCTTTAGATATTTTGAAGGAACATCAGCATCATGTGAGAAATCAGTGTATCTCTATACGGTCCACAAACCCCTGAAATTAGATGCAGTATATGGGAGGATAGTGCGTGTTTCTAAAAAGAGAGGTCATAATTGTCCAGATGTTCAAAAGGCTCTGGACTAAAAAGAAGAAAATTAAGAAAGCCTGTTCTGAAGCTTTGGATTAGTCCTCTTTGCTCTGGACATAAGAGGTTTTTCTCTCTCTCTCTTTTTCTTTTTCCCAGTTGAAACTGCACAGTGGTTCATTTTGATCTTCTATTGATCTCCAGTAGAGCTTCAGATTCATGTGAGTGGGTGCTTATGCTTGACTCTGTGGCAGGAGAGACTCCAATAAAATAAATACACACATTTTTAAAGATTATATTATGACTGGCAAGGGCCAAAGAATTAAGGCATCTTTCCTTTTGGCTTTTAAACTTCTAGCAAACTTTCCACAATGATGCTCTCTCAACTTTTGTATGACGGGTGGATGTAATTCAGAGTAAGCACTATTTTCCAATCCTGTAAGTGAGACTCACCATAAACAAATATCTAATTACAGCCATGATAATAGAGTGGATCTTGGAATGACCAACAACAAAAAAAAAAAGTGTGCTTAAATCCCTCAGTGGTGCCCCATGACTCCCAGCATAAATCCCACACTCCTTTGGTTAATTTTGTGACCTAATCCTAATGTAAATCTACAGGTTCATCTGTGACAGCATTAGCCTAGGCACTACTGACATTGGGACAAGAATATTCTTTGTTGTAGGGGCTGTCCTGTGCATTAGAGGATGGGTGGTAGTATCTACTCATCTCTGCTCACTGGGGCTCGATCCCAGGACCCTGGGATCATGACCTGAGCCAGGGCAGACGCTTAACGGCTGAGCCACCCAGGCGCCCTGTAGTCTATGTATGTATGTATGTATGTATTTTCTATGCCCTTCATGTGTGAAGTCCCTTCCCCTTCTGTGTACCCTGCAGACCCCATCTTCTTAGAAGTCTGGGTGAGGGGCGGGTACAGCTTCTACCAGTATTTCTCCTGAAATAGTTAAACGTTTGCTTATCTCTCTCGCCTATTAGACTCTATTTTGTGAGAGGTTAAGGATCATTATTGAGTTCATTGAGTGCGTCCCATTACCTGGTGCATATTCGGTATATAATAGTTATTGAATAAACGACTATCTGAGCCTAAACAAGCATTAGTCAACACTATTGTAGTGGTATTTAAAAAAAAAAAAAGTACATTCCCTCATACAGTTATTAAGCATTAAGATTTCAAAAAATAACCTTGGAGAAAATCTGGTACAACATGAGTCAAACACAAATCACTGTTTCAACTTAATTCTTTCCATGCTTTTGACCTTTATAAATCTTCTTAGCTTAATTCATTTTATATTTAAAACCTATATTTTATCACAATTTGGCAGATTTTTGTTTGCTGTCTATTAGCACGGTAAAGGTCACACCATTAGATGAAGCCTGGTGGCAGAAAAAACAGAGTAATTTGCCAATGGGAAACACATGAAAAGTGACTTCATTTTTTATGTTGTCCTACAACTTTTACCTTGGGGTTGATTTGAAATGTTATCATTCAAAATGGAAAACTATGTCTGAAATGAATTCTGGAAAGTACACAAAAGAGAAAAATCACTTAGAAGTTCAACCCTAAAACCATGGTTATTTTACACAATTAAATAGTAGCAAGATGCTTAAAATACCTTGGCTGGCAAGGGATTTAAAAAGCTACGTAAAAGCTATTTAAGTAGGTACAGACACCCTGAGCTTTGTTTTTCACTTTATTTCTTATTGATAACGTTTTTTTCTACTGATAAAAGAAAATAAATTCTAACCATACTTATATGGCAGATAATTATTTGGTGTGTACCAAATTGGATACAAACTGCAGCCCATTCCTGAGAGTGTTGTATGGTACACAGGGCAAGGTTTACAGTAGTTATCTAGGCCCTGTTTCTCACTTCAAGGACTTCTCTATAACACAAAGCAAGGTAACCTGTCAAAATGATTTACCAAGGGCCCGCTTTATGCAAGCACTAGAGGAGATAAGACATAACCGAAGCACAGCAGTGACTTGGAGGAACTACCAGTCTGGGGAAGGACAAAAGACATGTACACAGAGGATGATAATCTGGGGGGCGGGGAAGAAAGCCCCATGTGTTAAAGATAAACAGAATGCTACATGAATTTCAAGACTAGAGAGATAACATCAGTGTGTGTGTTTATGTCTATGTATGTTGTAATGGGGTTGTCTCAGAATCCAGGACGTTCTAGAGAGATTAAATGATATGTTTAAAGCAGCATCTATATTAGACATATTCTGATAACAGTGAGCAGGGGATGTATTTGGAGGTAGAGACTAGAATATTTTGTGCCTTACATGTCACCGTGAAGAATGTGCCCTCACCTTGGTTGACAGGAGCCACATTTCAACAATCTGTCGCTACCCCACTAGCGCTGAGTAAAATGCTTGTCATTCAGTAACTGGGGGTGTTGGTGACGGTGGTGGCAGAGTAGGTGTATGAAGGAAGGGAAGAAGGAGGGGAGGGAGGGAGATATTCACTACCAGGGAGCTGCTAGAGATGTTTACCTCAGAATACTATAACTTTAGCTGTATTGAATAAACCATCTGACAGAGGGCATAGAATTAGCTGTGAGGAAAGAGATATATGAATGGACACAGCTGAGGGGCGCCTGGGTGGCTCAGTCGTTAAGCATTTGCCTTCGGCTCAGGTCATGATCTCAGGGTCCTGGGATCGAGCCCCACATCGGGCTCCCTGCTCTGCAGGAAGCCTGCTTCTCCCTCTCCCACTCCCCCTGTTTGTGCTCCCTCTCTCGCTGTGTCTCTCCTTCTGTCAAATAAATAAATAAAATCTTTTAATGAATGGACACAGCTGAAACTACCTAGATGAGAGAGAGTGAGGGCCTGCCTCTGGGTGACCATGGATAAAAAAGAAGAGATTGAGGAGAGAGATATTTCATATGAATGATTTCAGGAACTGTTAATTTGGCTGAATTAGGTGTCAGCAAGAAAAACTTGGTACCGCTCTGAGGTTTTATGGCTGAACAACTCAGCAATTAGACAAGCCATTAGTAGAACTGAAGAAAGAGAGAAAACGAAGAGGTCAGTGTTTGAAAGGTTGAACTGACACATGCTTGCAGGTGAATATTGTGGTGATATCTGGCTTTTGAGCTCAGGAGAGGGGCCAGTGCTAAAGTTACACCTTTGGAAGCCTCTTGCGGACAGGAGAAGATAGGGAAGCAGAGTGGCCAGGAGGGGATTACTGAGGAGGGAAAAGGAGACACCACTGCCACAGGACATTTGGTTAGACTTATGTTTAGGATATCAACGTGATAAGGAGAAAACAAACCAAGATTGTGCTCTGTGACAAAATTATTTTTTTTAAGATTTTATTTATTTATTTGAGAGAGAGAAAGCACGCTTGGGGGGGGGAGGGTCAGAGGGAGAAGCAGACTCCCCACTGAGCAGGAAGCCCAATGTGGGACTCGATCCCAGGACTCCAGGATCATGACCTGAGCAGAAGGCAGTCGCTTAACCAACTGAGCCACCCAGGCGCCGTCTGTGAGAAAATTCAAGGCAGGAGATTTAGAAGAGAACGTACCATAAGTCCTCACTCCTTAAGTATGGGCTGCGCATAGTGACTTGCTTCCACAGAGGAGAGTATGAAGAGGGAAAAGGAGGAACTTTACAGTGGAGAGACCTGACAAGCCCTACCTCAGCCAGGTGATGAAGTCAACCTCAACAGTTATAAACCATGTGGATAGCATGTACCCTTATCATGACACGAGGAAAACAGCACTTCACCTCTGTGGTATTCTTCCCCAAAACTCATAATCCGAGTCTAATCATGAGGAAAATATCATACAAACTCAAGTTGAGGGACATTCTACAAAATATCTGACCAGTACTCGTCAAAACTGTGAGTCATCAAAAAAACAAGATAAGTGTGAGAAGCCATTGCAGATAAGAGCAGCCTGAGGAGAAATGACAAGTAAATGTGTTTTTTTATGATATTCTGGATGGGATCCTGGAACAGAAAAAAAATGTTAGGCAAAAACTAAGGAAATCTACATATCATATAGAATGTAGTTAATAATAATACATCAATAATGATTCATAAATTGTAACAAATATACCACACGAATGTTAACAATAGGGGAAACTGGCTAAAGGAGTTTATGGGAACCCACTGTACTATTTTCTCCATTTCCTGTAATTCTAAAACTGTTCTAAAAGTAAAGTCTTTTTTTTAAAGGGAGAGTGATTGTACATTGAGCAATCCACTTTATCAAATGCTGCAGAGGCCCTGAGAAGGAAGTCAAAGGATGGGCCTCTAGTTAAATTCCGAAGAGAGATTCCAGTATGTGGTGGGCAGGGACTTCAGTTTACAGAGAATGAAGTGTGAGTGTGTAATAGGGCAGGGAAGCAGTAAGGAGGATGATGGTGAAGAAGGACTGCCCTAAAGAATCCAGGAGATGACTCCAGAGAAGGTTGAGAGCATTTCCAGGAGGAGGGGGAGGAACCAAGCAAAGAAGGAAGACTGAAAGCGCAAGTGAAACACAGTAATGGTATATATTTCCTTCCTCTGTTGTAACGAGTTACCATAAACTTGTTGGCTGAAACAACACAAATTTATTCTCTTCCATTTCTGGAGGTTGGAAGTCTGAAATCAGTTTCAGTGGGCTAAAATCAAGGTGTCACTTGGCCTATATTCCTTAAGGAGGCTCTAGGTAAGAATCTACTTCCTTGACATTTAAAGCTTCTAAAGGCCACCCGCATTCCTTGGCTTGTTTCCCCTTCCTCCATCCTCAAAGCCAGCAGAGTAGTATTTTTTTCTCCTCTGATATCTGCTGCTTCTCTTTCTTCTCTTTCTCATTCTGTGTCTCCTTTCTCTTTTCATATTAGGATCGTTGTGATTACATAGCACCCATCTGGATAATCCAGGATAATACCCCCATCTCAAGATCCTCAATTCAGTCACATCAGCAAAGCCCTTTTACCATGAAAGATAACACTTTCATGGCTCTGGGGATTAAAGTATAGACATCTTTGGGGTACCACTATTGAACCTACCACAGGGTTCCTGCTGGGCCTTGAAGGAGGTCTAGAAGATGGGATAAGAAGAGGAAAGGGTCTATTTTAACCAAGAGAAGCTGAGTACAGTAGAGATGGTGACTGCTACATTTGGGAAAATGAAAGAACTGAGAAACCTGAAACCGGAAGATTCTATTTATTTTTATTTCTTTCTTTTTTTTTTTTTTTTTTTTAGAGAAAGAGAGTGTACATGTGGCGCAGGCAAGGAGGAAAGGGAGAGTGAGAGAGAGAGAGAGTATGGAGCCTGACATGGGGCTCGATCTCACAACCCGACCCTGAGATCATGATCTGAGCCAAAATCAAGAGTTGAAGGCTTAACCAACTGAGGCACCCAGGCACTCTGAGAAACCGGAAGATTCTAAAGCTAACAGTGTACATGTTAAGGTCTCCAAAGATGGAGACTCCAGAAATCTGCATGGAGTCCCTTTGAGTCTTTGGCTGATTACTAGTTTATGTATGTATAGGGTAAAACCCAAAGGAATGGAAAAATAATTACTGGGAAGTGTTTAATGAAAATTTCTAAAGCCTACACAAAGCTGAGAATTGAGTTACCTTCTGCCATGGTGGACAAAATTCACTGAATACTCAGAGCAGTCAGTGAAAACACCACAACAGCTACACATAATGAGACTGAAGTAGAACCCCAATAAAAATTGTATCATACAACCATCCAAGTGGATAAAATTAAAACTCATGATAATAACAAATGCTGGTGAGAATGCAGGGAAATTGGATCTCTCAAATACTGTTAGTACCTATGGAGAGGCCCAGATGGCAAGGAACTGAGGGAGGCCTCTAACCAATAGCTAGTGGGGAACTGAGGTCCTCAATCTACCAATCTATGAGAAATTGAATCCCAGCTATGACCATAAGATCCTCCCCCAATTGAACCTTTGGATGAGACTACCTTGATTGTAGCCAGCACCTTGACTGTAGCTCTGTGAGGGAGGTTGAAACAGAGGCACCCAGCTAAGCCATGCCCGATTTCTGACCCACAGAAATTGTGAGATAATAAATGCTTATTATTTTAAGCTGTTGGGTTTGGAATAATTTGTTACATGGCAAGAGATACCTCCTATTACTTCTCTAGTATATGCAAGTGTTTTGCACTTACAACACAGTGTTTTGATTATACTATTATTTCTCCCTCTAGATTATTGATTCCCTTGGGCAGGATCGCTGTGTCAGTGCCTAGTACATGACTGGCACATCATGCAAAAGATCCTGATCATAGAACTAACATGAAATGAACTGTATTTAAAATGACCATGGTGAGAGCGCGTGGGTGGCTCAATCAGTTAAGCATCTGCCTTCAGCTCAGGTCATGATCCCAGTGTCCTGGGATTGAGCCCCATGTCAGGCTTCCTGCTAAGTGGGGAGTCTGCTTCTCCCTCTGCCTGTGTCCCACCCTGCCTACCCATGCGCATGCTCTCTCCTCTCTCTCTTTCTCAAATAAATAAATAAAATCTAAAAAATAAAGATAAAATGACCATGGTGACATAGGAGAGGCAGTGTGGTATAAGGTGGAGATACTCTTTTGGTTCAAATTGTCCCACTTTGCTCACCAAGTGTGTGACTTTTTTTTTTCATTTTTTAATTGATGTATAGTTGACACAAGATGTTACATTAGTTTCAGGTGTACAACATAGTGATTTGATGAGTCTATATGTTATACTGTGCTCACCAAAAGTGTAGTTACCCTCTTCACCATACAACACTATTACAGTACCATTGACTATATTTCCAACTGTGTGATCTTTAGCAAGAATCTTAATCTTCCTATAGGTCTGTTTCCTTATCTGTAATGGGAATAATAATAGTACTTACCCCTTAGTATTGCTGTAAAGCTTAGATGAATTAATGTCTTAAATTCTTAGAAAAGCCCCGACATAATATAGTGTTCAATAAATGTTAGATGTTATTTCTTATACATTCCTGAGTAAAAGAAGTCAGATTGTATAATTTGTAAATGACACCAAGTTAATATGGATTGCAAAGAATAGCAGTAACACATTTTAAAAGTCTAATTTCTTTCCACGAACATTTTTAAACAGCCAACTGTGTAACTAGGTACTGTGGTAGTGGCTGGGGGTGGAGATATGAGTGGGTCACAATCACTGCCAATAAAGACATCTTCATCATTGTCCTCAAAGAGGTCACAGAGATGGACCCCTAAACCAACAAGTGGTAAGATGGAGCGTTCCAAGGGTGCTCTCTGGGACCATAAAGGGGTGGCCCTTAATTCAGACTGGAGATGGTATAGGGAAGCCTGTTTGGTTTTTCAAAGCTAGCAATTAACATGGGGATAAAAATGTAACCACAAAATATTTATTACCTTCTCTACTTAGATGTGTGCCTAAGAATATATGCATTAAGAAGTTAAGAGTACTTACTTTTTTTTTTGAACAAAAGATAAATATTCTCTCACAATGGGCTCCTGAAAAGACTTGCCTAAATTCTTCAGCCTTCTGGATGTGGGCGTCATTCCATAAAATTAAAGAATGATGAAATTTGGGGAGAAATAATGTGGATAGAAAGCTTTTAAGTGAGATAAAATTCTACATCACATTTATTTAAGAAAACAGATTGGTATATCAAGAGAGGAGTATATCTTAAGTCATATTCAATTTGAAGAAAAATATTAATAGTATTGAAATTGAAGAAAAAGAAACATAAGAAAATTGCTATAAAATCTATTTACTTGAGCAGTAGAGAAGTATAATTTTATAAAACACATAAATTGGTACACATTTATAAAAATATATATTGAAGTTTTACTTAATATGCTGTTTATAAAAATTAACTGGCAATAAAAAAGTGAATTAGGGCCAATAATTCACCATTAAACAAGTATGCATAATTAAAAGCTAACACAGAGTACTTCATATATGCCAGGAAGTTTCTAAATGTTTTACATATATTAACTTCTTTTTTACAATTTTTATTTAAATTCCAGTTAGTAAATATACAATGTAATATTAGTTTCAGGTGTACAATTTAGTGATTCAACACTTACATACAATACCTCATGCTCATCACAAGTGCACTCTGTAATCCCCATTACCTTATTTCACCCATCCACCCACCCACCTCCCTCCATCAGTTTGTTCTCTATAGTTAAGAGTCTGTTTCTTGGTTTCCCTCTCTTTTATCCCCCATGATTATTTTTTTGCTTCTTAAATTCCACGTATGAATTAAGTCATATGGTATTTGTCTTTCTCTGACTTACTTCACTTAACATAATAAACTCTAGCTCCATCCATGTCACTGCAAATGGCAGGATCTCATTCTTTTTTATGACTGAGTAATATTCCATTACACACACACACACACACACACACACACACACACACACACACACACACACACCACATCTTCTTTATCCATTCATCCACCCTGTCAATGGACACCGGCTGCTTCCATATCTTGGCTATTATAGACAATGCTGCTATAAACATCAAGGTGCATGTATCCCTTTGAAACTGTATTTTTATATTCTTTGGATTAATACCTAGTAGTGCAATTGCTGGATTATAGGCTAGTTCCATTTTTAACTTTTTGAGGAACCTCCATAGTGTTTTCCAGAGTGGCTGCACCAGCTTGCATTCCCACCAACAGTGTAAGAGGGTTCCCCTTTCTCCATATCCTTGCCAACAACTTGCCATTTCTTGTGTTGTTGATTTTAGCCATTCTGACAGGTGTAAGGTGATAGCTTATTGTAGTTTTGATTTGTATTTCCCTGATGATGGGTGATGATGAATATCTTTTCTGAGTCTCTATGCCATCTTTCTGTCTTCTTTGGAAAAATGTTTATTCATGTCTTCTGCACATTTTTGAATTGGATTATTTGCTTTTTGGGGTGTTGAGTTTTATAAGTTCTGTACATATTTTGGATACTACCCCTTTATCAGATATGTCATTTGCAAATTATCTTTTCCCATTCCCTGATTGCCTTTTAGTTTTGTTGATTGTTTCCTTCACTGTGCAAAAGCTTTTTATTTTGATGTAGTCCTAATAGTCTGTTTTTTATTTTGTTTCCCTTGTCTCAGGAGACATGTAGTCCTAATAGTTTATTTTTTATTTTGTTTCCCTTGTCTCAGGAGACATACATCACTATGGCCATTGTCAAAGAAGCTACTGCCTATGTTCTCTTCTAGGATTCTTATGGCCTCAGGTCTCACATTTAGGTCTTCAATCCATTTTTGAATTTATTTTTGTGTATGGTATATGGAAGTGGTCCATTTCATTCTTTTGCATGTTTCTGTCCAATTTTCCCAGCACCATTTGTTGAAGAGACAGTCTCTTTCCCATTAGGTATTCTTTCCTGATTTATTGAAGATTAAATGAACATCTGTGTGTCTGTTTTTGTGCTGGTACCATGCTGTCTTGATCACTACAGCTTGGTAACATAACTTGAAGTCTGGAATTGTGATGCCTCCAAATTTATGCTTTTTTTTTCAAGGTTGCTTTGGCTATTCAGGTCTTTTGTGGTTCCATACAAATTTTAAGATTGTTCCAGCTCTGTGAAAAATGCTGTTGGTTTTTTTATAAGGATTGCATTAAATGTGTAGATTTCTTGGATTCCCTGGTTGGCTCAGTCGGTTGGGCATCTGACTTCGTCTCAGGTTGACCTGATCTCAGGGTCCTGGGATCGGGCCACACATCAGGCTTACTGCTCAGTGGGGGAGGCTGCTTCTCCCTCTCTCTCTCTCCCAAATAAATAAAATCTTTTTTTAAAATTGTGTACATTGCTTTGTGTAATACAGACATTTTAACCATATTTCTTATTCCAATCCATGAGCATGGAATGTTTTTCCATTTCTTTGTATTATCTTCAGTTTCTCTCATCAGCCTTTTTATAGTTTGCAGAATGTAAGTCTTTCACCTCTTTGGTTGGGTTCATTCCTAGATATCTTATGGTTTTTGGTGCAATTGTAAATGGGATAGATTCCTTGATTTCTCCTTCTTCTGCTTCATTATTGGTATGTAGAAATGCAACAGATTTCCATATGTTGATTTTGCATCCTGTAACTTTGCTGAACTTGTGTGTCAGTTCTAGCAATTTTTTGGTGGAGTCTTTTGGGTTTTTTAAACAGAGTATCATGTCATTTGCAAATAGTGAAAGTTTGACTCCTCCTTGCTAATTTGGATGCCTTTTATTTCTTTTTGTTATTTGACTACTGCGGCTAGGATTCCAATATTATGTTAATAACAATGGTGAGAGTGGACATCCCTGTCTTGTTCTAGACCATAGAGGAAAAGCTCTCAGTTTTTCCCCATTGAGGATGTTGTTAGCTGTGGGTTTTTCATATATGGCCTTTCCTTTATTACGTTGAGGTATGTTACCTCTAACTCTACTTTGTTGAGGGTTTTTATTATGAATGGATGCTGTATTTTGTCAGATACTTTTCCTGCATCTATTGAGAGGATCATATGGTTCTTATCCTTCCTTTTATTAATGTGGTTTATCACATTGATTGATTTGCGAATATTGACCACCTTGCAGCCCAGGAGGAAATCCCACTTGATCGTGGTGAATGATTCTTTTAATGTACTATTGGAATTGGTTTGCTAGATTTTTGTTGAGAATTTTTACACCCATGTTCGTCAGGGATATTGGCCTGTAGTTCTCTTTTTTAGTGGATGCTTTTTCTGGTTTTGGTATCAGGGTAATGCTGGCCTCATAAAATGAATTTGGAAGTTTTCTTTCACTTCCTATTTTTTTGGAATAGTTTGGGGAGAATGGGTACTAAGTTTTGTTTAAATGTTTGGTAAAATTCACCTGTGAAGCCATCTGGCCCTGGACTTTTGTTCGTTGGGAGATTTTTCATTACTGATTCAATTTCTTTGTTGGCTATCAGTCTGTTCAAGTTTTCTATTTCTTCCTGTTTCAATTTTGGTAGTTTATATGTTTTTAGGTATTTATACATTTCTTCCAGGTTATCCAATTTGTTGGCATATAGTTTTTCATAATATTCTCTTACAGTTGTTTGTATTTCTGTGGTGTTGGTTGTTTTTTCTCCTCTCTCATTTGTGATTTTATTTATTTGGGTCCTTTATTCTTTTTGATAAGTCTGGCGAGGGGTTTATTGATTTTATTAATTTTTTCAAAGAACCAGCTCCTGGTTTCATTGATCTGTTCTATTGTTTTTATAGTTTATATATCATTTATTTCTGCTCTAACCTTTATCATTTCCCTTCTTCTGTTGGCTTTAGACTTTGTTTGTTCTTCTTTTTCTAGTTCTTTTAGGGGTAAGGTTAGGTTGTTTATTTGAGACTTTTCTTGCTTCTTAAGGTAGGCCTATATTGCTATATACTTCCCTCTTAGGACCATTTTTGCTGTATCCCAAAGGTTTAGAATTGTCATATTTTCATTTTCATTTGTTTCCATGTATTTTTTTTAAAAGATTTTATTTATTCATTTGGGGGAGGGAGGGACAGAGGAGAGCGCGAGCAGGGGAGGAGAAGAGGAAGAGGGACAAGCAGACTCCGCATTGAGCATGGAGCCCATTGTAGGGCTCAGTCCCACAATTTGGAGATCATGATCTGAGCTGAAATCAAGAGTCAGATGCTCAGCCAACTGAGCCACTCAGTTGCCCGTATTTTTTTTATTTCTTCCTTGCTTTCCTGGATGACCCATTCATTATTAATAACATGTTGTTTAACCTGCCCCACTCACTGAATTGTATAATTAGTTCTACTCTTTTCATTCTGATTCTCTTAAATTTCTAGGTTGGCAAACCAATCATTCACAGATAAATAATCCTGTCTGTGTTTTGCCTATAAACTGTATTATTGCTGCCTTTTCTAATTTTACACTGCTAGGGCAGGGTTAAATAATAGCACCTCTTCTTCTGACTTCAGTAGGAATACCTGTATAGTTACTCCAACACAAATGTTTCATGTGAGTTTCTACTAAGGTATTCTATACCAACCAAAGCAAATTTATTTCTATTCCTAGCTTATTGAATATTTTTATTCACTATAGATTTTGAATTTTACATATATCAGTGTGAGAGTATAGCTTTTCTCTGTGTGATTTTCAAATCTTTCCTCAGGCCCCTGGCAGCAGTCTTTTCTACTTTACATTTCTTCTGCTCTCTGCAATGATTTGACTAGCTCCCATTTCTTTTGTAAGTTCTCCCAGCATATTTTTCTTTCTTTTCTTTTCTTTTTTTTTTTTTTTTGCCTTCTTATCACCTCTTTGACCTCTTTTTTCTATATAGTATATGTTTTCTTCAACTGGTAGGAGAATATAGATTCGTATGTGTCTGAAATTTTCTTTTGTTTCCTGGAGTAATTCTTCTGTCGTGTTTTCATTATCTCCAAATTGTTTGTTATGTTTTCTTCTCCTTCTCCTCTTCCTCCTCCCCTCTCCCTCCTCCCCCTCCCTCCTCCTCCTCCATTATCATCATCTTCTCCTTCTCCTTCTTCTTCGTCTTCTTCTTCATCGTCGTCTTCTTTTTCTTCTTCTTCTTCTTTGTCTTCTTCGTCTTCTTCGTCTTCTTCATCTTCTTCTTTCTCTCCCCCTCCCTCGCTCTCTCTTTGGAGAATCAATGCATAGATCCCAAAATTGTTCCTTTCTTCATGTTACTCTTCTTTGAGGTGGACAGTTTATTAATGTGCTTTATCAAGAGCAGAGTAGGGATGGTTTGAGGAAGCAGTTGTCTGCCAGTAGTTTTAATTTGGATATCTTGTTTTTAAATACTTTCTCATCAGATCAGTCGGGTCTTCTGCCCTAGGGGCAACACCATTCCCCACTTTCTAGCATTCTTCAAATTGGGGTCAGCAGGAGGTTAGGATGTGTCACATATCCTGCAGTGAGTCACTCTTTGTTTTCTTTTCTTTTCTTTCTTTCTTTCTTTCTTTCTTTCTTTCTTTCTTTCTTTCTTTCTTTCTTTCTTTCTTTCTTTCTTTCTGCAACTGACTTGGTCAGCACATGCAAAGCTGCTCACTGCTTCTCTTCTCTCCCACTTACCCCCTTGTGCTTTTAGGCATTTGGTTCAGAATAAGTATAGATGGCAAGGCTGTGCATTTCCTTCTCCATCCCTTCTTCCTATTCTACTCTGCAGTGAGGTCCCCATAGCTAGGTTTATGGCCTACCCATAAGAAAATCACCATTCATTTAGAGGGTCTTTCAGGCTACTTTCATTTTCTTTAGGAAAACAATAAAGATATTTCCAGCTAATTTTAGCATGAGTTATTACTTTGATTCCACATTTCCACCTTTACCTGGGAACCATTTGAAGCTTGCCCTTTAAGTCTGAGACAAAAGTTCAATATTAATGGTATATCGCGTCTGTTCAGCCGTTCAACTTCCGAGCGTCCTGGGATATGCACATCCACAGTCAGCAATTTTGGATACTCTATTTTCTCTTTGAATGTGTTGAATCCCTTCCTTTAAGGGTCAACTCTGCTAGATTGGATACTGTTTATAACCCCTGCCAGGGAGCTCCTCAAATCTGAGGTCAGCAGGCCATTTTTGTAGGAAGCTATATTAGAATGACAGCTAACAGTTTTTTGATAGATGGAATAACAACTTTATTTTATATATTTTTCCATGCACCTGTATCCTGAAGTTAACACGCTGATAATCCCCCCTTTGGCTTCACCTTTTCTGGGAAGATGAGATCCAGAAGAACATATTCCCCAGTGCATGGTGGCAGCACATTTCTCTAGTCCTGACACTACTTCTGATTCATGCTAGAGTAATGGGGACCTGGTGTCTTCCCCATAACCACTAGCCCCCTGGTAGCCTTTCCTGATGTTTTAAATTTCCAGAATAAAGTTAAAACCCTACCTATTTTAGAATGAAACAAAAACTGATTATTCACAAAGGACTAGGAATTAAACAAGCATCAGGCTTCTCCATGACACTAAATGCTAGAAGATAACAGAGAAAAACCTACCAAGTTCTAAGAGTAAAGGATTTTGAACTTTTACAGTCAGGGGTTGAGGTAAAGTAAAAATACAAAACATAAAAACGTTTTCTGATACACACAGATTCAAAAAGTGTACTACCCATGAACCTTTATGAACATATCACTTAAAGATACTCTGATAAAACACAACATAATATAGAAAAAAGAAGAGAAAAGTACCTTTCTGATGAAAATGATATGTAAGCCATGTGTACATTTATCCTCACCACCCTCAGCCTACACTAAATGATGGTTTAAAAAAATTGTACACATACATAATATATTATCACATGCACATGCCACAAACACACAAGAACAAAGAAAATGGGATAGGGAACATAGGACATCAGACTTATGACTTACCAATGATGGAACTGAATGCAAGAAAGCAATGCCTTCCATATAGTGGGGGAAATTATTCAATCTAGAATTCTGTCCTCAGAGGACATCTGCTGATAAGCAAGCATTTATTTTTTTTAAATATTTTTATTTATTTATTTGACAGAGAGAGTGAGTGAGTGAGAGAGAGAGAGCACAAGCAAGGGGAGAGGGAGCAGGAGAAGCAGACTCTCCACTGAACAGGGAGCCTGATGTGGGGCTCGATCCCAGGACCCTGGGATCATGACCTGAGCTGAAGGCAGACGTTTAACTGACCGAGCCACCCAGGCGCCCCTGATAAACAAGGATTTAATAAAATTTACCTCCAAATGTTCTTTCTTAGAAACTACTAGAGAATGGGTTTATATAATACTAAGTAGAGGTCAAGAAAGAAGAAAGAGTAAATCCAACACAGTAGAGTAGGAAAAGTGTTATAAAATGACAATGTGAAGTGGGCTCTGGGGGCCGAAGCATGGAGAACGCTATGGTACTGGGTTGAGGGCTCCAGGAAAATGGGGGTGGGAGTGGGGGAAAGGTGATCTGAATGGCATTTAGGAAAAAGACAAGAATGTGTATTTGAATTGTGGTAATATTCTTCCTTTTGCCATTCAAGAGTGTTTTCCTGGCCCCTAGGGGTTAACTATCTCCTACATGTGGTTGGGATTTTTTTAGTGAAAGACGACAGAGACAAAGAATAAAGCAATACTCAGCGTATGGCATGCAAAATAGGATTATGAGGCAAGAAAATAATCTTGTAAACCCAGCTTCTCCTTTGAGGCAGAGTCCCCCATTCCTGTACCATTCACTCTCACATTACCAAGTGCCAGCTTTATTCACTGGCATACGGAGGTTTCTGTAAGATGGGAGTCTAGGGGCAGAGCGAGACAGATGTGGTAGCAACAGCATGGCCAGAGCTCCTGCCTCATCTTAATTTGGAACTCTGGACAAGAGCATCCCCTGAGCTGCCCCCACACCCGGGACATGGCCATATTGATTTGGTAGGATGGCCTGGTCAGGCGGAGATAAAACTGGGTGTGTTTATCTGAAATACTGAGGATTCCTGTAAGGGAGTTAGTTATTAAGCTTACTGGATCTCACTTAGCTGTAAATAAAAGTGGACATTTTATTAATTTCCTCCCACTCCCCAGTGAGTAGGGAACCAGAAAGATGGCCTGCTTGGGGATATCCAAAATAATGAAATTATTATTCCCCATATATCTGAGTTACAATATGTTTTTATTTATTTATTTGAGAGAGAGAGAGCACAAGCAAGGGGAGGGGCAGAGGGAGAAGCAAGCTCTCCACTGAGCCAGGAGCCCCATGCAGGACTCGATCCCAGGACCCTGGGATCATGACCTGAGCAGAAGGCAGACACTTAACCGACTGAGCCACCCAGGCACCCTCTGAGTTGCAATATTAAAGTTTTGCAGTCTGCTTCATGATGCTCACAGATCCTTTAGTTTCCAAGATGGGCTCCCACATGTGATTAAAAAAAATAGTAGTCCCCTTCTCCTTTTGCATCTCTGTTAATTTTAGTTTTTCTTCACCCTCCTTCACCACATACAGTGGGATAAAATAGATGGACTCGGTGCGATTGTCCATAGTTTGAACAAAAAGGAAATCTAAATTCTCCAAAGAGATTTGGTAAGCGTTTGGGAAAAGCATATGAAAACTCGACACCAATAAACATTCCACACCCAGCTCTCTTTTCAGTCAGGAGACAGTATTTCCACGGGAGCGCTCATGCTCCAAAACAAAAGACAATACTCTTCCTAAAATCTGGTAAAGCAGAGTTCAAGTGTAGCACAACAAGCAATGATCTCATTATGTATATTGCACATGTGTAAGAAAAAGCACCAGATATTTCCATCTGTCCATCTTTATCTGCAGAAAATTGATTTCACAACTTTTCCGGATGTTTAAATGCCAAGCCCCATATAAAAATGTTTGCCAATCACCCCTAAGCCTGAAAAATGTATCTTTCCAAACAATGGGGACATGTTGAGTCAGAAAGTCCCAGAGAGGAGAAATAAACCCGTGGTGGGGAGAAGAGGGACAGTCACCTGCATTGGTCACAGGGATGAGGGACTCCCCGCTGCAGGCTCCTCGCTCTGTGCTCAGTGCACACATGAGATTAAACGCACCCTGTCTGGCCCGAAGGAGTTACAGATCCAGGCAGGGACCGAGGAGGACCAGAGCGCAGAGGGAAGATGCATGGGTGTAAGAGGCCAGTGGGGCAGTCATTAAAAAAATGGAGCCAAATTCCTCTGAGCCATCCTGGTTAGGGAATGAGGTGTTCAGATCCATTCAAATGTCTGGTTATTCCATATGAATAAACAAGTTTTCCGAGTCCACCTTGAAAACTTAACACCTAACCAGGTGCTCAGGAACAAGAGTTTTTGCCTGGTTTCATTTCAGGAGTCTTTGTCATTCTAATCACCGGGCTCTCACTCCACCACGCGGCCCCTTTTCTTTCACAGGGCTGCGTTCCTGGGTTTCTGGGGACCTCTCTGTTCTTGGCTCCTTAGAAAGTCTCTCTTCCCTCTCCCGTGCCTCACGTGGGGCCTCCGAGGCTTGGCTTTTCCCCCAGCACCCCTCTCTCAATCCAGGCTCCATTCAGGAGCCCGAGCTGATCAGGGTTTGGACGGCTGCCAAATCCACATCTTCGCTTGACCTCTCACCTTCATCCCGTTTCCTGCCTCCACGCCCCTCCTGGCTGCTTGTCTGCGCAGCGATCTATACATAGTTATCCCACGGCCACTTGCACCGCGGCTCATCCAAAAGTGAGCTCACCCTCCTCACATCCCACGCCCGCTTCCTTTCCAACTGTCTGCAGTCCTAACACCTCCAATGTTCTGGTTGTGAATATAACCTTATGTGGACCATCTTCCTGGGTCCCCATTCCCTGGGGACTGGGAAGAACTTGACGTGTCCATTTTCACATACAGCTACATTGGATTCCACAAATTTAACAATTTTCTTTCAGTTTGTTTCTTCAACAGTAAAAACAGAGGCAGTGACAGATGGCTGCAGTACTGGGAGTGGGATCCAAAAAGATAACATATAAAAGCATTTGGAAAAATAGAAAGTGTTGTGCAGGAATAAGATGTGAGCTGGTGGCTCATAAACATTAAAATATTTTCCACATGGGAGGCTATTGTCATATACAAGTATGATAAATAGGATACGCGGGCTTGAAATATAGTTTGTCATGCTGAACGGCAAATCAAACTTGTACAGCTCAGTACCCAATAAAATGTGGATAGTTTTTTATTTTTGAAATGGTGAAATGTAGGTTTAAGAGAAAATCATATCTCTTAGAAAACTTCGAGAAAGACATACACATATAGATGTACATATTTTGCTGTATATCACATTTATGTATGACCGTAAAAGTATATATTCACGGGCCAAATTGCCTTCCTCTTTTCCTACCCCCAGCTATATAGTGTGGCTTTATAAACTGTGGACTACAGTTGTCCCAGGACTAAAGCCCCAGGCACATGCTGTACAGCCTGGTGTTGAGATCCAGAAACCATGAATGCAATCCATGAATCCGTGCGGGACTGGGGGCCAGGTCTACATGACGTACACCATCTCCCTCACCTCTCTGCTAAGACACTACTCCAAGAAAGGACTCAGGTCCTCCCCACCTTCACGTTATGACGTACTCTGATTAGCTCATCCATTCTGCATCCAGTGACTCCTGCCATTACCACACCCACTGCATACTTTAGAAAACACAGGATTGTCGAGTACTTATCACAAACCAGATGTTCTGGTCAGGAGTGGGACCAGATTTGGCTCTCAGTTGAATTTCATCCCACCCGTGGGGCAAAGTAGCAAGAAGTTGCAAAAACTTCCCATCTCACATTATGCTCTTGCATAAATGTGAGAGGCCACAAAAAGTCTATCATTTTCTCTTTGTTGGCTTTCACTCTGCTTCTGTTTCTAGGGATTTGTTTTTTCATCATTCCAGACCCTACCTGTAGGTTTCTGCATGTCCCTTACCTCTGTAACTTGCATTACTTTAGGAAGAATGGGGATACTGCAGAATTCTCAACTGGGCACAGTCTAGAAATGGGATAGGTTATGACTTTTTGCACAGGTATTTCTCATATCCTATTTTTATTGGATAGGTACTGAGTGCTCTGATTTTTTTTTTTTTTTTTTTAACTTGGTGGCTCCAGGACCTGCCCATTTCAAAATCTCCCTGTCTCCGGGCTTTCTGGGCAGAGTGCCCGCGCCCTTGCCCACTCACACGCACTCACACCTTCAACTTGCACCTCAGTGCACAGCAGTGTGATTTCTCTCCCCAGCACCATGCTGAGTCTGATCTGTCATTTTCAGGCTTTAAACTGCCAGATCCAGAAGCCCCTTTTCAGCCTGCATTTCCCTTACTCTCCATGGATCTCATTCTTGATATTCTCTCTTGCAGGACTACTCCTTCATGGGTCCCTTTCTTCTGCCCCTCCAGCTGAATTTTTCAGATTTTGTTTTTAGCTGCTTTTCCTTCTCATTCTTCATTGTCTGCTTGAGCTAATGTACCATGTCACTCAAATTCAACTAAAACCAGCACTGTCGATGCCAGAATCCTAATTTTCATTGCCCACGTTGACCTAACTCCTGAGCTTAGACCAATTGTCAGAGAGCATCCGGGGATTTCTCACCATCTCAGATGCTCCCTGATTACAAGGAAATTCTGTCCTGTGTTTGTACAAATTCCTCCCGGTGTGTGATTTTTAAAACTTCACTTTGGCCGCCTGACTTATGGATAGGTAGGTATCAAACATCCTAATCTAAGTGTTGGTTTGAGGTGTTTTGACCTTATTTCTTTATCCTTAAAGGATCTTTGGAATCACAGGTTTCAAACACTGAACTATGCGACCTGAACGCCATTAGATCCTTATCTCTAAGTGACAACAGAGGACAAGATAAACCTGAGGGACAGGTCTTAAAAACAAACAACAAAAAAACCCTTATTTTTATTTTGCAGACAGAGGTTACAAGCTCACTTTAAATATTATTTAAGTTCAATCCTTCAGAAATGCACAGTGCAGAAAGGAAAGTGAGAACTGTGTGACCAGAAAACTGTGACAATTGCTTTCACATGGGGATTATGGGCACAATGTCATTAACAAGAGTGCAAATGGCTTCCCTTCTTTTTAGCATATATGTCCTATAAGCTGTTAAGAAAATCTTGTTCTACTGAGGCTATGTTTTAAGTATATCCAAAAGACTAGAGTTATTAATAATACTAACAACAGTGAACATTATTTATAGAGGTTCATTATGTGCCAGGCACTGTGATAAGAGTTTGTCATGTTTATTCGATCCTCACAAAAGATCTACAAGGTGGATTACATTATTAACCCTAGTTTATATACAAGAAAAGTGAAACTCTGAGAGGTTAAGAAATCTGCTCATATTCACCAAAAATACTATAACTCCTGTTCATAAGACCAATAAAAAATACTTAGGAAATATGTTAACATTTTCTATTTGTTAGTATTTATGTGTAGTTTTTTTCCCACCAAATCATACAATTGTGCATATTTTTGTGGAAAAGGAGAGAAAGGAAGTAAAGGACCTATTAAATCCCATTTATTTCTAACTAATCAATAGAAAATGTTCTGTATATACCTGATAAGGATAATTTAAAATGATTACATTGGGGCGCCTGGGTGGCTCAGTTGGTTAAGCGACTGCCTTCTGCTCAGGTCATGATCCTGGAGTCCCGGGATCGAGTCCCGCATCGGGTTCCCTGCTCAGCGGGGAGTCTGCTTCTCCCTCTGACCCTCCCCCCTCTCATTCTCTCTCTCTATCTCTCAAATAAATAAATAAATAAAATATTAAAAAAATAATAAGTCCAGTTTCTCCCTAAAAAAAATAAATAAATAAATAAAATAAAATGATTACATTGTAACATTCAATTAGCTTTCATAGTACGATAAAAAAATCTCAAAGTAGATTGATGATTTTAATTAAATTATATCACATAATTTTAATTTGGTCCTAGAAAACTGGGTTATTAGGTACTCGAGAGTCACCATTCACTGAACTATGTTAAATAATTCCATGATCATGTAAATTACAAACAAGATACCTAAATATGATTAAGTGTATGAGCATGTTTTACAAAGTAAGACTTTTTCACTTATTTTTTATTGTGAAATATATCATACATATAAAATATATACATACATATCATATACATAAATAAATAATTTATGTAGGAAGTAAAGAATAACTCCTTCAGTCAACAGATATACATTAGAAGTTTATTATAGGGACTTCCAGATTCAGCACTGGAATGTGCAGAGCTTGGAAGTTGTCATTTACAACCTTACAAAATAAAGCTGTTCAAACTGAGAATCGGTGACTTTTCTTGGACCCACCAGAGAAATTGTTGGCAGGGCAAATAGTCATCCTGAAATCTGGAGTACAGCTGAATCCAGACAGTTGTAGTCAACATTTGCTTACCTGGCCCAAAAGTCCCAAGAGCCATAAATTGTTAAGAACCCTTAAATGGTAATTCAGATGAATTACTGAAGGCTGAGCATGGACTAGCGTGAGAGTGAAGAAGTCCTGAGAACTATAGTCTCAGAGGGGCCCCTACACTTTTGTGGGCTTTACCTATAATCACCCCACCAAAGTCTCATGGCAAACATCTGAGAAATATCCCCTAGTGCTCCAGCAAGAGGGAAGGGATAATAATCGTGAAATATACCCAGAGCCTTTTCCATCACAAAGGCCTCTCCAGGGAGAAATACTTTGACAGAGCTTGATAAAAGCCGGACGAAGAGTTTTCATTCCTGTCTCACCTAAGGGAGAAAGGAATCTCACAGTCAGTAGGGGCCAGGGCTTTAAGGAAACAAATGGGGAATGCTGCAGTGGGGATGGGTGGATGGTGCAAGGCAAAATAAAAAGCTATACCACAGGAGAAACTCCTGTAAAGGTCGCAGCACTATGACACAAGCCCACTCCAAGACTCAGATTTAATTGGAGGATTTTATACTGCTCTTTCTCCCATACCATATAACCACACCAACAAGCTTCCGTATAATAAGAGTGGATTCATTACAGCTGAAAGAGCTGCAAGACACAGACTCTCCGAGTAGAAGTACTTAAAGACCAAAGGTAAGAGGAGAGAGAAACAGGGTGCTAGAGCAATTCGATGCCTCTAACCCCACAGGTACAGCAATCATTAACAAAGCCCAACTCCTAGCCATATTAACAAAAAGCCTCACGCTAAAGTTCTGTTTATCTTTGTTCTTATTACCTGATTCATCATGTCTGACTTTCAGTTAATAATTATGACATGCTAAAATGCAAGAAAAAAATTCTGAAGAGAAAAAGCATGCATCAGAACAGATCTTAGATATGTCAGAGATTCTGGAATTGTCTGAGTGGGAATTTAAAATAACTCTAATAGGTAAGAGCTCTACAGCTATTAAAGAAATTGAGTTAGTAATATACAACTTTTACAAAAATAAAGCATCAAGTCCAGATGGTTTTACCTGTAAATTCTACCATACATTTAAGGTAGAAATTATACCAAATTTCCATGATCTCTTCCAGAAAATGGAATAAAAGGAAAAACTTCCTAATTCTTACTAAGACACCAGCATTACCCTAATCTCAAACCAACATTACAAGAAAGGAAAACTACTGACTGATATTTCTCATTAGCATAGACTCAAAAATTCTCAACAAATATAAGCAAATCAAATCCAACAATGTATAAAAAAATGCATCATAATCCAGTGGGATTTATTCCAGGTATACAAGGCTAGTTCAACATTTGAAAATCAATGAATATAATCCACCATTTCACAGGCTAAAGAAGAAAAATATTATCAGATAAATTATTAAAAATGTATAAAGCAATCTCACTAAAGTACATGGAAGGAAGAGGTACTGACCTGAATAACTTGGGAAATGAGGGGAGTCTGTAAGTGTAAAGGCAAAGGGATTGTACATAAGCGTTGTACTTTAGCTGATAGAGCGACTCCCCACAGAAGTGCAGGTTAACAATTCTGACAGCACTCTATGTGTATACTAAAATTGAACAGTTAAGTAAATGGATGGTGGATGGTGGCAGCCAGGTTAAAGTACATACAAATACCTACTTCCTTATCTGGTCAGCTGAAAGGGTCTAGAAACAATGACATCCCAGTACCAATAAGCACACCTAATGCCCAGATCTCCGATAAAAACAACTAGAGATCCTTGGGAAAATGGCTGATTCTAGGGCTGGGGAAGGAAATATACAAGGTGAGCCTGGAACATCTTTTAGGGTCAGAAATGAAAACTGCCCCCAAAAACTTTTGGGGTGCCTGGGTGGCTCAGTCGTTAAGCATTTGCCTTCAGCTCAGGTCATGACCCCAGGGTGTTGGAATCGAGCCCCGCTTTGGGCTCCCTGCTCCACGGGAAGCCTGCTTCTCCCTCTCCCACTCCTCCTGCTTGTGTTCCCTCTCTCGCTGTGTCTCTCTCTGTCAAATAAATAAATAAAATCTTTAAAAAAAAAAAAGAAAGCTAATGCACAAACTGTATTTCCCTTTCTGTTAAATAAATAAATAAATAAATAAATAAACCAAAATCATTCACATTGATGGGAGTATGTCAGAGGTGCACAGGTACCAGCTAAGGAGCTCCCAGTGGCCAAAGCTCTAACAATTTGAGCCACAAAATAAAGTAGTAGTGGATTATAATCCAAAGCATAAAATAAATATTCATGAGTCCATACTGATAGAAGTGGTTGGATTAAAAAAAATAGATTAGGGAGAAGAGAAAAATCTGTGCAGAAAAATCCCAAATAATTTATGTAGATACCCCACCCCCAGGTGATAGTTAACTCTTCACTCCTTAAGTGTGGGCTACACATAATAACCCTTCTAAAGGGTACAGTGTGGAATCGGGGGGATAACTTCACACTGGAGAAACCTGACAAACACTATCCCAGCCAGGTGATCAAGGTTAACATCAACAGCACCAAGTCATATGGAGAATATATACCCTTGAGATGATGTGATAGAATGGTAATTTTCCTCTGTGGAAAATTCCTCCCCAAAATACATAACTCCAGTCTAAAAATAAGAAAAACATCAGACAAATGCCAACTGAGGGACATTCTACAAAACATCTGACCAATAAGCACTCGTCAAAACCGTCAAAGTCATCAAAAACAAGGAAGGTCTGAGAAACTGTCTCAGCCAAGAGGAGCCTATGGAGGATGACAACTAAATGCATCCTGGATGGGATCCTGAAACATGAATAGGACGTTACATAAAAACTAAAGATTTCTGAAAGTATTTGGTTAATAATAATCAACATTGGCTCATTAATAGAAGATGTGAATAATAGGGTGTGTGTGAGGAATAGGGGAAGTTGTTGCACTATCTTTGCAACTTTTCTATAAATTAAAACTATTTTGAAATTAAAAATTTATTTTTTAAAAAAGTCTGCTATGTGCTAGACACGTTTCCAGGTACTGGGGACCCACTGCATAACAAATAGACCTGGTCCCTGCCCTCATGGAACTGACTATTTAGTGAGGACACAGAAACAAGAAGTTAAGGGAAGGAAACCACTTTAGCTGGTGTGAGCAAGCGTGATCAGCCATCTATTTTAGCTAGGATTATCAGGGAAGATTTCTTTGAGACCTGAAAGATGAGAATGAAATGGTCATGCAAAGAACAGGTGAAGAGAAGAAATTTCCAAGTACAGGAAACAGCATGAACAAAGTTAATAATGTAGGGAGGAGCCTTGAGGAATTGAAAAAGTGGCCAGTGTCTCAGGTTGGGCTTCTGCAGAAACCATTCCTGAGCAAGGATTTGAGTGCCAGAAGTTCAATGAAAGGAGGTGGGATGTCCCAAGAGGCGTTGGGAGGAGAGTAGGAAAGTGAATCAGGGAAGGTGTGGTTATCAAGGAGGTTACTATTACGGGCTATGAGGATTCATTTACACTGAGGAACTCTAAGAGACAGTGTAGAACATGCCTCACGTATCTCACCTGTAGAAAGAAGCTGGGATCTTATCAACTGAGTCCCATCAGGAATTGGCTGAAGTCTAGTCCTCAGGGGTGTTAACTCTCTGGCACTTCCAGCCTGCCTGACAGTGGACCAAGCAAGGTCCAGGAGCCAGCAAGAATTGCAAGTAGTTGCAATTGGAAGCTGTAAAGGTCAATATGCTTGGGAAGAGTGAGTGCCAGGGGTATATGGGAGGAACACCCACAAGGTCTGCCACAGCCAGTGTATCTACAGAATGGGTAGCAAGGTTGGAAAGTGATACTGGGTAATGTTGGAGAAGTAAGCAAGGGGCCATTTATGTAGCACCTGATGGAAAGCAATTGCTATGTTCTACACTTGGCAGAAACTTATTACCATTTGTTAAGATCACTCTGACTCTTGTACTAGGGATGTATTACTGAGAATGTGGATGTAAGTTGAAGTAGGAATTGTTATGGTGCTGTTGCTACAGTGGAAGACTGGCTTGTAGTGAAAATGGAGAGGAGTGGACAGATATAAATTGCATTTTGTGGGTAGAACTTTCCGGACCTGTTCAATGGCTTGAGTAGATGCAGGGAATGATGGAAATGGAGAATTCAAAGATGTTAAGTTTGAGATGTCTCTACCAACCCAACAGGAGCTATCTAGTAGGCAGCTGGATATGAGTATGGAGCCAAGAATAGAAGTAGGTTTGAAAATACAAATTTGGAAGTCATCAGTATGCAAATGGCATTTAATACCATAGAAATACATGATGTCAGAAGAGAAGAGAAAATTCAGGTAGATGGCAGGGAGATGGGGGAATGCCTATATAGTGACTCCTGTCTTCTCAAAATATCACTGTTCCACTGTTGGTGAGAATGCAAACTGATGCAGCCACTCTGGAGAACAGTATGGAGGTTCCTCAAAATAACATTATTCTGAATGAATCATGGAACTGACCTTGGCTAAGTTCAGGAAAGTTCTCCAGTAGGGGCTGATGGATAGTGGAAAAAGTAGGGGGGAACATGAATTGGCATCTCAATGATCCCAAAAACCTGATAGCAGGGTTCTTGAGCATGAGAGTTTGAATAATAAAGTGGGTGGCTAATGAGAAGTTTATTGCACATTTTGTAACATTTTAATGTTTTAAAATACAAGATTATGGGACACCTGGGTGGCTCAGTCAGTTGAAGGTCTGACTCTTGGTTTCAGCTCAGGTCATGATACAGGGTCATGGGATCGAGCCTTGAGTCAGGCTCCACACTCAGCATGGAGTCTGTTTATCCCTCTCCCTTCGCTCCTCTCCACTGCCCTCCCCTGCCCCCTGCTCTCGCTCTCTCCCTCAAAAGTAAATAAAATCTTTTTTTTAAAAAAATACACAATTGAAAAGAAGTGGAAGTAAATATTGTGTCATGGTTACCTAGTCATACTGGACTGTGCCCCCCTCAGCAGTCATAATACACTGCACACTTTCATGGATTAAAATTTTGCCTTTATGGCATAGCAATTTAAATCTCTAAATGTTTACTTTGTACTTTTCCCTTTCTCTGAAATGGCAGCCATATTGATTCACCTGTCCAAATGTGTAGAGTAGCTTCCTTATGTATTCAGTGTCTGGGCTAAAGCTGGGTTACCAAAAGAGAACAGAAAACCAGCAGACCCATGAGCCAGGTACCCAACTTTCTAGGTTCTGGGATCTTCTACCAGAGAGATACAGGTAGTCAAAATGAAGTGTGGAGAACAAGAATTAAGGACTCATCAACTTGATACTTACTAGAACTGGTAGTAGTTAATGCCACCTCTTCATGTTTACTATTAAAAACACTTGAACTCTGTCTACCAAAGTTCCAAGTCAAGAAGTTTTAGTATATCTTAGAAGCATAAAATGAAAGGAAAATGTACTTTTCCCCCAACTTACATCCATTATATAAAATGCCAAATATCACTTTAAAAAGACAAGCAGATGTTATTTACAGCATTGCTCTGTAGAGTTAGAGATACTAGACCCCTTTTAATTTTTGTATTTGCAAATAATTTGCAAATAAAAAACACAGGCATACAACCAAGATTTTAAAATGGCAAGTCATTTTAAGTTAAGAACCAAAATAACAGTACTCCAAAGCAGTGTTTCCCAAGCCTTTTCTTCTTGTTTTTCTTCACCTTATTTGAGGGACAGAACTCATAACAGTAGCATACTAGCAGAATGATATAAAGATGGAACATCCAGGTGGGGTGACAAAGAGAAGGTATTTTCCTACCTCATCTATTGCCTCATTGAGAATCAATCACGGTAAAAATTCCAGTAGATATTTTAAGTAATAGTATTGGGAAGTAGTGTTGCCTTAGAAAAGCATCTACCTTTTTCTATCCGTTTTGTTTGGAACTAATGGAGCATATAGAAATAGACTAAGGTGAAAGTGGAAATCTTTGTTCTAATCCCAGATGAGCCCCTTATTAATGAGATGACCTTCAGCAATTGACTTCATCTTTGTTTCCTATCAGATAAAACAGTTGATTCTATGTGTTCTACCACCTCTCAGGGTTTTCTAAGACTTAACAGAAAATTCATTTCTTTTTACAAACATTTATTGAATGCCTAGTATATGCTAGGCTCAGATCTGAATAGAACAAATCCCTTGCTTTCATGGAGCTTACATTTCAATCGGGGTAGATATGTGAAAAATAAAGCAGGAAAGGACAGGTGGTATGTATAAGAGCGGAGTTGGGAGTGTTCAGTTTTCCATAAGGTGATTAGGGAAGTCCTCTCTGGAATTTTAATAGTGGCTCGAGTAAAGTGAGTTGTTAGGGCTTCCTTGGCAAAAGACACAGCAGAGACAAAGGCAGTGATGTTGGAAGGGCTTGGCATGCTTCAGGAACAGCAGTCCGTGAGGCTGGAATAGAGTGAGCTGGTGGAATGGTAGAGGAAGTCCAAGAGGTAGGGTTGTGAGGTGTAGATCATTTAAGGAAGGAGTCTGGCTCTCATACCAGAGGAGATGGGAAGCCATCTCCTTCTGCTCCGGTTTGAGCAGAAGAGGGATGTCATCTGACTTGTGTTTTAACAGGATCACTCTGGCTACTGTGTGGAGAACAGAATAGGTTACAACCAGTCAAGGGTGAAGAAGGCAGACAAGATAGGCTAGTTTAGACTCTGGTGGTAGTGGTGCACAGTGGTATGTGGTCAGAGTCTAGGTATATTTTGAAGAAGGGAGAGGATTTTCTGACAGATTGGATGTGAAGTATGAGAGAGGAGTGGAATAACAAAAGTTTAGGCCAAAGCAAAGCAAACAAAGGAATTACTGATATAAGCAAGCTTGCTTTGGAATTTAAAGAGCATTATGTAAGGTGATATTAACCAGTTCATTTTGTACCAGAGGCCAAATATTTGATAGATTAAAATCTTATTCCATTCCACTATAACAGAAGGTATTTCATGTTTTTCACCAACTTTTAATTCTGTGGAACTCACTAGTCAGAGGTCAAGTTACAACAGTGGAAGTTTTTAGTGAGAAAAGATTTTATTATAAGAAACAATGCCATCAGGTAAAAATGCAAAAAATTGTGCAATTATGGCAAAATGTTTAAAAATATCTACACATTTGCCCCCAAAGGACTACAGTACTTACTCCATACCTGAGCACTGAACATTGAATGCCATTTGAAACTGCTTCACATAGGGAAGGAATCTGATTCCTTGCAGAGCACACCCACTTCTCCTCATGCACCAGTGAAATCAGCCTGATGCTTAAGCATCAACTTTGTAGGATAACAGAAAACGAGGGTGGAAAATAAAGAATACAGTTTCTACTTTCCTATAACATAGTTATACCAAGTCCAGTTTTCAATGTGTAAAAAATATATAGGAAAGTGCTACATACATTCTTCAAATGCAAAAGCAAAGTTCAAGTGGGACTGGCATGTTAGCCTATATTTTAATTCTTAGTCCCCATTGTGCCTTTTACTTATATTCTCATCATACTATGCAAATGTACCTTAAATATCTAAACATATATACCCACACAAATTACTAATCTTAGCTCTCTAGGATCTCTTCTGAAATCATTTTAAAAAGTGGCAAAATATCCCAGTTATATAATTTAAACAAATAGTTCTTCATACAAAACTCAATATATATTCTACCCTCATAGCAAATTCTAAACGTTGGCTTTGACACACTATACTTAGATCACACTCCCAATATAAATGGTTATAGCAAAGGATCAACTGTTGTGCAGATGAAGAATTAGCCACAGTATATTATACTCCTATAGATCACACGGCACATGTAAATTGTTAACTCACTGTTCTGTCATGTTTTCAAGTAACACATTTTTCTAAATAAATACAGAAGATTGTCAAAAAGCGGCAGGATATCTTAGATATTCAACAAAGCTTTCAAAAATAAATTACATGAACATCTCTTGCAAAAGTTAGTTTTGTTTTCTCCTCCCCTCCGCAATGCAACACTGGAAAGATGCTTCAAAACACTCACAGCAAAAGCCCCACAACAACATGTAGATAAAGAAAAACAGAAGAAAAACTAGAGAGAAAAAACAGGTGGTTGACAAAGTTTATAAAGAGATTATAGGCATATTATCAAGGCCAATAAGAAACCACATATCCAACTTCCTAAGACTAGATTTTAAAATGTTAATTCTATAAATGCTGTCCACTTTAAATTCTGCTTCAGAAAACGTTCCTTACTTGTAGAGGTCAAGGACAAGCAGTTTGGAAAGTTTCTGAAAAACGAGGTATGTGATGCAAAGAGGCAATGTTTTAAATTTGTTTCACAGTATCACATTACAATTTGTGCAAGAGTTTTTAATACAAACCATGCCAGTTTGTTTTCTTTAAGAGAATCTTCTACTTGAGGACAGACTCTGGGCTATCCCTATATCCTTTATCAATTATTCTAAGCATAGTAAAAAACAAGTTACTGATCCAAATATCCACCTTAGGTTATTACAAATGAGTTGGTTTGTCCTTTATAGTACTATTACCTTTATTTACTATTATTGATTGTTAGAAATTCATCCATTCAATATGAAAAGTGATTTAGTACCTACAATGCTATGGTTCTACTCACTCACCCTTTCCTTTTCAATCACCTTCAGCTAGAACAAGGTTTTCAATGTAAAAATATACATTACTATTAAGTGCAAAAACGAGAAAATGAAAAAAAAAAAGTGAGGTTTTAATGGTCATATGTAACTTAAAAGCCATTAAATTAGACCACTGCAGGAGTTTTAGGTTTTTAGAAAACAAAATTGTAAAAGCAGGTATAAAACTTCACATTATGCTCTGTGCAGAAGAGAAATAAGTTACCTTTCACTGTACCGATAATGAGGGGATGGGGGGAAGATGGGAAAGGAGGTAGGGCAACAAAATGGCCCGTGTTAGTGCAAACTGAGTGTCATGTTCTCATTATTCTAAAACTGAGTCCAGTTAGAGATCTTGCTATCATGTAAGCAGAGAATCTTGTGAAATCATAGGAGTTCAACAGGTAAAGTACTATGCCACAAAACCAGCATACCAACTTGAAAGGTAAGCACAGGCTCAGACAATTTAAACCTATCTAGAAAGACACATGAATTCACTTATACTAGCACCAGCCACCTATGAATGTAAGCCCTTTTCGGGATTTGTAAATAATGAGACAGTGTGAGCACTTGAAAAAGTTATCAACAACAACAAAAAAAACTGCTACCCTAAAACTTTAGCTTAACTTAAAGTTACATGGGAAATATGAAACAATCAGACTAAAAGCTCTTTCTCAGACATATTTGTTTTCCTTCAACCTACGCTAAAAACACATTTAAATCTCAGTACACCTGAAAACAGTACACAAATATATATATAGAATGAGGATCTAAGTGCTTCTCTGTGTTGGAGAGGTCACAGCTAAAGTCCTAGTGATATTGCCTCAAATTTTTACCCGTATTTAAAATAAAAAGTCACATCAGACTAGTTTGGATGTCTCTAACCATAATACCCTAACTGCTAAGAGTGCATAGTTGTTGATTCATCTGGTATCTCAGTGACGAATTATCACAAAATTCTAGAATGAAAATGATTACTTTTATACCAGAAAAAAAAAGGCTGATAATTGCACTTTGTTACCTTTTGCTTAATGAAATGAAAACATCACAAGGATGAAAAGAAATCCCTCCCTATGCCGTAATCTTTAAGAGCACCCATTACCATGTACAAACTCTCTCAGCTTCTTAAATACTGACAGCACTTCTTGGATCATGAAAGACTTAAGTTTCCCCAAGCACAAGATGCCAGTGAGCTCACTAAGGCCTGCCACTCATTAAAGTACTTTCTGAAGACACTGAGGATAGAGTTTAGCAACAGCACATTCAAAATGCCGTCCAAGGTCCCAGAGCCTGTCTGGGGTCTCATATACTTTCATCCATTGGTCAGTGATGTCATCATATTGGTAAAGGGAATTTTTCCTGCTGGTTCTGAAGACATGTTCTTCAACGGTCACTTGAGTAGCTCGAACAAATAAATGCAGTTTATTCTGGAAAAGTACCAGTTTAAGGTATGGATTTATGGACTCATCACATGGAAAGTCCTTTTTCCGAGTCCATTTATTTAGCTCAATATCATAGGCTTCTACAGTAAACATACGTTGATGATTTCCACAGGTTCCAGCTATGTAGTAGATAGAGTCCTTGTATACAGCTGCTAAGCCCTGGATTCTAGGCACAGTCATGGGGGTTAAAAAACCCCAGTAGTCTTTTTGAGGCTCATAGAAGAGGAAAAATTCTCCTAAAAAAAAGAAAGGAAAACAAGAATATGTACATTTACATGTTTCTTTTTGGTTATATGTTGAAAAGTGTAATTTTCCAAATATTTCACTTTCTAAAATATTTCTTGTATAATCTCCAGAGATATATTATATAGCATAAAATAGCTTAAAATTTCTTAATTCCATGGCAGAACATAACATAATAGTCAACCTGAATTAGAGGGTTTATAATAGGGAGGTATAAGGAGTTACTTTGGCTTGAAGGCAGAATAATAGTTGAGAACTTGACTCCATTTATTCTATACACTTGTATATTTCAGAAAAATATATTTTAAGCCAGCTCTAAAAAAGCATTATCACTAATGGTTAGCCGGTAGGATCAAAGTATGCATACAGCTTCATCAGGAATAAGCCACTACACATTTATGTGCTAATTATTTAGTTAGAAGATAGCATATGGAATTGTTCAGATTTATGTCTATGGGCCATTAATATGTTTACTTTAGTGCTGCTATAATGCACAGATAAATACTTAAGAGGAGAAAGCATGGCTTTAATATGATAGAAAACACACAGTTCATGGAGTTGACTTTGGGTCACTTTCAATTCTATTTTGATGATAAAAGGGCGTGCTGAGTCAGACTGCCTATATAAAAATGTCCAAAATAATTAGTGAGATTTACAAGAATTTCGTTAGTTATAACATTTGTAAAAAATCCTTGATTTAAAAATCTGGATCTTTTAGGAACAGATTAAATGATACTCCAATAGCCACATATAGTACAGCATAAGCCTCTATTTATGTCAACTTTATTTATATAAAGAGGCTTTGTTTAGATTAGAAATACCTACTTCTAAATTGAGCTTCCCCTTCAAAACTGTTTTGAACTAGATTTACTCTTATCTACAAATTTAACTGCCTACTTAGTAATAGTGACAATATAATTTGAATTTTTCTTAGAAGAGCTTGTTAAACCACCAGGTTTGGGTTGTACATTACCTTCCCTCATTGACTTTTAACAGGATTCTTAAAAAGACAATAGAAAATAAAAGTTTCTAACACGTACTACCTCTCTACAAATTTCTTATAAAAAGATGACTCACAAAAAAGTTAATTTTTAAAATCTAAAGTCCTCTTAATAACTTAAACCAGATAGGCAATTAAGAAAACTTTTAGAGCCTCAGATTCCTCTTATGTAAAATATAACCTTGGATTAAGCAATGTTCATTCTAGCCCTGAAATTCTATTAATTT
The DNA here is from genome assembly GCF_009762305.2 of Zalophus californianus. Taxonomy (NCBI): domain Eukaryota; kingdom Metazoa; phylum Chordata; class Mammalia; order Carnivora; family Otariidae; genus Zalophus; species Zalophus californianus. Next base: position 34,389,030 of record NC_045595.1, on the reverse strand, counting down.
GCTGTTACTTTGCTTTATTATTTACATTAATACATAACCTTTACCTTCCAATTGGAAGTCTTTTAATTAATTCTATCAGCTGGTTAGCCAGCAAGACCAAAATATATGTAGCAAAGCATCATCATATTGAATGATATAACCTATCCAACCATACTGGACAGATTATACATCCAGTCTTATATTCCATTATTCAGCAAGACCAACAAACCTAATCATGCCTGTGCCTCTATTTAACTAAAATAAAGTATCACTACCTAGTGATACTCCTTTTGGAGAATTAACTTGATATTGAAGTTTAAACAAATGCGTTCAGGCATTTCTAGTCAAATAAAAGATGAGAGTGAAGAACATATTCTTCTAAATGGTATAAGAGCTAAAAAAAATCATGTGTATTTACACAGGAATCACCCTTTTCTTGTTTTATTAAAGTAATAGTGTGAGGAAAACAAATATAAGCAATTAAGAAACCCAAAAGAGGAATAAGGATGTTGGTATTATCATCACTGTTTTCAACATTCAAGCAACTAAAATGTTTAAGAAACCAAACACAGGGCAAACATTAGTTATCACTAATTAGAACCGTGGATCAAGTATCTTATTTATACTTACTTGGTCCTTCTTTCTACTCCTACTACATGATCTTTGCCAGAATACTAGCCTTCAACAGTTTAAACAAAAAATTTTTTAAAGCTAAGTATATTAGATAGTCCCTCTTATAATAGCAAATGTAAAGAAAAAGGTAACATCTCAAATCTTTTCAGTGAAAAAACTTGAAAACATATTATGGAAGATATCGTATGCTGCAGTGAAATTAAAATCTAAAGACTGTAATTTCAAACTCTTTATAATTAAGTTTCATAACCTTTGCAATCATAAGGTTTATCACAAAATTCTTTGTTCTTTTTCCTCTTTTAAACTAATCCCATAAGTTCCATAAAAAGTAGCTGCTACAACATCTCTTGATTATGTATTACTGAAGAGTAAAACAGTCTTGTATCAAGCTTAGAGTCTTAAAAATGGCTCTGAATGTCCTCCCAAAATGCTGAACTAGGATTCACTAAATTATGTTTTCAAAAATACTTATCCTCCATGATGTCAAAACACAGTAAGAACATAAAAAACTTACAGGATCATTTTAGTAACTTAAAGATGCCTGCCTTTTTTGATTCAAAAGTTTATTGCCTTTATACATCCTTTAAAGAACAGACTGTTGCAACAAACGGTTTATGATAAGAAAGCCAGAGGAGTCTCAATTAAGAACAAACATCTGTTTTAGTATAAGTAAGGAAACCACGTTTGACCTGCTCCCCTCTCCTGGAGAATTAACCAGTCAGGCACCTACCCTGTAAAACATAGATCTTCTCTTTGTACTCCACAGCGTTATGAAACTCCATTGCAACAGGCATTGCGCAAACGCTGGTCCAGCAATTCTCTCTGCTGTCATAGCACTCCACGGATTTCAGTGAGTTTCTCCCGTCACCTTCATAAACACGACCTCCAATTGCATACATCTTACCACAGCAATACACCAGTTTGCAGCCTATTCTGGCTCGCAGCAAGGGGGGTTTGGAAAGCCACCTATTGGTGGAATGGTCATACATCCAGAAATCATTTTCTGCCTTATGGTCGATGGAGACCTCGCTGCTGCTGGGCCGGTACCCTCCTGCAATGTAAATGTCATTATCTGGTGATACAAGAATCCCAACTTCTCTTAGATCATTTGGTGGTTTGCATAGCTTAAACACTCTTCCTGTGACTATATCTAGACAAGGCACTGTTTGCTTCTTTCCTGAGTGTTTGTGGGCAGCATCAAAACATATGATCATTTCAGATGCAGTCATTCCAAGTCTCTGTGTGCAGCCATTGGTATTGGATGGGCCCTTTTCTACATAGCTTTTGGCTATAGCCTGTGCAAACTGAGGTGGAATTTTCTCTATAAAGGCATCTTCCATCAGAGGAAAACGTATGCATTTGGCAAAAATTTCTGGAAGATGCACTTCTCTTTCATTCTGTTCATGTTCAAACCACCTTACGATGCTTTCATAAACATGCTCTTCTCGGGCTACATTTAAATCATCACTGTCTAGGATACTTATCAGTTGGTCTTTTGTCAACTGGAGAAACTCTTGTTCTTTGGTGACACACAGGAACTTTTTACGAATGTATTCTTTTGATCGATCTCCAAGTTCCTGATGACCATAATGATCAGCAAAGATGAAGACCCCAATAGAATTCTGTGGGTCTAAATGACTGATCATGTACTTAGCACATTGGTCTTGGATGGAAGGAATCTGGAAGATGCTAGCTGCAGTGAACAAGGCTTGAACATTGGCCTCTGTCAGAACCACTCTGGAGGTGTAGGCATAGTTCAACACTAAATCCATTGATTCAGCTTCAACACCAACTATTCGAACTTCTTTTTGAGTACTTTCTGTAAGGCCGCTAGTGAACATGGATCTAGGAAGGAAAGAGTGGTTAATAGTATATGTGCACTCCAAATAAAAATTATTGTGACAAGTTTTTTGAAGTATACAGTTACCACAAAGATAACCTTGGAGACTGAAAAATACTTCCTAATGTGTTTCCTGATATTCTGAATGGGGGTAAAAGCTGATCATCTAGCATAAGGATTCAATCTAGCTAATCTCAAAAATTCTATTCTCAGGGCCAGTCCGCTTTTTTTCTTTTTCATTTTTTTTAAATTTAAATTCAATTAGCCAACATATAGTATATCATTAGTTTCAGACATAGAGTTCAATAATTCATCAGTTGTGTATAACACCCAGTGCTCATCATATCACATCCACTTTATGCCAACACTGAAAAAAAGAGAGTATACCTAATTAAAGCACACTGAAAGATGGCATGGACTATTCCGGGACACCTTATTTTCCTTGGAGCCCCTATCCAGGCTTCTGGTCAAGTTGCCTTATGGACTTGAGATCTTAACTCGCCAGACCAATCAGGAAATTTAATACCTATAGGTGTCAATGTGACACATTAGCATATATAGACTGTCTGATTAAACTTTTCATGTCCCAGTGGAAATGTACAAGGCAACTTGTCCCTGAAATACATCTTTAAAAATTTGATCTCAGAAAGACAAGATGTTCTTCAGAAGTTCATATTCTCTACCTACTTCCTTTTAAAACTATGATCTTTTGAATGCTTCCTTAATCATTATAAGGAATATAAAGAACAACACTTCAGGGGTGCCTGGGTGGCTCAGGCGTTAAGTGTTTGCCCTCGGCTTGGGTCATGATCCCGGGGTCCTGAGATCGAGCCCCGTGTCAAGGGCTCCCTGCTCTGCAGGAACCCTGCTTCTCCCTCTCCCACTCACCCTGCCTGTGTTCCCTCTCTCACTGTCTCTCTCTCAAATAAAATCTTTATTAAAAAAAAAAAGAGCATCACTTCACTTTCTCTTGGACATTTTGAAAACCTTTACGTAAAGAAATATACTCAATTTTCTCAAAGCTACCATATTTTACCTATGTATATCTGAATATAAATAAAGATTATAGTAGGGTTAATAGAATGCATACTTCTAAAGAGAGTTTAAGAATTAATTGATGCTTTGGAGATAATGGTTTTGAAAATCCCAAGCTTTTGCCTTTGAAAGCAAATTTATTTATTTATATACTTACTTAATTCTAATATAAAATATCTGTGTATTTATGGGACTTTCTTGACCAAAACATTAAGTAGCCAAAAGCCTGGCTCTGTATTTTAGTATTTGTCCTTTATATACATCATTTGCCTTTTTTCTCCTCCTTTAAGGTTTCTTTCTAGGCTGTTCTTAAAATTAAATATAAAAATCAAATCAAAGTTCTTTTAAAAAGCCTTTTGGGAAAAGGGTTGTGTGCCCTAGGGTGCTTAGTAAATGTCTGTTGAAAAAACTGACCTGACATTGGTGATAAAGTTCTTTATACAGATCCGGACCCCTCTCATTTTGAAGTGCTAGGTTATAAAAAAATATATATCCTTAAACAGTTAATTTTAAAATATAATGAGAAACATGGGGATATACATGGGTACAAGGATCCAGCTTGCTACCTGGATGAACCATCTCTGAGTCCTACTTTGACTTCTACAACATAAATTTTAAGCTTAATATCACACAGCCTTTTTTTCATGATTGAAAACTAGATCTCCCAATGTATGAGCTGGTTTTCCATTTCAGGTGCTGAAAAACACAGCTATCCATACATCTACCAATTAAAAAGAAAAATAAAGCCCTTCATTAGGCAAAGATTAACTCCCAAAGGAGAATATTACCACATACCCCTTCATCATGGGAACTCTACTGACTTGAATAGGCTGGCCTCACAGACAGGAGCAGTGTGACACTTTATGAGCTCTCCTCTGTTCTAACAGGATCCTTCTGTAAATGCCACATAAAGATGGAACATTTCCTCGCACAAAATCCTGAGCAGTAGAAAGTTTCCAATAATCATGCAAATTTTAATTCTGACAAGTCACTGGGATCATGAAACAGCCATGCCAGATTTCAAGCTATTTTTTTTCCACCAATGATGCAAGACTTAGAAACTATTAAGTACGTCTTCCTAGATCTCACATAAGGAGCAGCACCAGTGCCAAGAAACTTCTGTACAAAAACCTCTAGCAAGAGATAAGAACCTAATCCTTGAGTTTTCTAGCCAAATACCTTCATCTGAATTCATGTATCTTATGCTTAGGAAGTTTTCCAACCATTTCCTTAATTTCTTGTAATTATGAAAATCTACTGTAGCATACTTCTTTTAAAGTGATTTGTCTAAGTGTTCAAACTAATTTTAATTACAAGCCAGAGTATAAAATTTCAGTAAAATACAGGCATTTTTACTTTCAAGTTTCAATTTTTTTTAAACTCTTCAAATCTAATATACAATAGAAACTTCTCAAAGGCAACTTTAAAGAGACCTACTCTCGTTCATTAAAAGTCCTAACAGTGACTAAGAAGCCTGACTTGGAATCAAATCTAGCCTCTGCCACTTAGTAGTTAGATGATTCAGGAGGTCATTTAACTTCCCCAAACCTCAGTTTTTCACATGTAAAATAGGAATTGTGCAGAGACATAATGGTAAAGATATATAAAGCAATATATGTAAAGTAAGCTTAGCCCAGAACTTGGTAAGCAGTAATTATGACATATATTTAAATGCACAGATGAACTAACCATATCTAATGAATAGTCTAGATAAGCGAATCCCACCAGTAGTTTCCATTACCAGGCCAAACTTCATACCTTCTGTGTATATGAGTTTCTTCTTTTTTTCCTTCCAGCTCACTCCCTTGTGATGGTTAATACTTAACAGTCCAATGACCTATCCCTAGGCAAGTCTAAATGGTTACATCATAAGCATCAGACTGAAGTGACTATATTTAACCCAGTATTCTGAGAAAGAGGAACCAGAAACTACCGTCTGGAACATTATACTGCTATATGCCCTACAAAGGTAAGCACCTTCAAAAGAAAAAACAAAAACAAACAAAAAAAAACACCTTTAGAGTGTAGTTGAGATGCTCTCACTGTCATTCAGGCACAATTTTTGAACACCGAAAGGCTTAAAAAAGTGAGCACTTGAAACAAAAGAAGTTAAAGCAGGAAATTGTCTTTATCAGTGATCTCTTCTCAAAGTATGAAATTCTTTGTTAAACCCCAGTTTTGAAATTTTACTGTTCCAACGTTTTGATACACAAAGAAGAATGTAATGAAAATGAAAGCTTAAAAACACTTCTGGAAATCATGGAAATAATCATTAGTCTGAAGCCCAAGATACATTCATTCATTTTTATTTCATTGCTTTAACTCCCATGGCATTAAAACAATCTACTGAATGGTAATTTGTTTTCAAAAGAATGCACTATTATGTTTTAAATTCTAAGGGTTACATTCACCAGAGAACTACGCCTCATGGATAAATTTTTGGAACAAATTCGATATCAGCACCAACCACTAAAACTTTCAGTGATGGAAATGCTCTACATCTGGGCTGTACAACTGGCAGCTACTACCTACATGTGGCTACTGGGCACTTTAAATGTCGTTAGGTTGCCTGAGGAACTGAATTTTTAATTTTATTTAATTTAAAACAATGACTGAGCAGCACAAGTCTAGATTTTGTAGTTATATACCTGAAACAAACAAAAATATACTCACTAACTTAATAAACCAACGACCTGAATTCTAGAAGAATCCGTCAAGTCAAAAGCCAGGGTTCAATAAATAGGGCCTGTTATTTATTTTCAGGAAACAAACTCATTGGTTTCATTTAATTGTCTCATTTCCGTTTTATAATCAAGTGGGCAACCCTGAGGGATAAAGAAAGGGAACTCGATGAGGCTATCAACAGAAGTTTCTACCATTATCATACCTGAAGTAAGGGCTGATTGCAGCAAGAACGTTTCTATGACAGGAAAATGTTTTCCCGTGATCCACTTCCACTACAATGTCTGTCAACTGTCCTTCATCGTACATTGTTTTGAGTTGCTTAAGAATACTGCACGCATGGAAGGGGTCCATGGCATCGTTGGCTGTGTCTGAAGACGGAATCCCATTCGGTGTTGGGGAAGACTTACTTAAATCTAGGAGAAAAATCGTACAACCACAAGAAGTTCGGAGCCAGTTACGGCATTCACGGCTTACCCCCCGCCAACCCCGTACTCCCCGCCTACAAAAATACATATATGTATATATACACCACCAAATGGGGCCGCGGGGTGAGATCTGGGAGAGAGAAAGAGCTGCGATGCAAGTTCAAACCCCAGCTTGCTCCTCCGGGAGCCCGGCGAGCCCGATGCCCCGTGCTCGCGGAGGGACTGTGCAGGCAGAACAGGCGCGGTGTCTGCGGCGACTCCGCCGAGAGCCAGAACGTCCCAGCCAAGAGCGGAGGGCAGAAGCCTCATGAGGGAAGCTCGATGGATGGCGGCCGCCAGTGCCCCCTCAACCGCCTGCTGAACTGGTCAAAGTGGCGGCGGGTACCCGGCCTCCCCATCGCTGCCCCGCCGGACCGCCCACCGCCCTCCACGCCATCCATCCTCCCTCCCCTCATCCCTCTCCACCTCCCCATCCTTCTCTCCGGCTCTTCATCGCCACCTCCTCAGCTCGCAACCTGAGCCTGGACCCCGGCCCACCTCCCCCGCAACACACCTCCCTAGCCACCACTAGACCCACCTGCCGACGCGGCCATTTCTCCACGGGGCCCCGGCTCCAGCTATTTAAAGAGGAAATGTCATTTCGCTTCTCTTGCTCCCGGGTTCCGGCTCTTCTAAGCTTCACCTGGCCAATGGGGTGGCCTATGCATCCGGCTCCGCCCCTAGCCTCCAAGTTCCGTGTTCCGATTGGCCATGGTGTGCGCAAGGCCTTTCGGGAAGTGTAGTTTTATTGACCCCGCTCCCGCGTGGTCCGAGTAGGGCGGAGGCCTACGCCTGTGATTCTTATTGGCTGGTTGTGGCGGAGGTGGAGAGCTGGGAACTCGCCAGCCTGTGTCTGTGGGGCGCGCAGTGCCTGCCGGAAGAGGTAGTCTTCTGCCTGAGGAGAGCTGTCATTCTGAGGGGCTAGGGTAGGGAAAGCTCTTGAAGTGCAAATTTCCCCATTTTCGGCCTCTCTCTAGGGCCCTGGCCCTTTATTTATTATTATTTTTTTTTTTTTTACCTTGTCCTTCATTCCCTAAACCTCTCGCCAGTGACTAGTTTCTGGTATGAAAACGGACTCTGCGTGAGGGCTGTGAAACCAGAAAAATTTGGAAATGGACAAGAGGGCTGTTGTCCAAAAATGCGAAGGAAATCTGACACTCCACCCTGAAGTAAAATATCAGGAGGCCCAGAAGCAAGCCATCTCTGATGAGTCACCTGTGACACCCAATTGAAATAGCATCGCCTTGGCCGAGTGCTCTGGTTTCTACAGATTAATTTGGTCTGGTTACAACGGCTACTCAGGATCTTTAACTCCCACTCATGCCTTGCTTTTCTCCAACACCCAGAGAACACCTGTTCCACTTTTAAGAGCGCGTGAACAGTATAGAAGGACTCAAGATGCTTTCCTTTTTTGCTCCTGGGAACTGGATACTAAATAGTCTGAGATTTCCTTTGAAGAAATATTGGAGGGTGCCCTGAGCCTGAGCCAGGCATCCTTACTGAAGCCCTGGTTCTTTCCTTACTAAATATGTGAACTTAGATAAGACCTTTTAATTCTTGAGCACCGAGGTTCTTCACCTGTACCATGTGAATAATGATTACTATTCTATCTGCCTCACAGGCTGCAAGCTTTTTGAAAGAAAGCAGAAATTTTACTGTTGGCATGTTTTGATTTACTTGTGTTGTATTTCTAGCATGTAACAGGGTGCCTGGCACCTTGTAGTTACTTAATATTTTATAATAAATGTAAAGCACAGATGAGCTAACATTGGTTACTTAATATTTTATAATAAATGTAAGTCACAGATGAGCTAACATTGGAAATGCTGTTTGTAGACCACTAAAATGTAAGTATTATCAGTGAATCGGAAGGAATTTTTAGTAAAGATATATTTAGTCTATGTGCATAGCTTTTCTAACACTGAAAAGATCAAACAGTTGAGCTTCTTGATAAAGGATTTGGAATTAAAGATGTGATTGAAAAAGAGAAGGATGAAAAACAATCCAGCTCTCCTAGCTCCGCTGAAAACTTTAGAGCTCAGAATACTATAATTCCAGTCAAGTTAACAAGAATTGGTGTTTCCTTGGGGCTGAGATATACGAACACCGATATGTACTGTGTCTACACCCGGACTGTATCCTGTAAACCCTGTCTGCACAGCTCTGCATGGATAAAATTGATTTAACTTCTGTTACTCAGAACTTTAAATTTCCATTTTTTTATGATCTCAATGCTATTGCTTTCTAAGTTATGAAAATGGTAGAGGTTTCTTCACTCACCATGTTGAACATATTAAGACAAAAAGGACATCAATCCTTAGAGATTTAGCAAATAAAAATACAGGACATGCAATATTTAGGACATAACTAAGGTAAAATATTTGTTATCCAAAATTCAAATTTATTTGGGCGTTCTGTATTTTATCTGGCAACATTTTCAAACCTGTTAAAATATAGATTTTCTTGTTTGCAATTTGTTTTTGTCCTCATCATGTATCTAAGCCTTAAGAAATTTGGCCAGTTTTCTTTTTCACTTAATTCTTATCTAATGAACAAACAGACTTGACAATATTGCTTAATTGATTAAAAGGAAGTTTTTGATTCTTTGACCCACAAAAATTTCTGAATTTGGGGGTGGCAGAATACAAAGAACAAAGGCCAATCTAAATATAAATAGGGGAAAAAAGTGAACATTTATAATTACAAGGTTGCCATTTATATGGCAGTCTAGAGACTGTAAATAGACTCCATTCTACTGGGCAGATGGCATTACATAGTAAAGATTTCATCATCATTAGAAATGCATTAAAAAAAAGAATAAGGTGGAGGATGTAAAAATTGAGCCAATAGTCCCACACTATTCATTCTCAATGATCTTTAAGAATACAAAGGAGATTTTGTTTCAGGGTTGATACTAAACAGCCAAAGGCTACGGCTTTGTTTTCAAATAGCTCTAATTTGTAATTTTATAAGAACCTACTGCCAATCTAGAAAGGCAGCCGCAAAAGTAAACCAGTTTTCTTAATGCATTAAGTACTATATTGTCCTATGGAGCAATTTCTCATATATTTACAATTTAAAGTAAAATTTAGTAAGGATGAAAATTGAAAAAGCAAACCAGATATTTGAATGACCTGTATTTAGTTCAAATTAGATACTTAGAGCTTTATTATTTTAATATTTATTACCTAGGAACTAAAAGGAAAGATGTTTGTTATACTCATAGTTGAGAGTAGAAAAGTCTTTACATTAAAATTCTAGCAGAAATGAAGGATTGTGAAAACAGCGAATTTGGAAAATGAGAAAATCGCATAGTCACCTTGCTTCATTTTGGGGTTTTTTTATGCTTCTACTTTAAGAGAATGACTTCTAGCAATTATCAGCTATGCCTAGGCTACTGTTGATATTAATACCACACAACACAAAAATGATAGCAACCCTGATGAAGAAGGTATAAACGAAAGGGGACATCACTCTGCAAATCGATTCTGCCATTTTCCAATTTCCCTCTTCAGTACCGGCTGAGGTTGTGAAATTGACCAGAGCAATATAAAATGAAAGTAAAGAGAAAATGCCTGTGACTGTTACCTTTTAACAAATGACATCCTTCTATATTTATCTTTCTCAGGCTATAGCTATAGCAAAATGTGATATTTTTCCTTGCTAAAGACTTTTATGTTACTGTATGCTTTAAATGAAGCAACAGAAGTTATTATTTGATTATAAATTTCATATAATATCACATACTGAAAAAGTGAGTTTTTGTAATGTCTAGAACCTTGTATATTTCATAAGATTTCATTTCTTTTAAATACAAAACTCTAAATAGATAGTAACATCAGGCTTCTTGATTGTACATTACTGGCCTCTGTTTTAATTTTTGAAAATTTATTTTTAAGTAATCTCTACACCCAATGTGGAGCTCAGAATTATGACCCTAAGATCAAAAAGATCAAAAGTCACATGCTCTTCCACCTGAGCCAGCCAGGTACCCCCCGTATGTTAAGTTTAATTCCCTTGAGGTGATGTGAGGCTTCAACATGGTAGGAACTAGAAGACTGCCTTTTGTGAGTCACTGAATTGGATCATACTGAGGGTTATTGAAACACATTAATTTGTCTCTTAAGTGTTTGAAATTTAGCATGTACATGAAAAACAAGAGATTGTCAAACTAGTGGCAGGGATATTCAATTCTTCAAAAATATTTATTACTACCTACCAATCTGCATTCTGGGCAGGCACTGTATAAACTAATGTTCCTGAAATCAAAAACAATAGTTATCTATTATATGGAGAGATAGAGATAAAGACTGAATGTTTATGTTCCTTCAAAATTCATGTTGAAACCTGATCCCCAGTGGGATGGTATTTGATGGGAGAGCCCTTGGGAGGTAATTAGATTATGAGGGTTGAGCCTTCATGAATGGGATTAGTGCCCTCATAAAAGACACCCAGAGAGTTTCCACCACATGAGGACACAGAGAAGAGAGCCATTCGTGAAACAGGATAGGAACCTCACTAGAAACAAAATCTGCCAGAGCCTTGATCTTAGATTTCCCAGACTCCAGAACCGTGAGAAATTTCTATTGCTTGTAAACCAACTCATCTATGGTTTCTGTATAGCAGCCTGACTAGACTAAGGTGTGTGTGTGTGATATAAGGTATATAGGATTCACATGTGTGTGATTCCTAACCTCAAAGACCTTATGATTTATCCATTGAGATAAAACATGAAAATTCACATTTTCACATGAAAATCAATATTCACATGAAAAATCAACTAAAAAATGAGGACAGAGGGCATCCTGTAGTTAGAATAAAATAAGTATTTCACAAAATTAAAATTAAGGATTTCAGAAGAAGATATGAGAATTTTTCCACCTGGTGTGGAATTTCAGCTGGGCATCAATGGAGGATACACCACAGAAATATTCACAAAAGGAATAGTGTATGTTCTTACCCATTTGCTGTATCTTGGCTTGACCTATAAGATAAAGCATTAATTCGTTCATACTTTAAGACTCATAGGGCTTAATTCAGGGCTTGAACAAAGAAAAGGTAACACTTGGCTATGGCTATGTGTTACCTACATTATTTCACTTAATATCATGTTTTAATTAAATTTTATAAGAACAGTGTTAGAAATGAAGAGACTAAATCCTAAAGAATTTAAATAACGTGTCCACAGTCATAGAGAGATCTTTGGCTCCAAAGGCAACTCTGTTGATAACAGTATATAAAGGTCCCTAGGTATAAGACAGAGCATTGAAAATAAGATGTTGTAGAATTTTTTTCTCCATTAAACAAATCTAGTTCTGTATCAAACTACGGTCAATTAGTATCTGCTAGTATTTACCATGAATGGACAGTACTACTGGTATAGGTTTGAGATAATTTTATGCCCCAAGAAATGGAGAAAAAAAATCTAAGTCAGAGGGGAAATAGTTACACTGTTAATTTGACTTTGTCAGACTAAACTGATAGATTTTGAGGTATAATAATGTAGTATTTTTATCTTTCCACTACATAATTAAATAAAATGATTAAATATGCATATATATGATTAATTATTAATATTTATTAAGTTGACTATGCTTCACTATTTTACTGCAAGACTGAATTATTGTACAAGACTAGAGACTGAACGGAATTACCCTATTGGACCCTTAAGTTATTTGACAATATTTAAGCTTACAATCACTGTGAGAGCCAAGGCCACTCTCAAATGTGAGACATCAACACCCTTCCCTGTTTGAAGATTAGCTTATAATCCAAATGGAATGAAATGAATTAAACAATGATTGTTGATTCTTTCTAACCTCAATCATGATCTGAATTTTTTTTTAAGCTCATGAAATCACCTAAAAGCCAAATGGGAAAGAATATCAGTGGGCAGTAGTCTTTAGCGTGTAGACACAGGAAATGAAATTCTTGTGGAATAGGCATCAGAAATAGGAAAGGAGTACATTAAACACAGCAGAGAAAACACAGAGGATAAGGAGTTAATTGTACTTTAATCCCCCAAATAATCAAATATTTATAAAGCAAATTTGTTGGTGTACCACAATAATTGCAGGGATATTTAATTTTTATTTCTGGTTGTTTTACCATAGGGCTTCTGAATCTCAGCACTACTGACAATTGCTGCCAGATTACTCTTTGTGGTGGGAGGCGGCGGGGGGGGGGGGGGGGGCGGTAGTGGCTATCCTGTGCATTATTAGGTACTTAGCAGCATCCCTGGTCTTTACCACCAGATGCCAGTAGCACCTCCCACAAAGATGTGACAACTAAAATGTCCCCAAAGATTCTCAAATATCCCCTATGGGGAAAATTGTCCCAAGTTGAGAACCACTAAATCATTAAATAAAATGGTTAAATATATATATATATATATATATATAAAATTAATGATTGCTAGTAATGACTGCAAGTAATTTTTTTTTTATTTTTCATGGCATATTAACCTATTTGCAGCTTATTCATAGTTAAACCTGAGCAGGAACCTGTGATACAGCTATTTTCCCACTTCAATACTGTGGCATAGGCTCATCATCAGTGATCTCTAGCCTTGCCAACAGTACGAGAAGAGGAATCAAACCACCCTCATAGGTGTTGTGAATGCAAATGTCTGGGACATTAAAACCCGTATGTATATGTAAGGATAGACCAAAGTATGGGATTGATAACAAACAACCCCATACCTCCAGTAGCTTAAATCACCAAAATTTCATTTTTCACTCTTGCTAATGGTCAACACAGGCAAGCAGGGATTCTGTTCACTGCAATCACTCAAAGACCCAGACTGATGGAGCAGCCACCATGCAAATGTTCTTGGTCACTACACCAGAAAGAAAATGAAGGTGCCAAGAGCAGGCTGCCCCAAGATAGGCCACTCTTGTATGGACATTATTTTGAGTTAAAAGAAATCAAAACCCAGCAGATTCAGGAACAGCTCTTTACCTCCCACTCAATTGCCTGCTATTGACAAAGAACTTTTAACAAAGATTCCTCTTTACCGAAGAAATTTAGCTACATAACAGGGAGAACTTTGTTTTCTGAACATCTCCTCCCACCTTCCTGCTAATGGTCTTTGTCTCCTTTGTATTCTCAAACATCTACCCCTCTCTTAGCTCATATAAGTATCCTATTGCCTCACTGTCTTTGGAATTTCATATTTGTGTGGATTCTCCATACTTATGCTATTAAATTTGATGTTCTCCTGTTTATCTATTTCACGTCAATTTGATTCTTACTCCAGCTAAAAGGACATTGAAGGGCAGAGGAAATACTCCCTCCTTAACAAGAGCATATGGTAAACTGTGCCCTGGGTTTTAAAGTTTTCATCTGGAAAGACATGCATCACTTCCCTTCCCATTTCATTTGCCAAAAAAAGTCATCTGGCCACCCTTAACTGCTCCTACAAATAGGATAGGAAGTCCAATTCTACCATTCTCAGAAGGAGGAAAGCCAGAAACCAGCATCAATGAGGAACATACCATGCAAGGACTATGCTAAACACTTTTAGTGACACAAGAATAGATAATGCCTAGTACCCACTCTCAGGAACCTGGCAGTTAAGAAGGGAATCTACAGCGTACACACATAGGACTTTAAAGCAAGCCAGCAGTGGCTAAGGTCACTTTTCCCCATCACGTGGAACCAAAACCATCTATCACAGGAGTTCTCCACCAGGGTGAATTTGTCGCCCAGAGGATATTTTTGGTTGGCACATTTTGGAGTGTTGCATGGGAGCCAGGGAGTTTGCTAAATATCCTATAATTCACAGCACAACTCCCCCAAAAAAGAATTATTTGGCCCCAAATATCAATAGTGCTGATGTTGAAAAACTCTGGGTTATGATAATTTCCAAACTTTCTCACACACACTCCTAAATCCACTGAAATGAAAATCATGCCTTTCAAATGTCTGTAGTTGAGGTTATATACACCAGTGCCCAGAAGCCCAAGTGTGCTCTACCATCATACATTTCATGTTCAAGCATGGTACTTTTACTCAGAAGTGCCCATCTTGTACATCTGTTTTGAGATCCACATGACAGAGTTGACTGTATTTTCAATTCTTTTTTCAAAAAGACTTTGAAATTCAAATTTAAAGCATTGCTTTTCAAAACAGCACCATAAATATATCTGCCAACTTAATGAAGCAAGGCTTAGTCCCAATGGAAAAAAAAAAGTGGCATGAAATAATTAGATGCTGACCATGGATAATAAGCTTTATATCAGGGCTATGGCAAGACCTTGACAGGGTCACCTTTTTCTAAAAACAGTCCACCATGATAGGAGTAGTCAGGAAATGATGAACCACCAGTGACCAAGGAAAGGAGGTGTCCTGAAGCTCTGGGATACTAAAGGATTTTGTCAGACAACTTTTTACAGACACAAATGAATGCAGAAGCAAGAGAGGCATGTGAAATGAATTCTTTATACTTGAAGATTGGGAGCTATAAGTAAACTACACTGAGGGAATTTTGACCTTCCAACGTCAACTTGTGTTTGAATTTGGGTTTAAAGTTAGTTCCCAGACAGCAAGTTTTGTTTCCTGGTCTAAGCCCGAGGCTTGCAAAATGACTGACTCCAGAAGGATGATGTGATGCCTGGCAAAAGGATATTTGTGAGTTGTTAATCTGTGAATCAAAAGGCAAACCCTGGCCCAGCAGTATGTTAATCCTGATGGCTGAGAGAAAGGCAGTACAATCATTTACAAGAATGCACCCAGTTTGGGGTCTCCAAACTATGTTTGGAATGTACCAAATCAATAAATTGCTAATTTTTCCACCTGTGTTAGCTCACTGGCTCCTCAGGGGGTTGAAGCTTGTAGTGTAAATACAATCCAAACAGTTTCTTAATTACTCAGACTACAACAAGTCAGAGGAGCATGCCTAAACCCAGTTTGGAATTCTTTTATTTACTAGGTTCCTGCAATCACAAGGGAAATTTAATTGCTATGCAAATTCTTCATTAAAAAAATGGTCCCTTTCACACCTGTCCTTGGTGAATACCAACCTTTTTGTTTTTCTTTTATTCTCTGGGTTCTGTTTACTGAGTAATTGTCTTTGTTCAAAGAGAACGTAGGCTCAAGTCTTTCGGAGTGATGGGTCATAATTCCTGCAACTTATTTTCAAACAGTTTGGCACAAATAACAACTATAAAAGTATACACAGACACAGGAATATAGCAAAAGTGGCAAAATGTTATCCTTTAGGTTTAAAATTTCCAAATAAAAAAAGTAAAAATAAATGACCAAACAACCCAGATTCGTGAGGTAGTAGAAAGAAGTTCTATGATCTAAGCTTGAAATCTTAAAATGAGATGGTATTAAAAATTGTCTTAGTTTTTTTTCCTTAGAGAAAATGTGGTAGAAATAAAAGAGCATTTGGATATGATGGAACACAGAATTCAAATCTTTGTTAAATGATACTGATGATGCCTCTCTTCCCAGGGTGTGTTTTCAGCAGTGATAGGGGATGATTCCAGACTTAGCCACACAATGTCAACTGGTTCCTTTCCTTACTGACAAAAAGGCATATTCAGAAGGATAAAAATAAAGGTATGCTTTTTTTTTTTTTTTTATAAGCATGACTCAGTCTGAGTTCACTTCGATTCACAGCACTGGGCTCTGAGCTGCTTGGCTAACTAGCCACAGATTGTGTTGAGAGAAAAAGTGCTTAATTAGCACTCAGTGCTTGCAAGACCTAACAATTTATTGTAGTGGTTTGTACCTCATCGACCTCCTTGTTGAATGATGCTGTGGACCGAATTGTGTCCTTCCAAAATTCATATGTTAAAGTCCTGTTAACAGTTAACCCCTGTTAAATAACAAAAATTCAACTGAGTAAATTTTAAATCTAATTGGCTTTAATGAATGATTCATGTATGAGCATCCCATCTAGCAAAAAGAAAGGAGCTCCAAAGAGCTACAGAAGAGAGAAGGTTTTTAAAGGCAGCAAGTGTTTAAGACAAGGAAATCATAGGGGCACCTGGGTGGCTCAGTCGGTTAAGCATCTGGTCATGATCCCAGGGTTCTGGGATCGAGCCCCGCCTCAGGCTCCCTGCTCAACGGAGAACCTGCTTCTCCCTCTGCCTGCCAGTCTGCCACTTGTGCTCTATCTCTCTGTCAAATAAAGAAATAAATAAAATCTTTAAAAAAGAAAAAAGACAAGGAACTCATAAATAACAACAAAAAGATTATTTCAGGCAAGGTCTCCTTTCTTTTCCTCTGGGGGACAAAAGGAGTCTATCAGAAGATGACCTCCCTCATGCTAACCAGGAAATTCCAGACTGACCAGGTAAGATTATATTCCTGGATAAGGTTGAAAGTGCAATTTGGTTAGGTATAGTTTCAGTTTGCAGACATGGGCATGGCATAAGTGATTCCATTTTCGTCCTGTTCTTTTTTTTTTAAGTAAACTCTACCCGCAGTGTGAGGCTTGAACTCCTGACGCAGAGATCAAGAGTCATGTGCTCTACTGACTGAGCCATTTGGGCGCCACCCTGTTGTCTCTCTCTCTCTCTTTTTTTTTTTAAGATTTAATTAATTAATTAATTAATTTTACACAGAGAGTGTGAGCAAGGAGACAGACACAGTGGGAGGGAGAGAGACAAGCAGACTCCACGCTGAGTGTGGAGCCTTACATGGGGCTCCATCTCATGACCCTGAGATCATGACCTGAGCTGAAATCAATAGTCAGATACTCAATGGACAGAGCCACCCAGGTGGCCCGTGCTATCTCCTTTTTAACACCCCCAACTGTGAAGGTATTTGGAGACAGGGCTTTTGGAAGGTAATTAGTTTTAGGTGAGGTCATGAGTGGTGGGGTGGGGGGGGGGGGGGGGGGCGGCCATGATGGGCTTGAAACCCTCTAAAGCAGAGACACAAAGAGTTTGCGTGCTCTCTCTCTCCCTGCCATGGGGAGACACGGTGAGAAACCAAATAAATTTTTGTTAAAGTGTAAGGGATAACATAAAGCTATAATCATTCAAAACATAACATGTTGTCAATGTGAATTAATGTTCTACAGGCTTCAATAATAGAGTTAAAACTATCATATTAATTGGAATGAGGTACTTGCATAGATTATTACACATATACACATATGTTTGTACATTACTACAAGAAGGTGAAACAGCTTTAGTTTTTAAATCTTTTGCTATATTACTGAGATGACTGGTGATTAATGAAATTACAATATAAACTAACATCAAACCATAGTATGTTTTAACATTTTTACTCTAGAAAAACAACACAGTCTGATCATATAGAAAGAATAATATTATATGCCAAACTCATAATCTCAATATCTTCAGGTTATTTTGAATTGCCAAGTCTATGCCTATTTCTTATTCTGGGGCAAAAATCTTAAAGCTCCTATTCTGGCATACTTTGTCCCCAAATAGTCTCCATGTTTTGCCCTGTAGAAATACATAATTTAGTCATATGGAGAAATGGTGAGCATATATTATGTATATGAAAGCTTGAATAGATTTATGACTTAAATACATTTAAATATATTTGATATGTCTTTTGGCCATATTTTGGGGTACATACTAATTAAGATTATTTTCTCTTTCTAGAAAATTCAACCTTTTTCAGTACAAAGTGACACTTCTAATTTAAATAATGCCTTTCATCTTAAAGTCTATTTTTTCTGATATTAATATAGCCACCCAGTTTTTTTTTAATTGGTATATACATGGTCTAACTTCTTTCTCCTTTTACTTTCAACCTTACTGTATCCTTGCATTTAAGTTGGCATGTACTTTTAATATGAATAGCACTATTTTATAGTCAAATCTGAAAATTTTGAAATAGAATGGTTAGTTCTAGATTCACTGTAATTGCTGTGTATTTAATTTAAATATTAATATCACTGTATGCACATCAGATTTTTTCCCACCCTATTTGTTCTGTTCTTTTTTTTTAATTGATAAAGTATTTTTTTATCATTCCATTTTCTTTCCTTTGTTTGGAAGTTATAAGTACTATTCTTTAGTAAATAATCTTAGTCATTATAATGCCTATAAGATACATTGTTGATTTATAAAGGTCTACTGTTAATCTCTACTTGTTTCCTTTTCCAGAAAATGTAAGGTCCTTAAAAACATTTTAACTCCATGTGTCTCCCTATTGATATAGATGGCATGATTGTAGGAATTTTATCTGGCATAATTTAAACCCCACATTACCATTATTGCTTTATATGATCAATGTTTGCTTACATTTCTACATATTTATCATATTCTTTGATGCTTTTTTCCTTCATATACCTGTGTTCCCATTCTGGATTTTTGCCTTATGTCTAAGACAGGAAGAAAGCTCCCACAAAAAAAAAACATCCATACTTTCCTCCTGGTCTTGGACTTACCAGCCTTCAGAACTGAGAGAGAATAAATTTCTGTTGTTCAAACCACCCAGTTCAGGGCCTCTTACTATGGCAGTCCATGCTGACAATTGCAAACATTTTGTTATGAGAGCTGATAGGAATTTCAGTAAGGTTTTCACATGGTGAATGGCTCTATTTTAACTTAAGGTATATTAGACTAGGTAGACACAGTCATGTGAATGATGGCTAGATTTTTTTTTAAATGTTCTTTAGCCTATTCTTATTCCTGGCCCATGTCCATTTATATTAAATAAACTATACTAACTGTTCTTTTTGTATACCTTTGTATAGCAAACATTTAGAGATTCTAATATTTCTGCATGTAGAACATTGCCACAATTGTATTGTCATAAATTCCTGGGAGAGCTGATATCCAAGCCAAGACCCAGAACAGAGGACTCAGTCTTGTGGTATTGTCCTATTTCTTTTAGGGCTTTCCTGTCATCTCCTCTCAGTTGGTTTTCACACAAAAGAGAGTTAAAATAGAAGCCTTCTTACTTGAATAAAAAGTCTATTAAAAGAGAGTCATACCAACATGATACAGAGTTTAAACTTTTAATTTGAATTCAAAGCATAAACATTCTTTTCACCAGTCTTTTAGTGTAAAACCAGAGTCTCATCTTGGACTAACTCTGTCATTTGGAGTTTGTGCTATTTTTCTTCCTTACACAGGATCTGTACTGCAAAGTCTATGGTTTCCATTTCCAATTTCTTTAAAGTAGAATGAGAATTTTTTTTTTAAGTATTTTTTTTTTTTTTTTGAGAGAGAATGAGAGATAGAGAGCACGAGAGGGAAGAGGGTCAGAGAGAGAAGCAGACTCCCTGCTGAGCAGGGAGCCCGATGCGGGACCCGATCCCGGGACTCCAGGATCATGACCTGAGCTGAAGGCAGTCGCTTAACCAACTGAGCCACCCAGGCGCCCCTAGAATGAGAATTTAAAGAGATTTGAAACAACTACATGCAGAATCATTCTAGGCTTTTATGGTCCCTGTAATATTTTACAGTTGTTTTAGCCATACCTAATTTGACAGGACTTTTTTTTTTTAAGTGTCTTTATAGAAAGAAGTGTTGCACCATTACGTCCTAAGGCAGGGGTTGACAAATTACTGCCCGTAAGCCAAATCGAGCTCCTGGTTTGTTTTGTACTGTCTATAAGCTAAGAACAGTTTCTACATTTTAAAGGATTGGGTTTTGTTTTGTTTTGTTTTGTTTTGTTTTTGTTTTTAGAAAAAGAAAAATTATATGAACCTGAAAATGTTTACAATCTGGCCCTTTACAGAAAAAGTTTGCCAGCCTCCACCTTAGGACATCAGAGACCTCTTCTGGATTCTTTGCAGGTACAACAAGAGAGAGCAAGGGGAGTTTTAAGTGCCAAAGAAATGATGTTCATGTTTTTTGCCAATGTTCTACTTACCCAAACTCAATCATATTGATTCCCCCTAACTGTGGGGGAGGCTGGGAATTGTTGCTTTTTTGTTTATCCTGGAGAAAAGAGATATGGTAAAGAAATATCATTTGTTTCCATCATATGGAGTCTTTTCTAATCATTCAACTTAGAATAGAAATAAAAGTTCTCTTATTTTGCTCTCATATCTCATTGAATTATGTGTTATTTATGTGACATACAAATCACAAGAGTGCAACCAACATAAAATATTTGAAATATATAAATGACACTTGATAAGTCTACAGCTCAACTAATGGGATAGGGAAGACATGGGCATCTTGGAGGGGAATCTTCTAACCTGGAGGTTTCAGCGGGCCCTGATTATCAAACATTCTGTGTAGTTGATGGTTTAGAGCAGTGCTTCTTGACAAGAGGTAATTTTGCCCTTCAGGGGACATTTGGCAATGTCGGGAAATATGTTTGGCTATCCCAACTAAGACAGTAGTACTAGCATCTAATTGGTGGAGGCCAGGAATGCTGTTTAACATCCTACCATGTTCAGGACAGCCTTTCGCAACAAAGAGTTATCTGGCTCCAAATGTTAGTAGTACTGAGGTTGAGCAACCCTGGATTACAGAGCATTAGTTGATCTGGCAAGCTCCTAAGTGGAGGTTTGTTAAGAGAGCCTCTATCATATGTATGTAAGAATTAAGTTGGTCAAAATATATAGGAAGTAAATATTTGGAAATTGTTAAAGTTCCTAAGGAAGCCAGTTAATTCATACCTTTACCTCCCTCTGGATCCTAAGCACATTGAGATTTGGTATAGAAAGCTCAGGGATCAGTGTACTAGCTTTCTATCTGGCCAAGCCTGAGCAGAGAACATAACATGGACAAATGGCAAAAGGAGAATTCTGAATGCTTCCCTTCAAATCTGGAGGAAGAGAGATCTGTATCTTATCAGCACAGGGAGTCCAGGGAGATGGAGAGAGTGAAACCACAGAAACAGAACAATGTTGAACTCATCAGTGTCTCTTAGCAGAAAAATACAGACCATGGATGGCAGAGTTTTCATCATCTCATTAATTCATTTCTCTTCTCATGAGAAGTGTTGAAAAGGTGATAGTTTCAACCTTTCCAATTTTGTGGAATTTCTATTTTATTGTCTAGAAAGGACTGTAGAAAGAGGAAAAGGTTGGTTTCCCTCAATTATGGTGGAGAAAGCCCCTTACCTGTAGGGAGCCCACTCTTTTCCTCTCTCTTCTGCCTTGACTGCATATAGGATCTTGAGCAAGTCACAACCTTCCAGACCTCAGTTTCCTCTTGTGGGTAATAATCCAGATTTGTTGGCAGAGTGAGGGCTGGCTCAGATAATCCATAGCGATTTCTTAAAATTGTAAGAACATTCCAAAGGACACACGAATGATTTCAAGACAGCACAAAGCATATGCAATTATGAAATCTTGGCTATAGATCAAGGGTATAATCTCAATCTTTTGAATGATTAAAAATTGGGCATGGGGAGAAATTGTTTGAATGGAAAAGGTATGGGCATTGTAAGGCATGATCGTTCTGAGCATGGTGTCTTCTTTGGCCTCAGTGATAGCTACCCCTGTGAATTGGAAATTGGTTATTCTGTTCCCCCAGTTCTCTGTTACCTTGGGCTCTGTGAATGTTCTGACTGCAAATTCAATTATTTCTTTGCATCTTCCATCAATTGTAATTCTCATGTTCTGAGGTTTTCTTTAAAACAGCTCCAGGATTTTTAAAGTCACCTAAAACATTTCTATGACTGGTACTTTGTGGTGATGGGGGCAATACACATACAGGATTGAGACTCAGAGGCAGGAATTTTAGTCATGATTCAGCCTTTTGCTGGCCTAGTGATTGAAGGAAAATCACTGATGCTTTCGAGCCTTCACTGTTTCATCTGTAGAATGGGGAGAAGAAAAGCACTAAACTCTCAAGGCTCTTGTGAAGATAAAGTGTGTGAAAACACTTGTAAAAT
Source organism: Zalophus californianus (assembly GCF_009762305.2). Taxonomy (NCBI): domain Eukaryota; kingdom Metazoa; phylum Chordata; class Mammalia; order Carnivora; family Otariidae; genus Zalophus; species Zalophus californianus. Next base: position 34,366,599 of record NC_045595.1, on the reverse strand, counting down.
TATGAAGCATGCACGAATGTTAGAAGTGTTATTAATTCTTCATCTACTTGTAGTCACCCTCTGGGACATCATAAAGTCTTCTTTGCCTTGAGGAATAAACATGCAGGAAAGAAAGTGCCTATTTACTCAATCATTAGGTGTGTAGTTGAAGAATAGTTGGGAGTCCCTTTCAACTGATTCAGACATCTAAGAGTCGCACCTCAGGCTGGCCACTTGAGGGCAAAGAACAAACCCTCTGTCTCACCGCTATATGCACTGAATGGTAAACAGGGGCCCCTGAGGACTCTACCTGACTAGGGTCCTCTGCCTAAGCCACAGTGGCTCCTGACCATGTGATTGAATGGGTCCAGAAATGTTCAGAGCCATAATACTCCATCTCTTTAAATCTCAGCTTTGGAACCTGCTTAACCTCATTAGAAGGAATGACATGAAAATGTGTTTATCTAAAAAGCCTTTTTTTCCCTGTTTGCTTATTAGATAATTGTCACAGATTAAAAACAGGACTAAGAAAAGTCAATACTGCAGTATAGTTCAGCTAGAATTTCAAATGCAGATTTCTAAGAAATAACTATCTCACCCACCACAGTTCTGATGAGTCTCCATAGGCTGGCTGAAAAGGTGGACCTTGCTCAAAACAACCCTCTCTGTTCACACTATTGGATTCAATTGGTTGCCTGGCAACACTGATCACAGGAAACCCCCATTGCTGCCCCCTTACCTAACTTAATTAAACGCAGAATTCCATCCCTTCACCCAGGAATTTGGCAATATGTGCTTTAACAGCCATAAAAATGTCCATTCTCTTTGACTCAGTAATTCTACTTTGGGAACTTCTCCTAAGGAAACAATCCAAAACATGGAAAAAGCTATGTGACCCAAAATACTCATCCCTACTTGATTTATAATAGCGAATGATTAGAGAAAGCATGTGGGTCCACCTTTAGGGAAACAGTTAAATCAGTTGTGTAGAGGCCAAGGGCAGGTCGCCCCAAGATAAGCCACTTTGGCATGAACATTATTTTGAAAGGAAAGCAATCAAAACCCAGCAGATTTAGGAAAAGCTCTTTACCTCCCACTTAACTGCCTGCTTTTACCAAGAAGAGAGCTATTAAGAGATTCTTCTTTACCTAATAAACTTATCTGTGTAAGAGGGCAACCTTTGTTTTACAAACACCTCCTCTCACCTTCCTGCTAATGTTCTTTCTCTCTTTTGTATCTCTGACTCATAACCCTTTCTTAGCTCATACAAGCCTTATGTTGCCTCACTGTTTAGAATTTCCTTGTCCATGTGTATTTCCCATACATACACTATTAAATTTTATTTTCTCCTGTTAATCTTTCTCATGTGAATGTGATTCTAAGTCCTGCTAGAAGGACCTTGAGGGATAAAGAAAATTCTTCCTCCCCAACAATTGTGATGTATGCATTCAAGGGAACATTGTACAATCAATGAAAATTGTAGTCATGAAGTCTATATTAAAATATGGAAACACTAATGATAATAATGTTGAGTGAAAAAGTAGAATTTACAGTTATCAGCACACTCTGATTATAACTGTGTGAAAAATGGCTGAGAAATTCACCAGAGTGCTATTATCATTGTTGTTAGAGTTGTGAGATCACGGATGATTTTCAAAAAATATTTTTCTCTTTTGATGACTATATAGTTATTTATAATACATTTGTTAAAGATTTACACCTCTGAAACCTGCTTCCATCCTCATTTCTGACCTATTCTGAATTTGTGGAATTAGATAAAAGGAACCTCAGAGTTATGGGGATTGATTAAAGAAGGCATCTGACACATCCTACAAATAAAAGGAAATTTCACAAAGATATGAAAGAAAAAAAGTGTGAAGGTACCTGGGACATGTTAATATTACTTGATGGGCTATAAATGAAGAAAGCATGCTCTGTTTTATTTCTAGCTTTGGAGAAGAAAATACCTCAAAAGAAATGAATGCCTGGATAGGAATGGCTGCCAAGCAATGATCTGAGCAGATTTACAAGGGTTTTTAGAGCACAGAAGGCCAAAAAGTGTTTTGTGGTGGTAAGAACCTTGCTTGGGGGTTGCTGAACCCTAGGTCCTTGCTCTAACTCAGACAGCCTCTGTCTATCTGAACATTATTCTAAAATGAGGACTGTATTATCTCTGATGTCGTTTCCAACTCTCAAATTCATTCATTCATTCAACAATTTTTTTTAAGTAGGCTTTACACCCAACATGGGGCCTGAACTCAGGACCCTGAGATCAAGAGTCACATGTTCCATTGACTGAGCTGGCCAGGTGTCTGTCATTCAACAAATTTTTATTGAGCACCCACTGTATTCCACTAGGTATTTGTGGGGCTAAAAACAAAACAATAAAACAAGATAAAATGAGAATAGTACATGATTCCTAATCCCCAAATAAGCATTTGAACCCTATTTTAGGGACAGGGAAAGGAGCAGGTCACCAGTAGGAAGACTTTATTTTGAATCTATCTTTATAAATAGGTACATGAATTACACTTTAAAAAAATTACCATTCCCCGTACTAAGACAGCCAAAAGGAACATTCTCACCTGTCCATTAGTGCTGATACTATGTTCAGTAAGTTAAAAAGCAATTACAGAAATTTAATCTCTGCCTAAGAGAACTCATGCTCTAAGGATTCAAGCAAGATTATAAATACTGAAAAATAGCTTGGTATGACAACCTAGTTGGGAGATACATACCCTATATTTTGAACTTAGATCCTTTATTATATCTTGGTTCTATCCCTCTCTTGTCATCATTGTTTACATGTTCATTTCCCAAATGGACAGAGTGTAATTCTAACATTCTCAAATTACCTTCTCATAAGAAGGACAGAAGAATGTTAACAGTCTAGCTGAGACTTCCCACTAGGTGCCAAAACCCAAACCTTTATTTAATGTTGACATAAAACTAGACCGAGACACCCACTAGTCAAATACCATAATGTAAACTTTGCCAGTGACAGACTCAGTGCTTTAAGTCAGTCTGTAAGTTTTAGAATTCTGACATAGTTTCCTTTTTTTCACTTATTACTGAGTCCTTCTGTATTCCTAGACCTTCTCTTAATAAAAACAGCTAACACATACCAGACATTTGCTGTGTGCCAGGAAGTTTGCAGAGTACCTTACATACACTATATGATTTTTAATCTTCACCAAAATGCTACAAGATAGGTACCATTAAGTAGATGAGAAATTAAGAATTAGCTAAAGGTGACAAAATGGTAGTAATAGGGAACCTACACAGTAAGGTTAATGATGTCTATAATTATGAAACTGTCACTTAAAAATATAAACTTTCACTTTATGTACAACATCTGCAATCTTTTTTTTTTTTTTTAAAGATTTTATTTATTTATTTGACAGAGACACAGCGAGAGAGGGAACACAAGCAGGGGGAGTGGGAGAGGGAGAAGCAGGCTTCCCGAGGAGCAGGGAACCCGATGTGGGGCTCGATCCCAGGACCCTGGGATCATGACCTGAGCCGAAGGCAGTCGCCCAACCAACTGAGCCACCCAGGCGCCCAACAACATCTGCAATCTTGACAATCCCTCGTGTAGTGAATGGGGTGCTACACTGCTGAGATCGCCCCTATTTGGGAGTTATTCACCCATTTCCTTGCCCTGAAATGGGCTGATAGGCCTCAGGTCAGTGTCTCAGGAGATTGCCTCATCTGAAGAGAGCTGCCTCTGCTCAGGGCCAGGGGACTTCCCTCCCAGGACTGGTTAAAACAGGGATAGGAAAGCCCTAACATTGGATATCCTAAAATAGCATCCTGTGGGATTGACTGGGGCCTGTGCTAGGCCTGCTCCTTTCCCCTCTCCCGTACGTACTGATCTCAATATCATTCCTTAATAAACTTCTCCACTCAGAGTCTGCCTCCCAGGAACTCAACCCAACCCAGGAACCCCAAATTTGTCAAGAATCACATAATTTGGGGTGCCTGGGTGATTCAGTTGTTTGGGCGTCTGCCTTCGGCTCAGGTCATGATGCCAGAGTCTTAGGATCAAGCCCCACGTTGAGCTCCCCCTGCTCAGTGGGGAGCCTGCTTCTCCCTCCTCCACCCCTGGCCCCTGCTTGTGCTCTCTCTTGCTTGCTCTCTCAAATGGATAAATAAAATCTTAAAAAAAAAAAAGAATCACATAATTTCAAAGCTTGGTCAGCAAATGATTATAAACTGTGTGATTGAATGAATGAATGAATGAATGAATGAACTGGTTACAAAGAAGTCCCTGTTTATCCAGTAAACATACTCCATCCTTTGCCTGGGTCAATCTTACATTATTTGAGAGTTTCAGGAACGTATTCCTTGCATAAAATGTGTTCATGGTGCTAAGTGCCTCACACGCATTATCTCATTTATTCTTATAACAACCCTGTGAGATAGATACTGTTTTATTCCCATTTTGACTATAAAGAAACTGAGGGTAAGAGTGGTTAATATTTTGTCCAGGTAAGTAAGTGAGATGCACAGCTGAGATTTGAACCCATGTCTTTCTGACTCTAGAATCCCCACCATGCTGTATTTTCACACTGGCTAATATCTTGGTTTTCTCCAAAGTCACTTATGTATAGAAATAAATAAATAAATGCTTTTTACTTGATTTGTTGAGTTGGTAGTACTTAAAACATACCTTTTGATGGGGATAGTTAAGCATTTGAAAATGACCTTGATCTAACTTGAAATTTGCATGGAAACTGTACCCTGGTGCTCTGCCTTACAGGAATTCGACTGGCCACAAAATAAGGTGAAGGACTTCAATTTTTTTACCTGTATCTTGGGTTCCAGGACAGGAACAAACACATTGTACTATTAAAGCTACATTTGGTGGTTGAGGGAATGAATGAATGAATGAATGAATGAGAAAAATGTCTTCAATTTAAAATTTTAACGGGGGGGAGAGAATACTCCCTTACACGTTACAGAAAATTATTTTGTGTGTATATTTACCAAACAGTATTTTAATAGATTGACTTTATGTGTCCCCTGAAGAATAATCACTAGGCGACAGAAAACTGATGTTTGAGTTTGAACTGAGATGAACAGTAAACATCAATTAATATTGTATTGCAAAGAATCATAGGTTTCAATCAACTTAATTAGATACTGATTGAACTTATATTATGTGTAAGATAACACGAAGAGAAAATAGTAAAGACCCAATCCTGATAGCAAAGAAGTTACAGTGTAAGATTATGAGGACACACACAAATCTGTAACACAGATACTATGTGATAAATGCCAGAGGACAGACCAATAAAGGCCTGTGAGAAGAGTAGGAAGGAGCAAACTGATTTGGCAGGAAAGAGAGGTAAAATCTTCCTTCTGTAGACTCCCGAAATAGACTTTTTTTTTTTTATTATGTTGTGTTAATCGCCATACATTACATTATTAGTTTTTGATGTGTTCCATGATTCATTGTTTGTGTATAACACCCAGTGCTCCATGCAGAACGTGCCCTCTTTAATACCCATCACCAGGCTAACCCATCCCCCTACCCCCTCCCCTCTAGAACCGTCAGTTTGTTTTTCAGAGTCCATCGTCTCTCATGGTTTGTCTCCCCCTCTGACTTCCCGCCTTCATTCTTCCCTTCCTGCGATCTTCTTCTTCTTCTTCTTTTTTTAACATATATTGCATTATTTGTTTCAGAGGTACAGATCTGTGATTCAACAGTCCTACACAATTCACAGCGCTCACCATAGCACATACCCTCCCCAATGTCCATCACCCAACCACCCCATCCCCCCCACCCCCCACCACTCCAGCAACCCTCAGTTTGTTTCCTGAGATTAAGAATTCCTCATATCAGTGAGGTCATATGATACCTGTCTTTCTCTGATTGACTTACCGAAATAGACTTCTGATCAGTTACTCCCTTACTCAAGAACTTTCAAGAGCTCCCTATTTCTTACAAACACAGCCTAACCCCCTTAAAATGGCCTTCAAGACCCATGTTTGCTGGGCTACAATCCTCTAAGTGTAGGGTGATAAACTCACCCTGATTTTCCCAGAACTTATCCAATTTTAGTACTGAAAGTACTGCTTTCCTGGAGAGCCCATCAGCCCCAGGCAAACCAGGACAGATGGTTACCCTAAGTACACATTTAGTGCTTCATGAGGCCAAACTGAACCACTCTCTGGTTCTTCCAAACTTCCCCTTCTTTCTCAGTTCTGACTTTTTCTTCTTGCCTCAACGCCTTTTCCCCAACCTTATATTCAAATCCTACTCTGAATTCAAGAACCACATTTAGTATCCCCATCACCAAGGCTAGATGATGGTGTTACCTATGTTGATACCAATAGTGCTAATATGAACTAACCTTTATTGAAACTTCTGTAACATTTTGAGTGGATTTCCATGTATAACCTTCATTACCCTAGATTATATAAATTCTACAATTATCCCCATTTTACAGAAGAATAAACTGAGGCTTTATTGATGTGGGACTGCATCGTGACGTGTCATCGGCTAGACTGGAGAACACAGCTGTCCAGGTAGGTCCCTTCAATGTGGGCTTCATCTCACCAGTCACATAAGCTGCAGTGACCGTTCCAAAGAGTTGTATTTAGCTCACAGCAGTTTTCCCCTAACGAAGAGGCCGCTGTTGGAAGTTGGGTTGGCCGAAAGGCTTCTCTTTGAAAGCAAAGAGAAGGCGAGGGTGAGTAGCACCAGCTAGAGCTGCCTGGAGAGCCTGGACGCCTAGCCGGCTCTCTTCTGCCACCTAGCGCTGCTCGGAATTAAAGGTCACGCTCTGTTGGAAGGTTGCTGACAGTCTCTCCTGCCCACTAGGAATCTAGTTGTCTTTTTCAAGGTGTATTCTTTGCGTGAGAGTAAACGTTCGTCATCTCTAGGCATTTTTCACGACTTTTGAAATGTGGCCACGTCTTGATCTTTTAGAAAATGGGTTTTGATACTCCAGTGCATCGAGAAATAAAGCTAAACCGAGGTGGATTTCAGATGTATTTGATGAATATGAGCTTCTTGGAATCCATTTCAGTTTCAGAGTCAGGCGTTTGACAATAATACAATGCAGGCTCCTTTAGTAGAATTTTACCTGTGGTTTCTGTCATCTGGCTTTTCAGAAATCGGTCCTTTTATACAGTATGAGGTTGGACAAAAATGAAGTCAGAAAGCTCCAGGGCAGTTTTTGAACTTCGGCCTTCAGTCTTAGATACCCAATTTTAGGGAGCATTTTGAGGGAAAAGATGATGTTCTGTACTTCAGTACTTTCTTGGGGGATATAACGAGAATACAGCCATTGTTCCCTTTTAGAGATACAGAAAAGCCCCTAAATTTTCCACTTACTGGAGTCTCCTGGTCTCCTGAGGGTGTGTACACGTGTGAGAGAGAAAGAGAAAGAGAGAGATTCAAGTCTCTGGAAGTTTGTTTCCTTGACCTCTGAGCTTTGCAAAGGAAAGGGTTTATGTCTATATAATTGCTGTGATGATTGTTATATATTTAGATTTAGGAAGCGTGCCTTAAAAACCACAATATAAATCCTTGTCTTTTGAATGCATTTTTTCAATCATTTTAAAGTGGCACAACTAACTTACTGTTACAATTAACCATTCTACACACAAGCTTACATTTATAATAGATTTTTTTTAAAGTCATCTTTGGAACATTCAACTCATTTTCCTATGTTGATTTCATGTAAATTCCTTGAGATACAGTAGTGCCTGTTCTGATTACCCCACAGCACAATGGACTTGGCCTGGCTATAACTAGCTGGTTGAAACAGAAAACTCTCATGGGGTTATGGAGCTTCTCATGTTAACAAATGTTACTTCTTACAAATGGGAAAAATTTTATTGAACAACTTTGTTGAAACAGGTGGTTATCTGTAGTTTGGAGGAAGAAAAGCTTCCCACATTTTTAAGATTTGATATTGAAGAAAATTTAAAAATCATGTGCAAATGTCTCCAGAAAAGATCTAAAAATGATAGCCTTTAGAGATTCCAGTAGGACCAGCACCAGCTGCAGGTTCTAGAATTCAGCCAGGTGATGCTTACTGCTACATAAATGACAAAGCTGGAAATCTAAGTCAGGGTGGATCTCATCCTATAATTTTTCTTCCCGTAGATCTATTGTCATTTTATCTTAGGTGCATATTGTATAATTATAAAAACAATAGTTTTCCACTTTTAAGTACATTGAAAAGATTAAATTGTTTTATAAAACCATTCAATACACTTGTATTGAATAACAAAGAGATCCATGAATTTATTTAGGATTTTTGTTTTATTTTGTTTTGTTTTTCACATAGAATGGGTTCATCTGTTTGCTATGTGGGGTTATAGAGCATTGATTCAATTCAGTATGGCTCCAAAGAAGCAGTCTCAAAATGATGATGATGGTAATAATGAGAGGTTTATTGGATGCACGGCACTGTTCACAATATCTGTGTGCATTATCTTATTTAATTGGCATTCAGTCCCATGAGGTAGGATTGTTACTCTCTGCTTGACATGCAGATTGAATTCTCCAACTTAAGTACTGCAAGTAGTCAAGCAACTCCTACAGGCCTAGAACTTTCTGGCTCCTAATGCTGTGCTATTCTCTTCCTCTGTCATTTGACTTGCCTTTTTCACCTTAGGGTTAGGAACTGAGTTAACTAGAGCAGGTGATAATGAAGCCAGTCCCTGGTTGAATCCTTAAATTTTTCCTATTTTCTTATTTCATAAAGATAAAGAGTGCTTTCATTTACTTCAAAGGACTAAGGTGTGTCAATATTGGCTGTTTATTTTCTCAGATACCACTGAGCTACCTGAGTTAGATGGGGCTGCACGCTCCAGTTCCTCATTGTCCCCACTGGCTGCAGGCCCTCACATGACCTCCTTGCTCCTTGATGTCCTTTACTTCGTGATCCCAGCTTTATTCTCAGGCCTGCAGAAAAGCGAGTTGATTTGGCAGCAAAGAGTTATGTATTAGAGATTTCTAATGTGTTAAAATTTGGTTGAGTTTTGAGTGAGTTGTTCATGGGATTTGCTCCTTTAGTTATTGTTTTAAAATAGTTTTAAAAAGTGGTGACAGAATGTTGGCGGCACATGTGTGAATCCTAAAACTTGGATTCAAAACTATTTTGAGATGGATAGTAAAATTCTTTCTCTCACCTTTCAATAAAGCAGACATTTTGAAGTGCTTAGTCTGCACTCAGGACACAGAAGAAATAGGTAAACACAAGATTGTACACTCACAGGTGTGGACCCTCACATACCCCCGTGCGTGTGTACCACACCCTCAGAGCCACCCCCCACATCTGAACCATAGAGGGGGCTCCAGTCTTGGCTCAGATACAGCTTGAAACAGGACCTCGAGCCTACCAAGTTTTCTCAGGTGAATATAATAAGGTAATTGGTCTAAGTTATTGCTTTAAAGTCTCCTTCCTACATCAGGGTGCTATGATCGTGGAATTATGACATCTGTTTTCTTTCATTATGTCTCAAGAAGAAAAGGCAGCAGGATTCTTTTCATCAGAATTTTAGATGATAAGCAAAAATGCTAAACCTTCTTCCAAGGAAGGTCATATTAAAATGAACTGTAATGAATTTGGATGCTCAGAGTTAAGTCTACAGGGGTTAGGAAAGCACCATCAGTACCTCAAGAGGTGTAAGAATGAGTGTGGTTGTCATTCTTCATAATTGCACATGCAAGATTAAGTCTTCTACTTCATGTCTTAAGAATAGAATTAAAAGACAACCCTAGAGAAATTTTAATATGCACAAAAACTTCCAATGAAGATTAATATTTTATTTTACCCACACAAATTTAATTTTATTTTACTGGTAAGCAGAAAAATTTTGTTATTCTTATAAACTACTGATAATTGCCTTAACTGCATTAGCTTTGTTCAAATTTATATTGATTGCAGAGATCTAAATAACTTTAATTCCATAAGCTTGGTTTTCTTATACCAAGAGGAAATAGCACAGAGTGTATGTACTTTATTCTTTGCTTTCTGTGAGCTTAGTTGTTTTGAATATAAAAATCTAGTTTTCCCTAAGGCAATGAAACTGTTTTTGGATGTGTGTGTGTTTGTGTGTGTATGTGCTTTCATTTGTAAGGAAATTGGATGAAACCTGAAAATAGGCTAGGAACTTGATAACAAATGTGAGTGTACACTTATTCTCAATATCGATAACTTTCTTATTAACCAGGAAAATTAATTTAGCCTTTGTTTTGAAGTGAATATTTTTTATTAAATTCTTAAATATGATGGAGGAAAAGTGCTTTTCACTGTCAAATTTTTGTTACCAGTATTAAGTGAATGGAAAATTAAGAGGAATGCAAATAAGGGAGGAAAGAGGAATGATTTGAATACCTACTAATGGTCAGGCATTTCCCAGACATTATCCCAGTTAGTCTTAGGAAGAATTCTCTATGGTAGATGTCACAATCCCTATTTTGCTAAAAATGAGGCTAAAATATGGTCACGAGCTCACCACTAGCAGGATCTGATTTCAAGTGGCTTGAGAGCTTTCCATTTCACCATCCTGCATGGAAGAAGTCAATTTTTGTGCAAATACTATTTCTTATCTGTCTTCGCCATTAGACTGTAAGTTGCTTGAGACCAGAGATGGAATTTGCTTTCTTCTGTTCTCCATCCCAGCACACTTCCTAAATCCTGAGAAAGTGCTCGGAAGAGCACTGTGAACACAAGAGCACTAAATAGGAAGTGAGTGAACAAACCGGTGAAACAATGAACCTCACTTTCTATCTTTTGAAACGATGATTTTTTGGGCCACTGATTTCTCCTTACTAAAGAGGATGGCTGTAGAAGTTTAGGGTTAAGTCTACGACTCATTTTAGTGACTATATGGAAAGGAATATGTGAGTAGCATTTAAAATAATTATCTTCCTTTTAGATCTTGGATTTTAGGGCCCAAATAGCCAAATGTGTTACAACAGCATTTATTTAAAAGGTTTAGAAATAAGACCTGTTGAACCACAGTCTGTTCTGATTGAATCTCATCAAGCTCATTCCTAACAACCTCACATGCAACAGAATGTCTTCCCAAATGGAGCATTAAGTATGTGATAATAGTTTCCCAGCATCACCTCTAAAACCAAGTGTCTTGTCTAGTCTTAGTGAACAAAATTGGTAACCAGAGAAGGTTACTCACCATCCTCAATGTACTTATTTTATAATCATTGCACATATGCCAGTGCCTTGGAATCAGAAGCTGTGTTCCTAATACAGAGGTTCTTGAACTGTCTTTGGATAAAACATTTTCACATCTTCCATATATTCCAAGCTCACTCATTTTATGGTAAGTAGCTCAGGGACTTAGCGTCTCAGTAAAAAAAAAAAATATGCCTGTTTCGTACTTGGTTACTTTTAAGAAGATTCTTGAAATTAATTGATGAAGTATATGCAGGATTAAAATAATCCTACTGGCTTCTCTTACTCTTAAATGCAGTGCAAAATAACTTTACAAATTATCATCTTAAATGGACCTTGTGTTGTGGTCAACAGCATTCCCTTTTTCTAACTACTGGGGCCACTGTTCATAAGCTCTAAAACTGACAATTGTGCTTTTTCTGAGAGTTGTTTCTATTCGGTGCTTAATGCAATCAGTGGAAAGGCAGAGTACTGAATTGTGAATATTATAGCCTTATAATTACCATTTTAGTGTTTTGACTTGACATTAATTAGCTTCTCTGTGCTGCGATATTTCATACAAATGTACACAGACAAAACTGAAGGAATTTTGTTAAAACCAGGACTCGTGTGTTGAGGAGGATAAGTGTATTTTACTCCACCCCCGAGAAAGAAATCGTCTTATTCTACATCTCTTTTGTGAGAATTTACTAATACTATATACTTTGTATTTCTAATACATAGGTGTTTAAGTATTTCCTTGCATTTTTCCTTCTAATTCTAGATTAGAACACTGAACATAACAATTTTAGACCCTAATTGTGTTAAATTCTGCTAATTGTTATTAATCCATCACGGTAAAGATAATATAGAACCACCATAATCACTTTTTTAAATTCCTATTTGAACTTTAGAGTCTTAGAAAAGTCACCTTTGATCTTAAGTGGTTAATCTTTTCCTCTTCTGTTTGACAAGTTTGGTGTCTTTAATCATTTCCCTTATGTAAAAATAATTCATCTTTGCTGCTAAGCCTTTTTTACCTTGCATCAGGGAATTCTATGTTCTGGGTCAATTTTGGAAAATTGAGTTTACATCTCAGAACCGTTTGGCATGATGTACTTTTTCTTACTGTTTTTAGTAGTATTTTCATTAAATGTTATTTTTCATGGACATTTTAGCACAACGTTTATTCCCAGTATCATGTACATGTGGCACATCTCATTACTCGGCATGATTAAACAACGTGGTTAGAAACTTTCCTGCTAGGCAAAGTATGTTTTTCCATTCCATGCATATCCACGGATGGTGGTGGGACACCACCTTCTTCTTTCCTTTCTTCCTTTGTCAAATATCGATAAAACATCTTATACTTATCAAGCCCTGTGTAAGAGCTGAGGAGCAAAGATGAGTAACATACCAGCAGCCCTGGTTCCCCAAATCCCCCCAAATAGTAATTTCAGACTGAGATAAATGCAGGTATCATGGATGGCATGGGATAAGAACAGTGATAGGGAGGTGATGAACGTGCTCTAGGGTCTGAGGGAGAGAAGGGACCAACCTTGTTTACTGTAGCCATGGAAGAATTCAGAGCAGATGAAAACTGAGGCTTGACTTGAAAGAAGCAAAGGGTTCTACCAGGTGGAGAAGGTGAGAAAGAACGTTCCAGTCAGGAGAACTTTGCCAGTGGTAGCTCTGAACATTAGAGGTCACACCATGTCAGAAAGTCTGGAGTCCAAGGAGCAACCTCTTCAGCACTTAATGTCTCTCAACCCTTGGGTAAGCTATTTAATGTACTTGAGCCTCAGTCTCCTTGTTGGTTGTGGGATTAAATCAGATACATACCAAACTGTCCACACGGTGGGTGACACATAATAGACACTCATTAAATTTACTTTATTCTGTTAGCTGGGTGTTCAGGGATGATCAGTTGGGATATCATCAGATTATTGATAAGGTCAATGAGTGACCAAAGATAAAATGGAAAAGAGAGGCTGGATGCAGGATTGTGAAGAGTCTTCTATCTCATACTTCTGTTTTATCTTGAAGTCACTGAAAGTTGATGAAGTACCAGAGGATGATGTGATCAGATCTCTTGTTAGAATTGTATTTCTTGGGACAATCTGGAAGACAGACTCGAAGAAGATAAAGCATGTTCTTCCCATCCATCAGGAATCCACTGAGCATCCATTCTAGTTGTCTTGCCCAGAGATGGTGAGTAGTGGATTTCAGCTACCAGGAAGGGGGGGAAGGCTTTCGGGTCTGCACGTGCTGGTGCTTGAGACACGGTGATTCCCGGGGGCGCAGCGCTCAGGAAGAGTAGCTTTGGGGTAGTTTCTGAGGCCTTGGGAGCCTCATCAAAATTTCCCATTGGTTGAGCTAAGACAGGAGGACGCTTACCTCCAAAGGAACTATATAATGCTCTAGGGAGGGAACAGCTGCCTTAGTAATGTCCAGGGACAGAAACTCAGGGTTTACACTCTTCTTTTGGACCTTTCAAGCCTTTCAGTCTAAAGAGCTAGTCTTAATCTTGACACGTAATGCTAGAGCCGCATGTCCTGGTAGGAATTTTTTTAAATACAGTTTTATCTTCTCACCCTCCACTCCTCCAGCAACCCTCAGTTTGTTTCCCATGGTTAAGAGTCTATTTTGGTTTGTCTTCCTCCCTGATGTAATGAGCACTGGGTGTTATATACAACTGATGAATCCCTGAACTCTAGCTCTGAGACTAATAATACACTATACATTAATTCATTGAATGTAAATAAAAAATTTTTTAAAAAACTACAATGAGATACCACCTCACACCAGTCAGAATGACTAAAATTAACAACTCCGGAAACAACAGGTGTTGGCAAGGACTTGGAGAAAGGGGAACCCTTTGCACCGTTGGTGGGAATGCAAACTGGTGCAGCCACTGTAAAAAACAGTATGGAGGTTCCTAAAAAAGTTAAAAATAGAACCACCCTATGCCCCAGCAACTGCACTACTAGGTATTTATCCAAAGGATACAAAAATGCTGATTTGAATGGGCACATGCACCCCAACATTTATAGCAGCACTAGCAACAATAGCCAGGTTATAGAAAGAGCCCAGATGTCCATGGACTGATGAATGGAAAAAGAAGATGTGGCATATGAGGGATGTGTGGGTGGGTACGGTAATTAGGTGATGGGCATTAAGAACGGTACTTGATGTAATGAGCACTGGGTGTTATATGCAACTGATGAATCATTAAATTCTACCCCTGAAACTAATAATACACTCTATGTTAACTAAATTGAATTTACAGGTGCCTGGGTGGCTCAGTTGGTTAAGCGACTGCCTTCGGCTCAGGTCATGATCCTGGAGTCCCAGGATCGAGTCCCGCATCGGACTCCCTGCTCAGTGGGGAGTCTGCTTCTCCCTCTGAACCTCTTCCCTCTTGTGCTGTCTCTCGTTCTCTCTCTCTCAAATAAATAAAATCTTTAAAAAAAAAAAAACTAAATTGAATTTACATAAAAAATTTTTAAAAATACGGTTTTACATTTTTGTACTCCGAATAACATGATATGATGTACACATGCTCTAACAGTTTGAAAGAATGAAGAAATGACTTCACCCTGTTGCTTCCACTCCTCATACCTACCACCGCCTTTCCCTTTACAGCCAAGCTTCCTGTAAGAACATTCCACATTCACATTCTGTATCAGCAAGGGTTGCAGGAGGAAACAGATGGCACATTGGAATTGGGGTACTTGAAGGAAGGTCTAATAAAGGAATTATTTATGAATGTATGGGCAGGGGAGAAAGAAACCACAAGGAACAGTGCAGTACCCTGAGGTTTTTTCCACCTTAGAAATCATCAGAAACTTGAGTTGGTATATTGTGGATTTATAAAAAAATTAATTAAAAATTCCTATAAGTTGTTTTTTCTTGACATAAAGGAAGAACTTCAGATGTGTATTAAAAACTTTTAGAAAATTGATATATCTCCTTTTTCGTAAGTTGAAAGACCATGGTAATTTAATTTGTCAAGTCATTGTTTTACTGCAATCAGTGTTTTTCCTTGTACGGATATACTTTGTGTTTTACTCCTGTTTTATTTCTTTCTTCTGTATTTAGTTGAGACAAGCATGTGATGACCAATAATTTAAAATAATGTTTTAACAGTTAATATTGCTAATAGTTGATAGCATGATTTACAATAATGATTAATTAATGCAATTCAAATATAACTGCTCAGTTGGAGATTTAAGATTTAGTGGGAAATAACCTGACACATAAGTAAAATATTTAAGGTCAAGGAGCAGAACAAGCCAAAGCTTTTGCTTTTTCCTTTTTCCTGGTGTTTCCAAGTTTTTCTTATTCTCAGTCTTAGCTGAGAAATTTATGTACCTCCATAAGCCCCCAACTTATCTGTTGTATCTTCTGTACCCTTGTGGCCTTTTCTCTCAGTTCTTAAAAGGTAATTTGCCCTTTTGAACCACTTCTACCTTGTTTTCTTTTGCTTCCCTGGGTGACTTCATCTTTAAGGTCCTGTTTTCAGTTTTATCTTTATTGATCTTCCTCTTCCTTATTGATCTGGTCTTTCATTACATGTGATGTATTTGGGTATGATAAAGATAATTAAGTGTTGAAAACAAAGTCATTGATTTAATGCTGGAAGACAAATAGAATAGGAGCGCAAAGTTTAACTAGATTTCAACTCCAGGGGCCCACTTACGTCCAGGAGCAAACTGTACATCTGGGCATTTAAAGGGCTCCATGAATGTAAGCAGTGCAGTACCAGCTAGAACTGCAGGTGACACTAAAAAAGATAGTGACAGTGTCACCTCCTGTAGTTTGGGATTTTCCCCTATGGTGTTTACTCTTGGGTGGAACCCTGTTTGGACTCCTCGGTGCTACTCTTAGCTTTGTCAATAAATTGCTTTGACTTTCCCCATCAAGCTTCCTTCATCTGCTCTAAAGAGGGTTTTAGGTAGAATCTAGTGTTTTTGTTTTTGTTTTTAAAGATTTCATTTGTTTATTTGACAGAGCACGAGCAGGAGGAGCAGCAGAGAGAGAGGGAGAAGCAGACTCTTTGTTGAGCAGGGAGCCCGATGTGGGGCTCGATCCCAGGACCCCAAGATCATTACCTGAGCCGAAGGCAGACACTTAACTGACTGAGCCACCCCAGGTGTTCCTAGAATCTAGTGTTTGGACAAAATGGTTTTAACCCTTTTTTTTAAAACCTTTTAACCTTACATTCTATGGCACAAATACTGATTCATAGTTAAGATAGGATATAAGGACTTTTAGACAGCCTGCATTTCACATTCTTGTTTATTCAAACTACTTGATTTTAGGACTAAACTTAAAAATTGAAAATGTGAATAGACACATACCCAAAGATATTTCCACATGGATGTACATTGCAGCATTGTTTACAAGATGAAAAGATCATAAACAGCCTAAATTTCTATCAATAAAACACTGATATCCATTTTTACTTTTTAATCTTTTTTTTTCAAGATTTTATGTTAGAGAAACAGTGCACCCAAGGGGGGTGGAGGAGCGGGGGCAGAGGGGGAGGGAGAGGGACAAGTGGACTCCGATGCCAGATGTGGGGCCCTGGGGCTTATCTCATGACTCTGAGCTCGTGACCCGAGCCAAAATCAAGAGTCGGGCGCTTGACTGACTGAGTCACTCAGGCGCCCCTGACTGATATCCGTTCTTAATTCAAACAGAAAAATGTTATGTGAGTACTAAAACAAATGTGTTATGCTGCCATATAAATATCTCCAAAATATATTCAATAGGGAAAGAAAAAAGGTATAGCAGTTAATATAGTAAAATCCCATTTGTGTGTAAAAAAGAGAAGGCTTGTGTTTACATATTTGTACAGGCCTAAAAGTGGAACTGGTGGGGGAATACTGAGGCCCCCCAGAATTGCCCATATTTTCATTACTTGTATGTGTTACTTTGTTTACATGCTTTGTTTACAAGTAAGTAATGAAGACTTTCTTGCTATTTCCTGGCTTATAACTGAAATTTGGATGGCATCCGTAAAGTTGGAAGACCTGGCACAGGGTATGAAGCCCAAGTGGAGTGAGAAGAGACCCTTGCAAAGAATCAGTCTGGTGTCAGAACCAATATAGAAGAGACGATGGCTCCCAATGGGGAGCAAGAGCCTATGTGGGCTGAGGAAGGTATCCACATGTGTGTGGTCTGGCACGGGGTATTAGAGCCCAAGCTGGGTGGAAAGGGCTTCCTTGAAAGAGGGTGGCCCAACAAAGAGAGCCCAAGTGGTTTGAGGAGGGCATCAGCATAGGGTTGGGAAGTGATGGTGATGGGAAACTGGTTACACAGAAGGAGATTGACCAAATGAGTATTATGGGAGCCTGGTTTCTCTCTCACAAGGAAAACACAAATATGGAAAGGGAGAAGACTAGATGTTGGAATGAAATTAAATGTCTTGGTTGAATTCATAGATTTTAATATATACATAGGTAGAAAAATTGAAATATAGATCCATCTATATATGTAAATATATATTTTTTATAGAATGATGGATGTAAATATGTGCATCTATATTATATGTATACACACATTTATATTGACACATACTTGAACTTGAGTGTGTATAGGTGTGTATGTGCGTTTGTGCTCCCTACCTGTGTCCAGTGGGAATTCTGACAAGCGACAACACCCCAATAGCAGTGAGGACAGCTGGCCCCCAAATCTTGGCTTCTAAATATCATCCTCCACTAAAAAGAATCAGGGCTTCTTATAGAGATGGCTGATTCCAAGCCTCAGGAAGACAAAGTAGATTACCTGGTATATCTGGTTGTGCCAGAAAGCAAGAAAATGTTGAATGATGTGGGCATGTCAGCTCAAAGGATTCTTATTGGCCAAAGTGGGGACAAAGTGAAGGTCAAAAACAGATTATAACCCACTGAGTACCACAGGAAACCTAACATCAAACTGATAAAAGTAAGTGAATGGATAAATTGAAACTATGATGAAGAATCACGGATCTGTATGGTTTAAAGTACCTCTGCCAAATACTTATAAATTACCAAGAAAAAAAGAGCAACTTGACTGTGGAGAAATCTGGTAGAGACCACCATTTCCAAGTGATCAAAGTGAATATCCTCAGTCATGGGACAAATGGAATTCATGTGACATCTGATTGGATGCAGTGGAATCAACATAATCTCCGTCTTGCCAAAGAAACATCACCTGAGTCTAAGCTTGAGGGAACATGAGACAAACAAACTGAGGGAAGGTCACCAAGAGAATTGCTATGTAATCTTTAACAGTCTCCAAAGAAGACATACAAATGGCCACCAGACACGTGAAAAAATACTCAACATCACTTATCAGGGAAATACAAATCAAAACCACAATGAGATACCAACTCACACTAGTCAGAATGGCTAAAATTAACAAGTCAGGAAACGACAGATGGTGGTGAGGATGCAGAGAAAAGGGAAAAAGTGAGCCCTCTTACGGTGAATGCAAGCTGGTGCAGCCACTCTGGAAAACAGTATGGAGGTTCCTCAAAAAGTTAAAAATAGAGCTACCCTATGACCCAGCAACTGCACTACTAGGTATTTACCCCAAAGGATACAAACATGGTGATCTGAAGGGGCACCTGCACCCAAATGTTTATAGCAGCATTATCAACAATAGCCAAACTGTGGAAAGAGCCCAGATGTCCATCGACAAGTGAATGGATAAAGATGTGGTGTGTGTGTGTATGTATATATATATATATATATATATATATATATATATATAAAGGAATATTACTCAGCCATCAAAAGAAATGAAATCTTACCATTCACAATGACATGGATGGAACCAGAGGGTATTATACTAAGCAAAATGAGTCAATCAGAGAAAGACAGTTGTCAAATGATTTCACTCATGTGTGGAATTTAAGAAACAAAACAGGATCATAGGGGAAGGGAGGGAAAATAAAGTAAGATGAAATCAAAGAGGGAGACAAAAGACTCTTGACTATAGGGAACAAATGGAGTGTTGCTGGAGGGGAGTGTGGTGGGTGATGGGGTAACTGGGTGATGGACATTAAGGTGGGCACATGATGTAATGAGCACTGGGTGTTATATGCAACTGATGAATCACTAAACTCTACCTCGGAAACTAATAATATGCAATGTTAATTGACTTTAAGGAAAAGAAGTGTCAAAGTCAAAGTATTAAAAAATGCAGAGGAAGTGTTCTAGACTAAAAGAAACCAAAGAAATACTATAACTAGATACAACATTTTATTCTTTCCTGGATCGCTTTTACTAGGATGGACAATATTGGGATAACTGGAGGAACTTGAATAGGGTTTGAAGATTAGATGTGATAGTAATAATATGAATTCCCCAATTCTGTGTATGTATTATCATATAGGAGAATGTCCTTGTTTGTGGGAAATACACTCTGGTGCTAGGGGTACCAGGCCAGCAATTTATTCTCAAATAGCTCAAGAAAAAAAAAACCTCCTTACGCTATACTTGGAACTTTTGTACATTTGAGATAGTTTCAAGATAAAAATTAAAAACAAAAGTGTGATGTATAATATGGATCAAAATGTATTTGTTAAACAAATGCTGTATTGTAACACTGATATGTGAAATCTAAAAAAGCCAAATTCATAGAAACAGAGACCAAAATGGTGATTACCAGGGGTTGGGGTGGAGAAAAGGGGAAGATGTTACTCAGACCATACCAACTTCCATTATAAGATGAGTAAGTTCTAGGGATCTGATGTACAGCATAGTGATTATAATTAATAATATGTAGGATATACTTGAAAGTTGCTCAGAGAGTACTTCACACATGTTCTTATCACAAACAAGAAAATGGTAGGGCGCCTGGGTGGCTCAGTTGGTTAAGCGACTGCCTTCGGCTCAGGTCATGATCCTGGAGTCCGGGCATCAAGTCCCACATCGGGCTTCCTGCTCAGCAGGGAGTCTGCTTCTCCCTCTGACCCTCTTCCCTCTCATGCTTTCTATCTCTCATTCTCTCTCTCTCTCAAATAAATAAATAAAATCTTTAAAAAAAAAAAAAAAAACAAGAAAATGGTAGTTACCTGACATGTTAGGTAAGGCTTTGTCGGTAATCATTTTGCAATATAGAAGTCTATCAAATCAGGGGCACCTGGGTGGTTCAGTCGGTTAAGCATCTGACTCAGGATCATGGGATTGAGCCCTGGGTGGGGCTCCACACTGGGTGTGGAGCCTACTTAAGTGTATCTCTCTCCCTTTCCAGCTGCCCCTCTCCACCACCCAAGTGTGCACACACACACTCACACTCTCTCTCTCTCTCTCTCTCAATAGAAGTATATCAAATCAACACATGGTACACTTTAAACTTGTGCAGTATTATATGTCAGCTGTATCTCAAATTTGGAAAGAATGTTGTTTTTGTAAGCTCTGCAGTGTTTCATTAAATTGGACTTTGTGTAAGTCTTGAGTGAAAACAAGCAAAACGAAATGCTTCTACTAATTAAGTGTCTTTTGTTATTTTAATTATAGTAATGAATGAAGTCTGGACAAATACACGCTAAATTTTGACTTGACATATAAAAATGGCCAAAAATGATTATTTAGTATTAAAACAAGACTGTAATACATACTTAGTCATTTTGGAAAAATGCTCTTGATTATATAGTTTACCTTTATGCACAGTACAGCATTCTTTTACAGCAAGTCTTTTTTTTTTTAAGATTTTATTTTTATCTATTTGACAGAGACAGCAAGAGAGGGAACACAAGCAGAGGGAGTGAGAGAGGGAGAAGTAGGCTTCCCGCCGAGCAGGGGGCTCAATCCCAGGACCCCGGGATCATGACATAAGCCGAAGGCAGACTCTTAACTACTGAGCCACCCAGGTGCCTTATAGAGCAAGTTCTTATATAACTAAACCATCCTGGGCTCAAATACATCTCCAGATATGAGGTTTGAATTTTGACAAAATTTCAAAATAGTTTCTTGATTGCATCTGCCAACGCTCCTGCTTAGTTTTTCCTCATTTCTGCCTAATTCACTCTACCTTATGCCCCAGTCCCCAGTCAGATTAAGTAGAGTTCAGATGAACGATGACAGAGCCGTCTCTGCCACATGTGAGAACAAGCAGAATATTTTCCTTGAATTGAACTTAACTACATTATTGAGTAGCTTGAGAATAAAAATAAATAGGACACAATCTCTGCTTTAAAAGTGTGAGCAGTCTTTGCCAACAATGTCAGCTAGAGGTTTGCCTTGATTAGGCAGTAAATAAAAATATATTCCATTACCCAGAGTCAAATGAAGGCCATCTGAAATCCTCAGGTGCTGAACCCTGTATTCAATCTAGGGGTCTTTTTAAATTAACAAGTAATTATCCCAGAGTGGAAACTGAAGTAGAAGAACAATGCATTCCATTGCAGAATGTTTTTCCTGGCTTGCCTCTGAACAATTTTTAATTCCTATTCACATTTTATGGGGCCTTTCATCACTGCAGTTTTTGATGTAACCAAAGGCAAAGTTTGTGGAAATCCTCTGTATAAAATCACCAGTTAATTACTTCCAATTAGCAAACCACTGCTAGCCTTATCATTTTAGGTATTACAGGTATCTGAGTGAAATTGAGAGGCAAATCAGAAGAAAGAAAAATTAATCACTATATTGATCTCGCTGAACTCTTTAAAAAAAATCTTATCCGATAATACTCTTAAATTTTTGCATTATAGAAATTAGGCCCTCAACACAAAACATCCTCTAGACCAAGAGAGGGCTGTAGAATTTGCTCCTCTCCTGAGATCAGGGCAGAGCCCACCTTACCTGGTATGCTACATTGCAGCCCTGTAACCAAAGGGTCTGAACCCCAAGTGTGGAACAGGGCAGGGAGAGCAGCGTGTGGGATAGCCTTAGTGCTAGTTTCAGCTGCAGGTCAAGACAGAACCCAGGTTCACATGGGGCTGTCTGTGCCTCATGAAAATTATCTGCAGCATCAGTAAGAAGGATGTTTATTTTAAGTACATGGAGAATATACAGCTCAAATATTTAAATGTACATTTCATTCCTTTTGTTTAAATTTAAATGGAAAGCAAAATTTTACTTTGAGCGTGTGCATCTGTCTGTGTCTATTTACAAAATACACAATTAGAGGATGGTCTCATACATACGCATCCATCAAAATGATGCACGGGATCTCATCATTATTCCCCGATGTTTTCAATGTTTTTAACAGCTTGACACCCTACACAGCTTTTTAGAACTTGAAATAGTCATTTAAGATCCTTACTTTAGACATCACATCTATCATCATGCATTTCTGTACCTTAACATTTTTTTAATGTGGTAGCTTTATTTTTTTATTAACTTTATTAATCTTTGCTTCTATTAGGGAGAGAAATGTGATGACACTGGAATGTGCCTCTTTTGTATGGCAATCTTTAAAATGATTATTTCCTGTCAGCAGTAGGAATTGGAGATTCTCTGGCAAATACACTTCTGCAGGCTCTCCCTTCAGCAATGTTTATCAGCTGCATGATAATGAGTCAATTTCTATGTAAATATAATCAGTATTTGATGGTGGTGAGGAAACCTTCTAGATTAAATGATTTTTGTGGTTCCTTGATTAACATACTTTATGAAACCATTACCATATACGCTACCATTGCACATTTGGAAATAGCTCAGCTTCATCTTAGGTCTTTCTAAAGATATGCGACCCTCTTTGTAGAGGAAAAAGTATGCTTGTGCTCTTATGCCAAGAAACTCAAGACAGCACACTTTGATGCACATGTATTTGTCCATTTAACATAGAACAATTCTTCTTATCTACTCCATGGCAAGCATTTGGTCTAGGCATGTATACGCCACCCCATCCAGAAAGAAGAGGTCCCCTGATCTCATGGAATAATCTATCCCAATGGGGAGGGAGAGAGAGCTGTGAAAACAAATGCTCTTGTTTTCTATAGTGATAGGAGAGGGAAAAAGGTATGGCGCTTCTTTCCCTTGGGTGATCTGGAAGGTCTTTCTGAACGAACTAACATGTGCTGAAACCTGGTTGATCAGGAGTCTGTGAACATAAGAAGGCAAGCGATACAGGAAGGTCACAGGGCAGATGCAGGGTCCAGAGGAGGGAGTGAGTGCAGATGTTCAAGGCATAGAAAGACCAGTGCGGCTGGGGCACGGAGGAGAAGGAGCAGTGACGACAGAGTAGTAGAAGGGGGCATAACCCTCAGGGCTCCTGCTTGGGCCCGATAGGGGTGTCAGTTTTATCAAATAAAAATAGAAGAAACTGTTAAACTTGAATTTCAGATAAAGGATGAAAAAATTTTAGTGTAAGTATGTCTCATGCAATATTTGGTATTTTTATATTCAATCTGGCAGCAGCCTTATCCTTCCTGTCCATACAAGAACACTTTTGACTGAAGGGGTTGTTGTTGACAGCTGATGTGAGACAGCAGGCTAAAACCCAGTCCGACCCAAGCAAACCACAGGGTGTGGTCATTGTACTTACAGAGTTTGGATTTTTTTTCTTTTCTTCGAATTTCTGTAGGAAGCCATTGGAGAGTTTTAATTGGGGATACATCTGATTTAATCTGCTGTGGCTCTTGTGGGGAGAGTAGATTCTACATGAAACAAAGTATAACCAACACCATTAGGTGGGAGATGGGGTGAGTGGATGGCAGCGAGATGAAGGCAACACAGGACTCTTCTTTTGTCTTTGATAAATGTTTGGTTGGGATTGGCGCATAAATATTAACAAAAAACCCAGTTTCCTTACTTCTAGAGGCCGCTCTCTGCACTTAGCAAATATAGTTCAATGCACACACATCTTTAAATAAGTCTATAGATAATTAAGAGTTGACTTTCGATTGATTGACAAGCCCAGTGTTTTGTGTGTTTTTTTTTTTTTTAGGTGCTTAAGTAATAATTTCTACCTTGCAGTTTGCTCTGTGCATTTCTCTAGTCCTTTTCTTCTCAAAGCATTTTTAGAGTGCCTTGAGGAGTTTGTAGGACCAGGACATTAGGTCCACATAGCACCTACTGTCAGCGCTGGAATTCCATTGAGGGTGGCCAATTTCTCATCTTGTGCTCTTAATCACTATTTCACTAAAAGGTCTTTTTGCATTGCTGAGGCTTAACAGTATATGAGAATGATTGCTTATACTTGGCAGTCCTTTCCTTGGGAGTCCTCAGAGTGTGGTCCTTGGACCAGCTTCACCTGAGTATTTGTTGGAAATGCAAGTTCTCAGCTTTTACGTCAGACCTACTTAATCCAAAACTGGGGATGGGGCCCAGCAATGTGTGACTCTGATGCATGCTTAAGTATGAGAATCTGCTTCATATTTGCTTTTTAATAGTATGTAATGTTGTATCATGTTAACACACCACAGTTTTCTAAATATGTCCATTGTTATTTTGATTTTTACATTATTGTAATATAATGTTGGCAACAGTCTTGTTCATGTGTATGGCTTTCCTCCATTTTTCAGTTATTCATCAGAATGGAATTCTTAGGGCAAAGAGTAGGGCCATGTTTATATCACTTTTTTTTTTTTACCAAATTATTTTCCAAAAACATGTTTATACTGCCACTTTAGGACTTTGGGTGAACAAGTTTTCCTATACTTGAACAAACTTGAGGTATTATCTTTTAAAGTAGATCATTTAACTGACAATCTCATGACTTTAAAGTGATACCTTATTTCGGTCTGCATAGTTCTTACTAGTAAAGGAGAATATTTTGTTTGGAAATAATACTTTAATTGTGAAATACATTTTTATAGTATAAAAATTATCCAATTATCCAATTACTTACTTTGTAGTTCTTAAAAATTAAGTGAGAGCTTTACATATATGTATGTGTCAGTGAATGTATCTGTACCCAGCGCTTCTCATTTCGTTTTTACTTTTCTTTAACTTTGTGTGAATTTGACAAGGTCAACAGGATTTTTTAAAATTATAATATCGTACATTTCATTAGAAGATGTGTTTGTGGTTTTGAAATTAGGGAATAGGCTCTATCATACCTTAAAAAATAGGTTTTATGCCTGTGAAATAGTCAGGCTAGGCTTGGGTCAGGTGCAGTAACAAATTTGACTAGAATCCCAGTCATTTTCACACAACAAAGGTTTACTCCTTGGTCATGTTACATGTTGAGTATAGCTCAACAAGACAGCTCTGCATTCAGAGACCCGGGCTCCTGGGAGTGCTACCATTACATAGCCATGCCATCATAACGTAGGAGCTCTGTGGAAGGGTAATTGAGTGTCCAGGTAGCACAAGAAACTCTTGAATGCCTTGGCCCTGGAATAATCCATACTCTCTGCTTACAGATAAGCCTCATGGCCAGGATTAGTCACATGGTCTCAACCAACTACAAGGGAGAATGAGAAATATGTGAAATGCAAGTATTTGGTCAGCAGGAAATGTTTGTGTTTTAATTGCTCTCATAGTGTGATGAAATATCTAATACATACTCTAGGCATTCATTTCATTTATTCATGTGCTTATTATATCAAGAAGGGTTCAGACAGGGACAGAGGTGCTACCCTCTGTTTCAGCTGTGATGAATTTAAGATAGGAGTTGGGAGCTTATTCAAATGTCAGAAGTTCTGGTGAAGTAAAGATTGGGGACAGCCCATACAGATCTCAGGCAAGAGCTTTGAAGCAGGTGGTCCCATAGAGCTCCTAGACTCTCTTGGAATTCTCACATCTCTGGGAATTTCCTACCAGCTCCCTCTGCAGGAATGAAATGTGGTTTTTGTATGAGCTCACTGGGAAGCTGCTGCAAAACATCTCTGACCACATGTCTGGCTACAGCTGCCTCGTGGAATCAAGTCTTCTCCATTTCTTTCATCTTCCAGATCTTATACATGTGCTTCTTGAGGGTCTACTCTGATCCAGAATGATATAAGGATGGGGATTCAGGGTGTAGCCCCTGACATCTCCTCTACAAAATAGGGGAGATCTTTGAAGGCTGGTAGTGTGGCCAAGTTGACAGCTGACAAACTGGTGTACTCCTCCATTAGCAGGGGGCAAATAGAAGAAGCCCATAGCCCTGAAGGTAGTATGTACGTCTGTCTCTGTTTCACCCCTCTTTGAGTGAAGTTGACATCTGATATTATTCACTTGAATAATAAAATATCTTCTAGCACTAGTTTGAAATGAGTTGTAGTCTTCTCTCAATTGGCTTTCAGACATTCCAAAAACTACAAAGTCAGAAGGAAGATAGGGATACTGTCTAGCCCTTCTCTCAACTGTCAAAGAGCTAGAAACCTTTTTATGAGGACAAGACTTAACGGAAGTGAAGTGACTAATATTTCACATAAGATTATATATAACTGTCATGAAATGTCATGCTTAAAGTCACAGTTGGAGAAATAAACACGTGGATGAGGAACTATCAGACTTAGAGCTCAGCAGAATAGAAAAACACCTGCTTTTTTTTGTTTTGTTTTAGAGCATAAAAGAGTAAAATGTAGTATCTCTTGTTTGCCTGCAGTTCAGTAGTTTAGATAATTTCAGTAATAGAAATTCAGCAGTATAGATAATTCCAGTAATAGAAATTACTCTTTTCATTTTCAGACACAAAAAAATTGAGATAGAAATTAGATAATTTCAGTATAGAAATTCAGTAGTATAGATAATTTCAGTAATAGAAATTACTCTTTTCATTTTCAGATACAAAAAAATTGAGATAGAAATTAGGGGTTAAAATTTGGAAGCCCTGGGGAGTAAAGGTCAAGGACATCCCTGCCAAAAATCAGGAGAGCAAATACAGAGATCTTGGCCAAAAGCTTCGAAGCAGATAGGAGCCTGTTGTTAATGAGGTAAAATAGCTATTAATCAAGTAAACCAGTCGACAATGTGGAAAACTAGCTAGTAATGAGATAAAAATACTGGCACTAAGCTGTCATGAAAAACTCACAGAGCCCACGCATACTACTGATGCTGAAATAATGATCTAGACCTCCCCCCCCCCCCCCGCACACACACACCACCACTACCACCATTTTGTTAGGTTATTTTCATACGGTATTTAATAGGGACTATCTCTAAGGCAGCCTATTGCATTGGCCTATAACTGACCCTGCATTTGGACAGAACTTACCTAAGAAAACAGGACTGGCTATAATTTTCCTCTGGCATGGCAGCTCAGAATGAGCAGTGACTTCCTGCCAGACTGTGTTGAGAAGGATTCAGAGCTACATCTGAACTCAGCATGAAGTACTGGGTTTGAGTGCAGTGGTTATTGTCGTGGAGAAGGGGCTACTGTGACCGCCTTCCATGTATTTGCCCTCTGTGACTTCCTACTTTAATCTTCCTACCTTCTGAGGAGAAATGATTCTTTTTTGCTAGGCTCCATGTAACATATTAATTTAACACCTTTGTTCCCCTGCCTTTGATACACTGTACGTTAATATGCCTACCGTGCCTGTCAAATATAGAATATAATATGATTTTCAAGACAAATAATAGATTGCTTTGTTTCTCAGATCTTTGAAATCTTTTCTTCTCTTGCCACATGGCAAATCCTAGAGACACCAACAGGGACCCCAGGGATCTTATCAAGATGGCCGAATAAAGGCCTTGCCCCCGCTGAGACTCAGGGTGATGAAAGGGAAGCCAATTTCAAACAAACAATATTATTAAATTCGAGACTCGGATCTCTTACCCTCCCCTTACTGACATTTATTATCTGTAGGATCACAGCAAGCTACAATACCCAAGCAGTTGATTGGAGTTACTCAGTAAATAACATTTGATGAAAAGAAAATGAGGTGGTAAAGAGACCCTTGAGAAATTAGAAAATAGCCTTCTAGGCTTTGAACCTATTCATCATTTACGAAGGCGTTGAATAATATAGCAGGCCTAAGAACCAGCAGCAACCTGCTTCCATGTCCCGAAAATACTAAATCAAATAGTTGAATAGTCCAGCTTGAGGAATTGTTCAAAGTCGAATCGAAATAAGCTTTGATTAAGGAAGAAAAAAACGGAAAAGTTAATCTTCAAGTTTAACAGAAAGGCTTAAAAGAGCCGTTACAAACACCATGAATTATTCAGGGTAGGGATATTGTGACTTGCCTTTTATACACATAAGGCTCAAATGTCTGGTCTCAAACCCAGTGCAAATAAACTGATTTATATCAGTTGAGCAATGTCTGGATGAGAAGAAAAGATGAGCCTATCTTCCTTAGTACCCTAGCTTTGTTTTCTGTAACAATAGGTAGTGAAGTTTTAGCCCCAAGCATTTTTGTTATTGCATTAGAATAGGAGAGAAAAGCCCTCATGCGTCAGACTTCTGTTGGGGCCAAATGAATTCTTCTGGAACTGTCACCCCTAAATCACTTCTACACCCAACCTTGGATACCCAAATGAAGCAAAACAGTAAAATTGCACCTCTGGGCTCCTTTGAGCACATAGTGGGCTTGGTGAAAAATACTCTGTCACTAGATTTTGATATTAAAATGTTTTTCATTCGAGGAAATAACAGATAACAGCCATCCTGTTGCTGTTCTATGCCATCTTTTCCAGGAAGACTGCCCTAAGTCTCTTCTAGCTAGCCCCACTGCTAAGTTCTCATAACAGTTTGGACATGTTTCTGTCGAGTATTCCTTAAGGGCACTGTGGAGTAAGCAGAGCATGAGCTTTGGAATGAACACCAACCCCAGTTGGGCAAGTTATCTATCTTCTGTGTATCATTTCTTTGTATAAAGACTTTATGAGAGCATCCTCGGGATGATGGCTGTGGCTCACTAAATGAGAGTATTTACTATTAATTAGACTAAGAGTCCTTAGGAATGGGGGTTCTTAGTGTGCGTCCCACACAGGATACCTGCAGCTAGGTGGCAGGCACATAGAAGATCTTTTTGGAATAAATGGTCTCTGGCTCAGGTGTTGGGCCAGGTAGCTAGTTGGTCTTTGCACTGTGTTTCCATATAATTCAAGGCCTTCTTCTCTTAAAACTCTCTTTGCAGTGTACTTTGGAGCTGGTGTACATGTCCTTCTGATTCCCACAAGGGGGTTTGTGAGGACTTACTCTTTGACACGTGTCATATCTGACAGACTACATGTAAACAGGACCAGTTAGCCCAGGGAGGGGGCGTGGATAGGTAAGAGAGGGGGCAGACAGAGGGCAAACCTCAAAGTGTAAGAAGTTCAAGTGCAAAATTGAACCTTTATTTTTGTGGTAATTTGTCTGTAGTCACTGTACCTTCATCCTTGCACTATCTTAATAATCCATTTATCAAACATTTACTGGGTTATAATGTCCTGGGTAACATGCTGGGGCATACAGGAAAGAATCGGAGACAGAGAGAGAGAGAGAGAGGGAGAGAGAGAGGACGCGCCAACATGTGCCCAGGGATTAAAAGTTTCCCAGGGAAGGTAAAACACAAATTACAATAAAAAAGACTTTATCTAACTCTAAGTTCACATGATGCTATTCTTACTAGGAAATCTTTTTTGGGTTCTCAGACTTCTCATTTCAATCCAACTCCTCATTGTCATGATTTCTATTTTAAATTCCTCTTCCCCTCTGCAATCTGTTCTAGCCAGTTCAGCTAAGTCTCCTCTTGAAACACGGCCTCTTTGCATTTTCCATCCTCTGTCTGAAGACTCCCTTACCCTTCACCTCTAACTGACCTCATTTTCTCCACATTCCTGAAAGGCCATCTCAAAAGCCACTTCTTCCTTGGCATCCTCCCTGAGTGCCTGAAGCCTAATCTTTCTCTGCTTCGGGTGCTTGAAGTACTATCTACTTATTGTTCACAGTGGAAATGAAAGTAGAGAAGCTATTCACATTTTGCAAACTGAGTATTGTAGGATGTTTAAGTCACAAAGCAAAAAGGAGGTATGGCAGGGAGGACTGGGTTTAGGGAGATGTGGTTGGACAAGACGCCTGGGGAGTCCAGTCTGCAAGTCAGGAAAGGCTAGGTCAGTAGTGTGGATTTGGGTCTCACGCACAGAGGTGGAAATGGCTATTTGAAATGAATGGGGCACACAAGAAAGAGAATAAGCAGGAGACTGAGCAAAGAGACTTGAGGAGTACCTATGTTTAAAGGCTAAAGAGAAGGAGAGGAACTCGTGAAAGAGATTGAGCAGGTAGAATGGAAAGCCGCAGCATGTGGAGAAACCAAAGGAGGAATTGAAGCAGAAGTTAGGAAAAACAGGAAGACAGTAAAGAAAGGAAGGATTACTATACCATCTACTTTCTGGGCAGTCAGTTCCCTGGTGTCCTTGAAGCTCAGGAGATGTGCGAATTTATATTGCTGTGGGACGATATAATCCCCCTCTGATCACTGTTGCAAGACAGGCCATAGTGAAGAAAGAGCAAATGTTGACTGGAATGAGCTCCCAAAGGCAGATAAGTCCAGAATTCTATCTGTACAAATTAATATTTTTTGGAGGAGACATTTTGGAGTTCTTTAGAGGAAAGTCATCAGTGCTAAATGGAAAAAGAAATTAACGTGAGGATATGAGACTCCTTTATTCTTTACCTATGCTTGGTGTCTAGTGAGCACACATAAACATGCTCCAGGTTTTAGTGAAGAGAACTTGACTAATTAATATGGATAATATGTACAAACATATACTTAAACTAAGTCAGTGACTGCAAATAACTCTTTAAGATGAGATGTCACAAGGTCAAAAAGGAAAAATGGAAAGAGGGGAAAGAAAGCCTGTTCTCAGATTAAACATCTGACTGACAAGTGTTCTACTGAGACTGTAGAAATGAGTCAGCTGAGTGAGTCATCCACTCAGAGAGCTTCCAAAAGTCTCACCAATGAACCTCTTAATTTGAACATGTAATTGTTTACTCTTAGAACTTTGCTGTGAGGTAATTGCCTGTAGAAGCATAAAGATTGATGTCTGTGAGAGAAGGACAAAAAAGGACTCGACTTCACAGGTTTCTAGTGTGTTCTCAAGTGAGAAAGGGTGGGCTCCTTCCTCACTAACTAGCAAACCCTGCCGAACAAAGACTAGTCGGGAGATAAATAAGCACACTGCCTCAGGGACAATGAGCAACACGTTGCATGACCCATCCGATCATCACAGCCATGCTATGAGGGGTGCTTTGACAACCCCCAGTACAGAAATGAAAGGCACAAGACGCAGAGGGTAGAGCAGGCAGCAGGTGAGAGCAATGGAGGTTTACATGACCTTGGGTACGCCAAGGAGCAGGGCCTAGATGTTAAAAACAGTGGTGATACACATTAAAGATGCTCGACATTACTAACCATTGGAGAAATGCTAATCACACAGCGAAATACCAGCTTACACCCGGGAGGATGACGGCTGTCAAAAAAAAAAAAAAAAAAAAAAGCCAAGTGTTGGTGAGGGCGTGGCAAATTAGAACTCCTGCACACTGTGGTAGGAATGTAAAATGGTGGAGCCATGTGGACAACAATGTGGCTGTCCCTCAAAAGATTAAAAATAGAATTACCATGGGATCCAGGAATTCACTTCTGTCCACTAGCAGATGAATGGATTTTTTTTTAATGTGGTATATACGTAGAGTAGAATATTATTGAGGCTTAGAATGAAATTCTGACACATAGCTGAACCTTAGGGGAAGTTATGTTAGGTAAAATAAGCCAGTTACAAAAAGAAAAATACTATTTGACTCCACGTATAATGAGGTAGCTAGAGTGATCAAATTTCATGAAGAAAATAGAATGATGTCTAGGAGCCGAGAAGAGAGGGGAATGGCGCATTGTGGAGTTGTTGTTAATGGGGACAGAGTTCCAGTTTTGCAAAATCAAGAATTCTGGAGATTGGCTGCGTAACATTGCACTTAATACTACTGTACTGTATACCTAAAAATGCCTAAGATGGTAAGTTTTATGTTGCCTGTTTTACCACAATCAAATTTTTTTAAATGATGATAATAAGTATATTCATTCATTTGACAAATATTTGAATGGTCCCTATGAGCCAGGCACTCTTCTGCTATTGGGGAACACAATCAGTAACTCAATATGCAAAAAATCTTACCCTTATGGAGTTGATGGTACAGTGAAGAAAGACCAGCAAAAGGAATAAAATATGCTATATTAGATGGAGAAAAGTGCTCTGGAGAAAAATAAAGCAGAGATTAGGGGGATAGGATGTGTCAGAGTTGCCGGACATAGGGGTGGATTGGGAAGACTTGACCCCCCAGGGAATGTACGAGCAGAGTCCTGACGGTGAGAGCATACAGCGTGACATCACAGGAAGAAGAGGGGTCCCCAGGGAAGGAAGCCACTACAAAGATAGGAAGCTTTCCTGCCGCAAGTAAGGGGGCAGCCGGGAGGCCAGTGTGGCTGGGACGGAGCGAGGGTGGGAGTGGGGGCTGGGGGATGAGGAGACCAGCCGGAAACTGAGGTGGTAATGCCCAGGAGAGATGTCAGTGGCGTGCATCAAGGCAGTAACGATGGACTGAGCAAGGAAAGTTCATTTTCCGAGTAAAGCTAACAGGGTTTATTGATAAATTAAGTGGAAGAGTGTGGAAAAAAGAGAGGAGTCGAGAATGACTCTAACACTAGTGGTTCTTTTGTCCCCCAGGGTACATGTGTCAATGTCTGGAGAGAGTTTTAGTTGTCACCGTAGGGAAGAGGGGTGTGGTTTGCTACTGGCACCTAGTGGGTGGAGGCCAGGAATGTTGCTAAGGATGCTACAAGACACACGATAGCCCACACACAACAAGGAATTATCTGGTCCAAAATGTTAATAGTGCCAAGATTGAGAAATCCTGTCCTCAGGTGTTAGGGCTAAATAATTAGGATAAATGACAAAGAAAGCCAGACTAAGGTGATTGAGGCCAGGCTCAAGACTCCCAACCTGGAAAATGAGAGAACAGTCAAAACAGCTTACTTTTTTTAATACGCACACTGCCTCAGGGACAATGAGCAACACGTTGAATGACCCATCCGATCACCACAGCCATGCTATGAGGGGGGCTTTGACAACCCCCAGTATAGAGATGGGAACAGAGATGGTTTAACCATTGGTAGTACACAGAGGAACTTGGATTAAACCATGATGTGTTGGAATCTGAAGTTTAGGGTCTGAACAGTGTGCCACACAGGCTTCCTGAATTCATCGTGTTCTCAGGTAAAGACACACAACAAAGGCAGTGCAAGCAAAATACATACATATATATATTTATATTTATCTTTGAGAGTTTTCTAAAACATGAATCCAGCAACATGAAAAAACATTCCGTGCTGAATCACTGCAACCAAGACACTAAATGACACTGTTAGGTGCCTAGAACAATAAGCATGGTGAGAGATTCCTACCATCAAAGACCTGGCACCTTGCATCTGACTTCCCACTTGGGGAGCTGGTGGTAGAGAGGTTTCAGACTTCTTCTCAGTGTCTCTGTTTTCCTGGCCTCCTAGTTAGCTCCCTCCTCACCAAAGCTCATAGTCACCTGGGTACTTTTTAGGTTTACAAGGGAAATGATGAACAGAAAGAAGTCAATTTTCCAGGAATTCAGATAGGCAGCTCACGTGTGTGTGTGTGTGTGGGGGGGGTTCTACATTGACTTCGGGGTGATGGCTGGGAATGGGTTGGGAGAACGGGGAGCGTGGTGAGACTCGACATGAACCAGACAGCAGAGAGCAGGCCACTGTGCCTGATGCCTAACGCCTAATGCGCAGCCAGTCTCCAGGCTGGACAACATAAGTGAAGGCATCCCTTCTGCGTGTGGTGACAAACACAGGAGCATTTCTGTCCCTCTGAATTTCTACTCCTTCCCACAACTTTTGAATCGGGTTTGGAAAGGAAATGGCAGACAAGAAAGGGACTTGGTCCACTCTCCCTTTCTACTGCTACGCCATCTGTTTTCAGACTAGTGACTGTTGCTTAATTATTTCACCTAGAGTTTTGCGTTTCCATACATGTTTTGAATTATAAGAAGTATTCAGGTAGACTTTTAGACTGAGTTAAGTTCTCGGGATCATCCTAGATCAGTGAAGGATTTGCTTTTTTACACGGCCCTCTCCCCAGTACCAGGCACATAGGAGACAATGAATAAATAAGATACTACATTTAATAAGCCCACCTAAACTCTATGTACTGGGCTTGAAAGGCCCCTCCTCCATGGTGCCACTGAGGGCCTCTCTATTCTGAATCCTGTCAGGTCTCTTCCCCTGAAGCCCCTCATGCCCTATTGCCTGTGTTGCTCATTCATTCAGAAAAAAATTTTATGGGTACTGAATAAGAGCCTGCTACTGTTCTAGAAACTGAAGATAGAGCAGCGACAAAATGCCCTGCCCTCCTAGAGCTGACAGTCCAATCTATGGTATTTACTGAATATGCCCCAAGTACTCGTTAAATTTTTGTAGATATCTCTTGTCTCTGCAAGTAGATTGTAAAGGTTTTTAAAGTAGATTTATATATGTATAAATATATATATGTATTTTTGTACCCTGTGCTTTGAATACTCTAGAGCAGTAGATGCTCATTAAATGTTTGTTTCAGAATTCAGAAACAAAAGAATTCTGAAATCCTGTCAGTATACACTCACAGGAGATCATTGTCAGTGGTGCCCACTCTGGTTGGGTGATGGTTTACACTGTACTTAGCAACATGAAGTGCCTACAAAGGGTGAGTTCATGAAATAAACATTATCTTCCCAGCTGTATAAAACACTATGCCCAGAGGGGGAAAATAGTAAAATGAGGCCAGTATCACTAGATAATGGGGGACCTAGGTGTGTGCTTATCATTCTTGTTTTTCATTTCTTGTAACTTCGATAAGCTGGTTCTACAACTGAAGAGTGGAGATTTACCAAGTTGGCCATGATGTTACTCATGCCCCAGGAGATGCTATCTGGTGACAGAACAAGGTGCTCTGATCCTCGTGGGCAGTTACTAGTGGCTTTAAGCAATATGCAGCCGGTGGTGGGTACATGACGGTTTGGGCAGCTCCTTGCATGGAAAGCCCTTAGCCTAAGAGTTGCTCTTCTGGAAGAACAAAGAATCATTTGAAAAGCCCAAATCTCAGTTGGTCCTGATTGGAATTTATCAATGAGTTGTCTTCTGGGAGAAGGGCTCCTCGGGAGAATCACCCCAAATAAAGTCCCTATCTGTTGGCTGATGCTTCACACAGGGCATTTTTTTTACCCTAATTAAACAAAGCTAAAAAATGCAGTTATGAAAATTCATACATTCACTACAAGGGAAAAAACAATTGATTAGTAAAATCTTTAAAGGCTTCATTCATACCTAAGACCAGACACCATCCTAGATAAATCCATGTTTTATAGTCTAGTCACTATTTATATAAAGAAGAAAATATCTTGAACAAATGCCAAATTCATCACTTATATCAGAGTTATCTGATATATATTTTATGCCAAAAATACAATAAATCTGTTTCAAATAATGGAAGTTGTAAGGTCACCTTTTTAGTCCTAAATAGTGTTTTTAATGTAGAGTTTTGGCAGATGACCATATAAAGGGGATATATACAGTTTTCCTTTTTCTTATTCCTTATCCAGTTTTGCGTCGAATATTACCAATGAGTAACCTCTCTTTTCCACTTCGTCTCCCCTATAACACAGGCAAATTGAATTTAGCTCCAAAATTTCTGTTGACTGCTGGTCCAATGTTTGGTGCTGTGGAGGAACCCAAAAATAAGTAAAATGAGACCCATGTTTTCTGAGAGAGAGTCATACAGTGATGTAATCAAACTGGAATCCCAAGTAGCCACAAAAACTAAATTATTGGGACTGTCATCGTAAAGAAATACTCGTACTTGGAACTAATCTAAAACTTACAAAGCAAGTCGTCTGACCTTTGTGTTTGTGTGTTGACATGATTTATTTTCAGATCAAATTGTTTTGAATAGATACGTATGTAAGATTTTTTTCAGAAATTTTTCAGAAATTCCTGTTTGTACCTGTTCCAACAGCGGTTTGCCCATACTTTGGCTGTGGCACCTGTGATGTTGTACTGTGATTATTTGTTAAGTAAATGCATTAAATTATTCTGTCTCCTCAACCAGACACTATCCTCCACCAGGCCAAAGACTATCTTCTCCTTCATGCTCATTTTTGCATCCACAATATTCAGTGTCACACCTGCTACAAAGGAAGGTTCCTTGCATTCTTAGACTTCCAGTGTCCTGAGTTCATATCCATCAGTAAGAGTTTTGGTTGTAATTCAGTTCTTTCTCACTACAAGGACAGATTCAGAAGGCAGAAATCTTTTTCCCACTTCTTAAACCAGGATTAGGTTTTTGAATAAGAGTTGGTTGGTTTATGTGTGTTGCATAGAATTATTATAAGTAAAAATAGAATTTTCCCCTGACAGTATCTTCTTCTACTTAAAACAGAATGTCTATCCCCCATCCATTTTATGTTTTCCTTGTAGTTTTTTCTCATCTCTTTCTCAGTATCTCATATGTATAATAATAGAAATCTTTTCTTATTCTCCTTCATATGGATGCCTTAAGCTTCACTGCTTTTAGGAGTACATTTATATTCAGAGGCTCCAATGGTAAATAATTTCAACAGGATGAAGCTCTTTAATCCTATTTTCTATCTAAAAGGCATGCTCAACACTATCTTCTGCCATCTCTTGAGAATCCAATTTCCTAAGGTTATATTCCTGAGACTGAGTGGAAATTTTCAAAACCCAGAGTTCAAAGTTAAGTATCAAATTCAAACAAAGCCCAAACAATCCACCCTGAGACTGATTTGTGTGGCCATAAACAGCAACAAAATCTTCCAGTGGCTATTGGTATAATAACTGTGATTATAGCTTAGCAAAGGCAAGTCTCTCTCCTCTAGCCCTAAGCATCTGGGGGCTGTTTTTCCTAAACAGAATTTTTAGAGAGCATAACATTCGCAAGAAAAGCAAGCAGAACATGATAGCAGATATCTATATAAGTACTACGTATCCAAAGAGTGGGACACAATTTAAGAATAAATTCAGATACGAATCAAAATTCTGTTAGTGCAACACAGCAAACTAGCATCTAGGTGGAATCCTGCTGAGTACAGCTAATCGAGGAAGCTTCTTGTTACTAGCTGCTAACTTTCTTGAAGGACATGCCAAGGGCAAGAGGTCTTTTCTAAACCTTTTTTTTTTTTTTTTTTGGTCCATGAAATGCAGAGATGAAGAAATAATTGTGATTTGTTTTTGGTAAATGTAACAAAAGTGAAAAAACAGAAATAAAAATAAATTGAGCAGGTAAACCATACATAAGCTGCTGGCTTACTGAAGTTTGTAGCCGAGAGTTAATTCTGAAGTCACTAATTGACCAGGACACTTTGCAATTTCTTACAAGCATCCCCACTATTGATGAGATTTTTTTTAAAAAATACCTTTTGAGAAATTGGATCTTCTTACCTTCTTAGGAAGCAAATCTATGTCACTGGCTAGCATACTGAAAGATTTTGCAGGCATTTTATCTGCCTCTTTCCTGGGGGTTATTAATCACCTGTGCTATATACCTGCTTTTTACTGAAAGTTCTCAGTGCTATAATGATAATAGGTTAGTGAAGACGCTCATTTCTGGGTCATGAGAAAAGTTAGAGTTCAGATTGTCTGCTCTTCAGAGTTATCACTATAGGTAAATACAAGAAGAAGCCCAAAGAAGCCAGCCTTCATTCTGGAAAGTCCGGGATGAGATGTAGACCAAATAAATGTGAATCCACCGATATCTGCTTACTCTAGTCCTAAAGCCCCTCAGTCAACCCTTAAGCTGTAAATAAGATGTAAAGAAGGAAATAAAAACCCAGATAAAAGAACTAATTAATAAAGAGGCCGGGAACCGTAAAATAAATAAGATTACAGTCTTTCTTCAGACAAGGTTGCTATAATACTCTAACTTCCAAATAGGCAAATTCCATATCTTCAGAAGTTTGAATCATCTATATAATTAGAGATGGAAGAAAATATGCCATTGCTGTAAGTCCCATCTTAGACACAATAGGACTCATTAGCTGTTTTTCTCTGAAAGGGGTTTGACTTTAACTGTGCATAGCCCAGTCTTTGCTCAAAATGCTCTGGTGGAAAGGACTCTGCTGCCCTCTACTGTCACTAAAAGCAGAGGATGCAGATGCAGAGACACAGCTTCAGCACTTCTCAGTGGGCTGGATGGGAATTCCTTATCCCTGATCCCTTCCTTCAGTGGAAGGCCAGACAAGGCCACATCCCTCCCAAGGTAAAAGACCTCATAAAGTCCTTTAAGCTACAAGCCTCTTTAAGCTTCAGCTGAACTGAAAAATGTGGTACAAATATGGATGGAGCTAAGGCAGGTTGGAAATGTCAAGGCCAAGAGAAGTAACAGTCCATTGAGGTGGGCAAACTTTTTTTTCAATTGGACATTATCCAAAACTGGTTATAAGAAAACATAAACACTCATTCTACCCATCCATTCATCTGTGCATTTATCTCCACTATAATATAAACAGAGCAATGACAGAGGATAAAATCCCAGTTTAACTATCATAAAGAAAAATAAAGCAGGGTTACTGTCTACATAGGGGGGTTAGGGAATGTTTCTCTGAAGAAGTCCAGAATGAAAGAAGAAGTAAGCTGTGGGGAAAGAATAAGGCCGAAAAAACAGCAACTGCAAAGGCCCTGTGGTAGGGACATGTTGGGTGTTTTAAGAAGGACAAGTGTATTGACAGGGAAATTGAGAATATGAGTATGGGAAAGAGAACACATGGGCAGAGGACAGATTATCTAGAGTGGTACTGTCCGGTAAACCTATAATGTGAGCCCCATATGCAATTTTAACTTTGCGAGTAGCCCCGTTTTTAAAAAAGGAAAATGCATAGAAGAAATTAATTTTAATAATATTTTTTATTTAACCCAATATTTAAAATTGTATTATTTGGGGCTGCCTGGGTGGCTCAGTTGGTTAAGTGTCCAACTCTTGATTTTGGTTCAGGTCATGATCTTAGGGTTGTGAGATCGAGCCCTGCTTAAGCTTCTGTCTACACCACCCCTTTCCCTCCCTCTCCAATAAATACAGAAATAAATAGTATTATTTGAACGTGTAATCAATATAAGAAATACTAATGAGATACTTTACTATTTTTACTGTACTAAATCCTTCAAATTCCATGTGTATCTTACACTAACAGCGTACTTCCGTTTGAACTAGCTACATGTCAGGGGCTCAGTAGTCAAATGTAGCTATGTCTACCTTAAAAATTTTTGTTGTTGTTGTTCTAGGTGTATTTGGATGTTTAAATCCTTCTTTAAGTTATTTATTTTTTACACACACTTTGGAAGGGACTCTTGGTGGTGATGACCAAAGGATTTCAATAGAACTCAGTGAAGAAGTGATCAGGAAAACTTCCAACTCGCAAGGACCCAAGTTAATCTTGAATCAGAAGCTAGGTCTCTTTTGAGTTTTGTTTTATACTTTGGGGAACAAGGTTGAGGGGAATTTAGTCAACACAGTCCTGGAATGTCTAGATAGGAATAAATTAAACCTAGAGGTCAGTAGAGGTCATTTACAGACTGTTGACCAGAAAGGGCAAGGGAAATGTGAAAGAGTGGGATGCCTACCTCCGTGTACAAATACACTCTCCTGCCCCAGCTTCAGCCAGCCTGGTTCTATCCCAGGACAGACATTGCTATGGTTAGGAGTTTATACGCTGACTCCTGACCCCTGGTTTTGCTACTTAATAGCTATGTGACCTCGAGTGGGGTATTCAAGTTTTGGTGCCTTAATTTTCTCATTTGCAATCTAAGGTAGTCGCGAGGATTATGAGCTAATATCAAATGCTTTGAACAGTGCCTGATGTATAATAAATGTTCAGTAATGATAGCCCCCAGTGTGGGGCATCTCTTGCCTACGACTCTAATAGCCTCTCAGCCAGGGCTCTCCGCCCCGCCGCTGCTTGGTGAAGTTCCAGGCAGGTTTGGACAGGCTTTCCCCAGACACAGTGGCACAGCCCTGCGCTTGGGCCAGAGCCCTGTACCTTTTGCTTTTAGCCCTGAAGCCTCTCGGATGCCACAGCATGGGATACCCTTGGGAACCTGCTTGGTGTTCAGTTTCTCAGCCCAGAAATGTAGAGATAATCCAGTGAACCATCTTTGACCTAAGAGAAAGGGAGATGAAAGATAAATGTTTCCCTTTTTGCCCGTCGGTAGGCAGTTCAGAAATGTGTTTTATGAGATTCTCAGAAGGTTTGGTGGAATTAAGCACCACAGAGGAGGCCAACCCCTTGTATAAAGTTTCGTTCCTTCTTGCTTCCCTCATGTTGTCCTCTGCTGCTGCTCACTGGGACCCCACTCCCAGATCAACTACACGCCCTCGAGCCTCCATCTCAAGCTCTGCTTTCAGAGAAACCCAGGATAAGACACCACTGTTTTTAATTTTCTGGGCTGTGACTTTGAAAAATGTGTATCCAGTCATTCCTGCATTACGTCCATTTCCAGGGTGGCCTTGTCTCTTGGCTTATCCTAATGACCTTGACCCTCATTCCCTGGCATTGCCAATCTCACTCCTTTTATCAGTTCCTTCTCGGGGTCTACTGCCTCCTGTAAACCCTCTCTGTCCCACAGAGAACTCCCCGCTCAAGCTGCGGCCCAGTTTCTCAAGAGAGGCGTCTGCTTTTGCTGCCCACATGCCCTTGGCTCTCCTTCTGTCCCCAGCCTGCCGTGGTGTGATATCTGTCTCCACTGCTCTGAAGCCGTTCTCACAGGGGACCTCTCAAGTGACAACTCCAGTCACGTCAGAAGCAACGTGGAACTGTTAAGCTGTGGCAGTTGTTACATAAACTGGAATCCATTCTGCAGAGAGGTTTGTCACTAATAAGAATAAATATGATGATGTGAATTAACAGGTAATGAGCCTGTGCACGGTTCTAAGAATGCTGGAAGCTTTCCAAGCTAAGTGCTTTCTATGAATTCTCATTTCATATCCAGAACAGGCCCATGAAACGAGAGTCGTTATCAATCCCACTGTGTAGTTGAGAAAACAGATTCAGAGAGGTTAACTCATTTGAAGACACACACAACACAGAGGCAGGAGTTACATCCACGTCTGTCTTCCTAGAGGCTGAGCTCTTCCTCAGTTCCCTAAGACTCTCTAGCTCTGACCCTCGTCCTGACACTGTCCAGACTCCTCAGCAATGAGATAGAGATTTTCTTTCATTGGTTTAAAAAGCAAGGATTCAAAGAATGCTGTTACATAGTGACAGAAAGGAGATTAGAGGTTGCTGAGGGCTGGGGCTTAGGGAGGAATGGAGAGTGAATGGGTACAGGGTTTCACTCTGGGTGATGAAAATGTCCTAGAATTGATTCTGGTGATTTTTGCACAACTCTGTGAATATTCTTTAAACACACACACACACACACACACACACACACACACACACACAACTTTGAATTCTGTACTTTAAATAGATGAACTGAATAATATGTGGATTATATCTCAATAAACCCGTGGATGGAAGAAGAACCCCACGAGAGGTACTTCGCTTACCTGTCTGACAAGCTAACACGAGATGGGTAGGAAGTGGCAGATGAACGCCGTTGCTCTTTATCAAATTCACAGCCACTAATTGTTCATAAAGTAGTGCTTAGTTTCCACTCGTGTGCACCTGTGGGGTGCAGGACCTGGAGTTCCGAGAGGTGTTGCCTTTCAGGTTATTGCTGAGCAGGCATTAGCTAGGAAGCTTTCAAGTAGCTCTGGGTGCAACCAGACTCTTCTGTTACTTGCAAAAAAAAAAAAAAAAAAAAAAGTAGTGAAGATAATCACCTCCCTGAAAGAAAGCAGCATGGTTTATTTGAATGTCTGCCAGTGATGGTAATGGCCTTGATTAGAGGACCATATCCAGATGTCTCCGGGCAGTTTCGGTGACCTCCACATGGCCTCCTAGTACATACACGCTCATGGTCCGAATTCTCAAAAACGAATGGGAAAAGAGGGCAGGGTAACTCAGTCCCACCACCAGAGTACGGCTCATTGCCTTCTAGTAGGTGTTGATTGTGGGGAAGCCACATGATAGGACAGCTTTCAACTTTGAAAAAGCTGGACTCAAAAGGAGCCTCGACTCACCAGAGGGAGGGGCAGCAAGCAAAAGAAAGACGACTGGGTTGGCAAGGCCATTAACTGTCAGCTTCTGCTGGCCCTATTACTTCAATATCTTGATTAATTTCTCCCTAAATATCTGAGCAGAGGCAAATGTCTGACTTCTCTCCACCTGTGACCTTCCTAACTCACGATGTCTCAGGGGTGCCGTCCCATCCTAAACAGGCTCTATCCCCAGCAGTTTTCCTTCTTAGTCACAAAATCAGATCGGATACCTGTAGCAGCACAGAAGGGCAATATCAATCGCGTGTGAAGGGACTTTTTTTCTCAGCCTTCCCCCATGCCCCTGGCTCATGAGGAAGAGAATCCCAGAATTATAGGTAGTGTTCTCCTTACTTCCTTCTCCTCTAGATAGGAAAGAAAGCCTTGTAAATCTACATAATAAAGGATAGAGAAAGGGCTGAAGGGAATATTGTGGGAGGGGCAAGCTAGATACTCAAGGTGGTGGGGGGATGAGGGTATGCCGGGAGCGGCATGGCTGCATGGCGAGGCCAGCAGAAAACAGAGGAAGGGATGTTGCGCTCTACTACAGTGGGCCTCCTATATTCCTGAGTTTTGAAAGATAAAAATAAGGGATCTGAGCTCTCAATATTTGCTGGGATGTGGTTTCGTCAGGTCTTCGCCTGACACACTGCCCTGGGACTGACTGGATGTGCCCACTAAGAACACCCTTTTGATCTATTTCTTGGGGAATTTTTTTTTTAAGATTTTATTTATTTGGGCGCCTGAGAGGCTCAGTCGTTAAGCGTCTGCCTTCTGCTGGGGTTGTGGTCACAGGGTCCTGGGATTGAGCCCCACATCGGGCTCCCTGCTCGGCCGGGAGCCTGCTTCTCCCTCTCCCACTCCCCCTGCTTGTGCTCTCTCGCTCTCTCTCCCTGTGTCTCTCTCTGTCAAATAAATAAATAAAACTTTATTTATTTATTTGAGAGAGAGAGAGAGCATGAGTTGGGGGAGGGAAGCAGGCTCCCCGCTGAGCAGGGAGTCCGATGTGGGGTTCAATCCCAAGGACCCTGAGATCATGACCTGAGCTGAAGTCAGATGCTTAACGAACTGAGCCAGCCAGGCGCCCCTTTTGATCTGTTTTAAAAGTATTTGGTGGTTGCTCATGGATTGGGAGAATCAACATTGTGAAGATGTCAATGCTACCTAGAGCAATCTACACATTCAATGCAATCCCCATCAAAATACCATCCACTTTTTTCAAAGAAATGGAACAAATAATCCTCAAATTTGTATGGAACCAGAAGAGACCCAGAATAGCCAGAGGAATACTGAAAAAGAAAAGCAAAGCTGGCGGCATCACAATTCCGGACTTCCAGCTCTATTATAAAGCTGTCATCATCAAGACAGTATGGTACTGGCACAAAAACAGACACATAGATCAATGGAACAGAATCGAGAGCCCAGAAATGGACCCTCAACTCTATGGTCAACTTATTTTTGACAAAGCAGGAAAGAATGTCCAATGGCAAAAAGACAGTCTCTTCAACAAATGGTGTTGGGAAAATTGGACAGCCACATGCAGAAGAATGAAACTGGACCATTTCCTTACACCACACACAAAAATAGACTCCAAATGGTTGAAAGACCTAAACGTGAGACAGGAGTCCATCAAAATCCTAAAGGAGAACACAGGTAGCAACCTTTTCGACCTTAGCCACAGCAACTTCTTCCTAGAAACATCGCCAAAGGCATGGGAAGCCAGGGCAAAAATGAACTATTGGGATTTCATCAAGATAAAAAGTTTTTGCACAGCAAAACAAACAGTCCACAAAACCAAAAGACAA
This sequence comes from Zalophus californianus, assembly GCF_009762305.2. Classification (NCBI taxonomy): domain Eukaryota; kingdom Metazoa; phylum Chordata; class Mammalia; order Carnivora; family Otariidae; genus Zalophus; species Zalophus californianus. The sequence goes on along the minus strand of NC_045595.1, from coordinate 34,322,667 downwards.
CCGACAGAATGGGAGAAAATATTTGCAAATGACATATCAGATAAAGGGCTAGTATCCAAAATCTATAAAGAACTTATCAAACTCAACACCCAAAGAACAAATAATCCAATCAAGAAATGGGCAGAAGACATGAACAGACATTTCTCCAAAGAAGACATCCAAATGGCCAACAGGCACATGAAAAAGTGCTCCACATCGCTCGGCATCAGGGAAATCCAAATCAAAACCTCAATGAGATACCACCTCACACCAGTCAGAATGGCTAAAATTAACAAGTCAGGGAACGACAGATGTTGGCGGGGATGTGGAGAAAGGGGAACCCTCCTACACTGTTGGTGGGAATGCAAGCTGGTGCAGCCACTCTGGAAAACAGTATGGAGGTTCCTCAAAAAGTTGAAAAGAGAGCTACCATACGATCCAGCAATTGCACTGCTGGGTATTTACCACAAAGATACAAATGTAGGGACCCGAAGGGGTACGTGTACCCCAATGTTTATAGCAGCAATGTCCACCATAGCCAAACTGTGGAAAGAGCCAAGATGCCCATCGACAGATGAATGGATAAAGAAGATGTGGTATATATACACAATGGAATATTATGCAGCCATCAAAAGGAATGAGATCTTGCCATTTGCAACGACGTGGATGGAACTGGAGGGTGTTAAGCTGAGTGAAATAAGTCAATCAGAGAAAGTCGTGTATCACATGACCTCACTGATATGAGGAATTCTTAATCTCAGGAAACAAACTGAGTGTTACCGGAGTGGTTGGGGGTGGGAGGGATGGGGTGGCTGGGTGATAGACATTGGGGAGGGTATGTGCTACGGTGAGTGCTGTGAATTGTGCAAGACTGTTGAATCACAAATCTGTACTTCTGAAACAAATAACGCAACATATTTTAAGAAAAAAGAAAAAGAAGAAGATAACAGGAGAGGAAGAGAAGGGGAGTATGCCAGAGGGGGAGATGAACCATGAGAGATGATGGACTCTGAAAAACAAACTGAGGGTTCTAGAGGGGAGGGGGGTAGGGGGATGGGTTAGCCTGGTGATGGGTATTGAGGAGGGCACGTTCTGCATGGAGCACTGGGTGTTATGAACAAACAATGAATCATGGAACACTGCACCAAAAACTAATGATGTAATATATGGTGATTAACATAACAATAAAAACATTAAAAAAAAAAGCATTTGGTGGTGCATTTAGACAGCAAGCAGAGGGTTTTAGAATCCTGGCGACAAAATATAAGGACATTGTCCTTTTCCTAAACGGAAGCAGTTTCTCCTTGGTGTGCTGATTTTCAAAATCAGTGAGACTGAACAGGACTAATAACAGCTTGCTTTATAAAGTGCCACCTAAATGGATAAAACTTTTAGAATGGATGTTGAGTAAATAAACAACAGTATTCTGTTGGAGAAGAGTTTCCAGATTCCTCATTGCATAGAAATTCTTAAAGTCCTTTTGTGCCGATTTCTATTAATAGAGGAATTTTTGACTTAGAGAAGATCTGAGAACAAAACCTTGACCCACTTTCTAGCTCTGGAATGCTAAGCAGCTCAGTTAACCTCTCTGGTTTTCCCTTTTTTACATGGAAAAAGAAGACAAATCTTTCACCTACCTTTCCCATAACATTATTACTACATTTATTTTATATGTATCTACTATAAATAAATATATTTATCATATGTAAAAGAGAAAGGAATAGAATCTACTGCATTTTCCTGCATAAGGAACTTTATCCCCATCTTATAGATGAGCTAGTTGGCTCTGAGTTAACTCACTTAGTCATAAATACCTAGGATGTGGCGAGACTGGGGTTCAAATCCACCTGTCTCCTTTCAAAGTTTCTTTTTCCAGAGCCCATTGTCCCTGTTAGTAAACAGTGACATATTCTACATGGCACAGTGTTATTTAGTTGGCCCAGTTTTCACTCAGCAATTTCTTCTTTATCGGAAGTTTTGTGTTGTAATCAGGAGTGTTGTCTCTTTAACCATAGTCGTTACCATGTTGCTTCTGCAATATGATTTTTCAACAGCTCCGCTTTAATGTTTTAATTCTTCAAGGCTCTACACCATCTACAACCAGCTGAGACAGTCCTCGTGAAAATTCAAGTGGAATTTTGCCCCTCGAGTAGGGTCACATTGTTCACCTTCCCTTCAATAACTCCCATACCCTAAATGATTGAACAGCTTCTTTGTAAACTGGAGTTTGCAGTGTGAGTTGACTACAGAATAAAAGCATATTTATAGAAACTAAACATTTCTTTATTCTTTTCCTTTTTCTTTTCCTTCTTTCTTCCTTTTTGTCCAAAGACAAAAGAGTATCTGGAGAAATCAAAGTCCTTATTTGGCTCTAGGTAACAACTCACCTTTAGGCATTATCTATAGACAGGTTCTACATGTTCATCATAACCTAAAATAGCTGATAAGAAAATGTTGGTGATGATTCTATCAGTTGCTGGGTATTATCTACCCGCAACTCAACCTCAGTTAAGAAGCAAAACTCCGATTCCTTCCGCAGTTAACTTAAGTATTCCATTAAAAAGTGAAAACGTATTCAAGTTAAAACACCCTTTAGATTTAAGAGAAGAAAATGAGGGGAGGCGGGAAAACTTTGAAGAGGACCAGGAAGAGATGCATCAGTAATGTCTCTGGCAGCTAACACGTTCTCCAACTGGCCTGACGGCCAAAGATGAAATAGAAATTTATCAAACAGGAATATGAAGGAGGGCTGACCTTTGATCAAATGTCCGTTTGTAGTTTTGACAAGAAAATTTGCATGAAAGAAATGTTATGCTGGACTCTTACTACACGAAAAAGTTAAGTTCCCACAATGTAAAGGAAGCCAGAGGTCAAACTTCTTAAACGCCTGTCAGATAAAAGCTGGATGTCTTCCCCTGCGTGCATGAGAAGTTTTCCAAGCTGCAGAAAGGTTTTAAGGAGGACAAGTGAATTATTTCTGTTCTGTGTTTCGCCACAAAGTACTTCCCATCTCCTCAGGCTCAAGTTTGGGCCAAGAATTTTTCCTTCTACTCCTATTAGGAATTGAGACGGAGAAAAGCAAAAATGTAAACATGAACATTGTCAACCATCCAGTTCGCTTCCAGTGGTTATTCTACAGGAGAATTGGCTAAAGCTATCAGCCTCTTTTTATTTTATTTTTTATTTTTCTTATCAACCTCTTTTTCGTGTCTCCCTTTAAAATGCTATCAGAAGACCAATAGCTCTCCGTTAAGAGTCAGCTAAAAAGAATTCGTGTATTAGGTAACAACCCAGGTGGACATAAGGACTCTTATATGTAAAAATTGTTATGATACAGAAATGACTATTTTGCTTATCAATGTATTTGATGGTTGGTCATAAACCTATCTGTAAAGAGATTCTTAGCTTGAAGTCCAGCTAACGTGCTCACTCAAAATAGTTGAAATGATGTAGTCAAGTTTCCCCTGACTTCTCACCCTACTCATTTTTCCATTCAATTAAAATACAGTGTTGAAGACAGTGTTTCAAGCACACGGTAGGCATATAATACATATTTGTGGAGTGAAAGAATATTGTACACAGTATTTACAGTTATTTGGAAAAGGCAAACAAATGAAGAATGTTCTGCCTTTGTCCTTTTAATAGTGGTCTTCACTGGATGCTATCCATTTTTATTTGGATGATAGCCATTTTTAATTTGAGGAGGCAATATAGGATTATGGTCAAGTACATGGGCTTTAGAAGCTCACATCTTGGTGCAAATCCCAGAAAAACCTTACCAACTTGGTCACTTTGGGTTAGTTAATAAGTACCCCTAAACTTCAGTTTCTTTCTCTTTAAAATGGACACAATGACATCTACCACATAAGGTGATATATATATATACCTTTTCTAAAGATCAAGAGCTAAAATAAATACCTAACTCCTGATTACTGGTTTATTTCCACTATAAATTTTGGTATGCCAAACACTTTTCTTTCAATAATTTCGCCAAAAGACATAAGGCACCTTAAAAGAATCTTTCAATATGTGATAACTGGTTTCTTCAAATAGCCTTAGGCTTTTTTTTCTTCTCCTTCTTCTTTATGTCTACTTAATCTAAGAAGTCAAAAAGAAAGCAAACAGGAAAATGGAATCTGAAATGAGTGTTAGTGATCTAGGCCTGCAGCTCTTTACCTGTGAAATATTTATTTCATTACTTATCCTCAGAAGCTTGTTAGCCCAGGATTTTGAAAGTCAGCAATCCATAATTCAGGAGTCCAGATGAGCTGATCTTACAAAGACCAACATCTGGCACAAAGGAATGAAGAAGATGCTTTAATGTGCTTTCTTGATTTTAACCAAGTGGGTGAAAAACCTTGACAGCTGGTCTGCTTCTAACAATACTGACCTTCTGTTGATAAGGTCATATTATATACTGGACATTTGGCAATCAGAGGACCTCTTAGAATTTTTGTAAAGATCCTTAAAATCATTGTTTCATTGAACCTTTACATAGCCAAAAATGATCACACCTAGTGATTGTTGCTCATGATGGCCAAACTAAAACATCCTTAGAAACACCCATCTCTGCACTGACTAACTACCTTGAACTCAGACACTAAGTATTATTTGCTAGAAAACAATTCTTGATCAATGATTCCAAGTAAAGCATAAATACTTGAACATCTCTCCATATGAAAGAAATGGGGGGAAAGCAAACTAAACTCCACACAATCAATACATTTAGCCTGCCATAGCTGTCACAGGTTTTCTTAAAAACAGCTTTATTAAGATATAATTCACATGCCAAAAAAATTACACTTCTAAAGTGTAAAATGCAGTGGTTTTTAAAGTATGTTCACAGAGTACAACTATGACCACTACTTTCAGAACATTTCATAACCTCAAAAAAATTGTTGCTTTCAAGATTGTGTTATTCTGGTTTCCTTGCATTTCCACATGAACATTAGAATCTCTTTGTCCATTTCTGCAGAGGTAACAGCTGCCATTTTGATAGGGATTCGAATGGTTTTGTGGATCGATTTGGAAAGTCTTGACATCTTAGTAGTAAGTCTTGTGATCCATGAACATGGGATATGTTTCCACTAGGTCCGATGTTAGCTGTTGTTTTTCCGTTGATAGCATTTATCATATTGGAGAAATCCCCTCCTATTTCTAGTTTGTTCAGTATTTTATCCTGAAAGTGTGTTGGAATTTTGTCAAATATTTTCCTATGTTTTTTGAGATGAATCATGTGAGTGTTGTCTTTATTCTATTAATATGGTGTATTACACTGATGTTTCACATGTTAGATTAATCTTCCATCCCTGGGGGATAAACTGCACTTTGATATGGTGTATAATCCTTTTTATATCTTGCTGGGTTAGGTTTGCTAGTATTTTGTTGAGGATTTTTCCATTTTTAAATCATAAGGGATATTGGTCCACAGTTTTCTTTTCTTGTTCATATCATTGTCTGGTTTGGGTATTAGGGTAATAATGGCCACATAAAATGAGGTGGGGTGTGTTCCCTCCTCTTCTATTTTTTAGAACTGTTGTGAAATATTAGTGATAATTCTTCCTTAAACATTTGATAGATTTCACCAGTAAAGCCATCTGAGCCTGAGTTTTTCTCATAAAATTGTTGGATTATTAATTCTCTCACTCATTACCTAGGTCTTCAGATTTTCTATTGCATCAGTTTCGGTAGTGTGTGTCTTCCTAGGAATTTTCCTATTTCATCTAAGTTACCTAACTTGATGGTGTAAAATTGTTCATAGTATTCCTTTATAATTCCTATTATTTCTCTAAGAGTGCTGGTAATGTCCCTCTTTTATTCCCAATACAGTATTTTGAGTCTTTTCTCTTTTTTCTTGGTTAGTCTAGCTAAAGGCTTGTCATTTTTGCTTGTTGTTTTAAAGAGCCAACTTTTGGTTTTGTTGATTTGTTGTTTTTCCATTCTCTGTTTCATAAATTTCTACTTTAATCTTTATTAAATACTTCCCTCTGCTTGTTTTATTTTCTTTAGATTTTTCATAAGATATAAGGCTAGATTACTGATTTGAGACTTGCCTTCTCTTTTAATAAGGTGTATACAATTATAAATTTCCTTCTAAGCACTTCTTTACCTGCATTTAATAAATTGTTGGGTTTTTACTTTTGTTCTTCTGAAAGTATTTTCTAATTTTCCTGTGATTTCTTCTTTAACCCATTTGCTATTTAAGACTGTGTTGTTTAATTTCCACATATTTATGAACTTCCAAAATGTCCTTTTCAGATTTTGTTATGGCCTAACACATGGTTAGTCCTGGAAATATTTCATGTGTTTTCCAGAAGAATGTATGTATGCTCTTCAGTTCTTGGGTGAAATGTTGTATGGTGTCTGATAGTTCTAGTTTGATTTATAGTGTTGTTCAAGTCTTCCTTTTCCTTCTCTCTCTTCTTCCTAGCTGCTATATTCATTGTTGGAAGTGAAAAGCTAAAGTCTGCACTATTATCATGGAATTATTCATTACTCCCTTCAGTTCTGTCAGTTTTTGTTTCACATATTTCGAGGCTCCTTTATTAAATGCATATATGTTTACAATTGTTATGTATTACTGATTAACTGATCACTTCATTATTATCAAATGTCCTTTGTCTATAGTAACATTTTTTTTTAAGACTTTATTTATTTGAGAGAGAAAACGCAGGAGAAAGCACGGAGCGGGGGGGGGGGGGGTTGTCAGGGGTGATGGGGGGAAGGGAAAGGGAGAAGCAGGCTTCCAGCCGAGCAGGGAGCCTAATGCAGGGCTTGATCCCAGGATGCCAGGACCATGACCTGAGCCGAAGACAGACGCTTAACCGACTGAGCCACCCAGGTGTCCCTATAGTAACATTTTTTCATGAAATTTTTTTGTGTGATATTAAACAATGATATTGGGGCACTTGGGTGGCTCAGTCGTTAAGCGTCTCCCTTCAGTTCAGGTCATGATCCCAGGGTCCTGGAATCAAGCCCCGCATTGGGCTCCCTGCTCAGCGGGAAGCCTGCTTCTCCCTCTCCCACTCCCCCTGCTTGTGTTCCCTCTCTCGCTGTGTCTCTCTCTGTCAAATAAATAAATCTTTAAAAATAAAAAAAAAAGACACAGGGTTCAAAAAACACTGTTGTGGTTATAGTATTAAGTATCAATGTTTGTTTGTTTATTTATTTATTTCACAAAGAGAGACACAGTGAGAGAGGGAACACAAGCAGGGGGAGTGGGAAAGGGAGAAGCAGGCTCCCCACTGAGCAGGGAGCCCGATGCGGGGCTAGATCACAGGACCCTGAGATCATGACCTGAGCTGAAGGCAGACGCTTAACGACTGAGCCACTCAGACGCCCCAACAGTGTTTTTTGATTAACGTTAATCTTGGTATATCTTTTTTCTTCCTTCTGCTTTCAACCTATTCATTTTTTGAATCTAAAGCCTTTCTCCTAGGAGGCAGCATACAGATGGATCATAATGTTTTTTGCCCAATATTCCTGTTCCTCTGTTCCTGTTTCTGCCTTTTGATAAGAGTGTTCATTTATATTTAATATCGTTACTGATAACAGTGGAATTTACATCTGCGATTTTCTTACTCCCCATATGTTTTATGTCTTTTATACCTCACTGTTTCTCCATTAATGACTTATTTTGTGTTAAGTAGATATTTTCTAGTATACCATTTTAATTTTTTTAAATTTTTTTGTTGTTATGTTAATCACCATACATTACATCATTCGTTTTTGATGTAGTGTTCCATGATTCATTGTTTGTGCATAACACCCAGTGATCCATGCAGAACATGCCCTCTTTAATACCCATCACCAGGCTAACCGATTCCCCCACCCGCCTCCCCTCTAGAACCCTCAGTTTGTTTTTCAGAGTCCATCATCTCTCATGGTTCGCCTCCCCCTCTGATTTACTCCCCTTCATTCTTCCCTTCCTGCTATCTTCTTCTTTTTTTTTTTCTTAACATATATTGCATTATTTGTTTCAGAGGTACAGATCTGTGATTCAACAGTCTTGCACAATTCACAGCGCTCACCATAGCACATACCCTCCCCAATGTCCAATGTCTATCACCCAGCCACCCCATCCCTCCCACACCCCCACCACTCCAGCAACCCTCAGTTTGTTTCTTGAGATTAAGAATTCCTCATATCAGTGAGGTCATATGATACATGTCTTTCTCTGATTGACTTATTTCACTCAGCATAACACCCTCCAGTTCCATCCACGTCGTTGCAAATGGCAAGAGCTCATCCCTTTTGATGGCTGCATAATATTCCGTTATGTATATATACCACATCTTCTTTATCCATTCATCTGTCGATGGACATCTTGGCTCTTTCCACAGTTTGGCTATTGTGGACAATGCTGCTATAAACATCGGGGTACACATACCCCTTCGGGTCCCTACATTTGTATCTTTGGGGTAAATACCCAGTAGTGCAATTGCTGGATCGTATGGTAGCTCTATTTTCAACTGTTTGAGGAACCTCCATACTGTTTTCCAGAGGGGTTGCACCAGCTTGCATTCCCACCAACAGTGTAGGAGGGTTCCCCTTTCTCCACATCTCTGCCAACATCTGTCGTTTCCTGACTTGTTAATTTTAGCCTTTCTGACTGGTGTGAGGTGGTATCTCATTGAGGTTTTGATTTGGATTTCCCTGATGCCGAGCGATGTTGAGCACTTTTTCATGTGTCTGTTGGCCATTTGGATGTCTTCTTTGGAGAAATGTCTGTTCATGTCTTCTGCCCATTTCTTGATTGGATTATTTGTTCTTTGGGTGTTGAGTTGGATAAGTTCTTTATAGATTTTGGATACTAGCCCTTTATCTGATATGTCATTTGCAAATATTTTCTCCCATTCTGTCGGTTATCTTTTGGTTTTGTGGACTGTTTGTTTTGCTGTGCAAAAACTTTTTATCTTGATGAAATCCCAATAGTTCATTTTTGCCCTTGCTTCCCTTGCCTTTGGCGATGTTTCTAGGAAGAAGGTGCTGCAGCTGAGGTCGAAGAGGTTGCTGCCTGTGTTCTCCTTTAGGATTTTGATGGACTCCTGTCTCACGTTTAGGTCTTTCATCCATTTGGAGTCTATTTTTGTGTGTGGTGTAAGGAAATGGTCCAGTTTCATTCTTCTGCATGTGGCTGTCCAATTTTCCCAACAGAATTTGTTGAAGAGACTGTCTTTTTTCCATTGGACATTCCTTCCTGCTTTGTCAAAGATGAGTTGACCATAGAGTTGAGGGTCCATTTCTGGGCTCTCGATTCTGTTCCATTGATCTATGTGTCTGTTTCTGTGCCAGTACCATACTGTCTTGATGATGACAGCTTTGTAATAGAGCTGGAAGTCCGGAATTGTGATGCCACCAGCTTTGCTTTTCTTTTTCGACATTCCTCTAGCTATTCGGGGTCTCTTCTGGTTCCATACAAATTTGAGGATTATTTGTTCCATTTCTTTGAAAAAAGTGGATGGTATTTTGATGGGGATTGCATTGAATGTATAGATTGCTCTAGGTAGCATTGACATCTTCACATTATTTGTTCTTCCAGTCCATGAGCATGGAACGTTTTTCCGTTTCTTTGTGTCTTCTTCAATTTCTTTCATGAGTATTTTATAGTTTTCTGAGTACAGATCCTTTGCCTCTTTGGTTAAATTTATTCCTGGGTATCTTATGGTGTTGGGTGCAATTGTAAATGGGATCGACTCCTTAATTTGTCTCTCTTCAGTCTTGTTGTTGGTGTATAGGAATGCCACTGATTTCTGTGCATTGATTTTATATCCTGCCACTTTACCGAATTCCTGTATGAGTTCTAGCAGTTTTGGGGTGGAGTCTTTTGGGTTTTCCACATACAGTATCATATCATCTGCAAAGAGTGAGAGTTTGACTTCCTCTTTGCCGATTTGGATGCCTTTGATTTCTTTTTGTTGTCTGATTGCTGTGGCTAGGACTTCTAATACTATGTTGAATAGCAGTGGTGAGAGTGGACATCCCTGCCGCGTTTCTGACCTTAGGGGGAAAGCTCTCAGCTTTTCCCCATTGAGTATGATATTTGCTGTAGGTTTTTCATAGATGGCTTTTATGATATTGAGGTAGGTACCCTCTATCCCTATAGTCTGAAGAGTTTTGATCAAGAAAGGATGCTGTACTTTGTCAAATGCTTTTTCTGCATCTATTGAGAGGATCATATGATTCTTGTTCTTTCTTTTGTTAATGTATTGTATCACGTTGATTGATTTGCGGATGTTGAACCAACTTTGCAGCCCAGGGATAAATCCCACTTGGTCATGGTGAATAATCCTTTTAATGTACTGTTGGATCCTATTGGCTAGTACTTTGGTGAGAATTTTTGCATCCATGTTCATCAAGGATATTGGTCTGTCATTCTTTTTGATGGGGTCTTTGTCTGGTTTTGGGATCAAGGTAATGGTGGCCTCATAAAATGAGTTTGGAAGTTTTCCTTCCATTTCTATTTTTTGGAACAGTTTCAGGAGAATAGGTATTAATTCTTCTTTAAATGTTTGTTAGAATTCCCCTGGGAAGCCATCTGGCCCTGGGCTTTTGTTTGTTGGGAGATTTTTGATGACTGCTTCAATTTCCTTTGTGGTTATAGGTCTGTTCAGGTTTTCTATTTCTTCCTGGTTCAGTTTTGGTAGTTGATACATCTCTAGGAATGCATCCATTTCTTCCAGGTTATCTAATTTGCTGGCATAGAGTTGCTCATAATATGTTCTTATAATTTTGTTGGTTTGGGTCATTTCTCTTTTCTTTTGGATAAGTCTGGCCAGGGGTTTATCAATCTTGTTAATTCTTTCAAAGAACCAGCTCCTAGTTTCGTTGAACTGTTCTACTGTTCTTTTGGTTTCTAGTTCATTGATTTCTGCTCTGATCTTTATGATTTCTCTTCTCCTGCTGGGTTTAGGCTTTATTTGCTGTTTTTTCTCTAGCTCCTTTAGGTGTAGGGTTAGGTTGTGTATTTGAGACCTTTCTTGTTTCTTGAGAAAGGCTTGTATTGCTATATACTTTCCTCTCAGGACTGCCTTTGCGGCATCCCAAAGATTTTGAACAGTTGTGTTTTATTTTCATTGGTTTCCATGAATTCTTTTAATTCTTTTTTAATTTCCTGGTTGACCCATTCATTCTTTAGTAGGATGCTCTTTAGCCTCCATGTATTTGAGTTCTTTCCGACTTTCCTCTTGTGATTGAGTTCTAGCTTCAAAGCATTGTGGTCTGAAAATATGCAGGGAATGATCCCAATCTTTTGGTACCGGTTGAGACCTGATTTGTGACCTAGGATGTGATCAATTCTGGAGAATGTTCCATGGGCACTAGAGAAGAATGTGTATTCCATTGCTTTGGGATGGAACGTTCTGAATATGTCTGTGAAGTCCATTTGGTCCAGTGTGTCATTTAAAGTCTTTATTTCCTTGTTGATCTTTTGCTTAGATGATCTGTCCATTTCAGTCAGGGGGGTGCGTTAAAGTTTCCCACTATTATTGTATTGTTGTCAATGTGTTTCTTTGCTTTTGTTATTAATTGCCTTATATAATTGGCTGCTCCCATATTAGGGGCATAGATATTTACAATTGTTAGATCTTCTTGGTGGATAGACCCTTTAAGTAGAATATAGTGTCCTTCATCATCTCTTATTACAGTCTTTGTTTTAAAATCTAATTTGTCTGATATAAGGATTGCCACCCCAGCTTTCTTTTGCTGTCCATTAGCATGGTAAATGTTTTCCACCCCTTCACTTTCAATGTGGGGGTGTCTTTGGGTCTAAAATGAGTCTCCTGCAGACAGCCTATTGATGGGTCTTGCTTTTTAATCCAATCTGATAGCCTGTGTCTTTTGATTGGGTCATTTAGCCCATTTACATTCAGGGTAACTATTGAAAGATATGAATTTAGTGCCATTGTATTGCCTGTAAAGTGACTGTTACTGTATATTGTCTGTGTTCCTTTCTGGTCTATGCTGCTTTTAGGCTCTCTCTTTGCTTAGAGGACCCCTTTCAATATTTCTTGGAGGGCTGGTTTCGTGCTTGCAAATTCCTTTAGTTTTTGTTTGTCCTGGAAGCTTTTTATCTCTCCTTCTCTTTTCAATGACAGCCTAGCTAGATATAGTATTCTTGGCTGCATATTTTTCTCGTTTAGTGCTCTGAAGATCTCATGCCGGTCCTTTCTGGCCTGCCAGGTCTCTGTGGATAGGTCTGTTGCCAATCTAATGTTTCTACCTTTATAGGTTACATATTTCTTCTCCCAAGGTGCTTTCAGGATTTTCTCTTTGTCTCTGAGACTCGTAAGTTTTACTCTTAGATTGTCGGGGTGTTGACCTATTTTTATTGATTTTGAGAGGGGTTTTTTGTGCCGCCTGGATTTTGATGCCTGTTTCCTTCCCCACATTAGGGAAGTTCTCTGCTATAATTTGCTCCAATATACCTTCTGCCCCTCTCTCTCTTTCTTCTTTTTCTGGGATCCCAATTATTCTAATGTTGTTTTGTCTATTGGTATCGCTTATCTCTCGAATTCTGCCCTCGTGATCCAGTAGTTGTTTATCTCTCTTTTTCTCAGCTTCTTTATTTTCCATCATTTGGTCTTCTATATCGCTGATTCTCTCTTCTGCCTCATTTATCCTAGCAGTTAGTGCCCCCATTTTTGATTGCACCTCATTAATAGCCTTTTTGATTTCGACTTGGTTAGATTTTAGTTCTTTTATTCCTCCAGGAAGGGTGTCTCTAATAACTTCCATGCTTTTTTCAAGCCCAGGTAGTATCTTTAAAATCATGATTCTGAATTCTAGGTCCAACATCGTACTAATATCCATATCGAGTAGGTCCCTGGCAGATGGTACTACCTCTTGTTCTTTTTGCTGAGGTGATTTCTTTCGTCTTGTCATCTTGTCCAGAGGAGAGTAGATGAATGAGAGAACAAAATGCTAACAGGTTAACAACGTCCCCAGCAAATATCCTCTAAACAAATCAGAAAAGACCTGAAACCAGGGGAAAAGAAAGAGAAAGAAAGAAAAAAGAAAGAGAAAAAAAAGAGAGAAAGAAAAAGACAAAAACAAACAAAAACAGAACAAAAACAGAATATGATCAAATATGATCAGGCTAGTGCATAGATCAGTGCCACACACTAGACTTTGGGTGTATTTTGGTCTGTTAGAAGATAGTGCCTCCTAAAATTGTAAAGAAAGAAAGACTTATATATGTACAAAACAAGGGTTGATACAATGAAGGGATGGAAGATGACTGTAAAGATGAAAATTATAAAAGATTTTATAAAAGGAATTGATAAGTTGTTTGAAAAAAGAAAGAAGATTTAAAAAAAAAAAGGGAGAGAATGTGATCAGGCAGGAGACTAGAACAAAGCCATACAGTAGAGATTTAGGGTATATTTTGATCTGTTAGAAGAAACAGTACCTCAAAATTTTAAAGAGCAAACAACTTATATATGTATATGCCAAAAATAAGGGTAACTAATATGGAGGGATAGAATATGACTCTAAAAATGAAAAATAAATTTTTTTTTAAAAAAGGGATTGATAAGATGTTGGTTGAAAAAGGGAAAAAGAAAAATTAAAAAAAAAACAGTTAAAAAAATTAACTTTGAAAAACTAATGAATCATGGTAAAAAAAAGCCATGAATTCTATGTGCAGTATTCCCTTAGCGCTGGAGTTCTCCCATTCTCCTTGATTGGTAAACTTGGTCTTGGCTGGCTGTTCGTGCTGATCTTCTGGGGGAGGGGCCTGTTGCCGTGGTTCCCAAATGTCTTTGCCGGAGGCGGAATTGCCCCGCCCTTGTGAGTCCAGGCTAAGCAATCTGCTCGGGTTTGCTCTCGGGAGCTTTTGTTCCCTGCAAGCTCTCGGTACAGCTTTGGAGGATGAGAGTGAAAATGGTGGCCTCCCAATCTCCACCCGGAGGAGCCGAGAACTCGGGGCCCCGCTCCTCAGTGCGCCCCCAGAGAAAAGCAGTCACTCCCGTCTCCCCAGTCTCCAGCCGCACTGCGTGCTCACCCGGCCTGTGACTGAGCGTTTCTATCTCTGGCACCCGACCCCATGTGGAGTCTCCAAACCCAGCAGATCCCTGCGGTGCGCTCCCGCACCGCTCCTCCCGGGGGAGGAAGGGGAGTCTCCCCGGCTCTGCCGCTTGTTGGGTCCCTGCTGGAGGAGCAGTGGCCCGACTGGGCCGCGGATCACAGTTTATGGCAACCCCAAGCTGAGAGCCCGCGCCTCAGCTCCGTCTCTGCAGCCGGCTTCCCCGCTCCGATACCTGGGAGCTCTGCCGCACTCAGGCGCCCCCGCTCTTTCTGTGACCCCGAGGGTCCTGAGTCCACACTGTCCCGCGAGGGTTCCTCCCCCCGCTTCGCCAATGGAGCGACGTCCCTCAGCAGAGCCGGCTTCTAAAAGGTCTGATTTTGTGCTCCGCGGCTCTATCACTTGCCAGAAGCGGCCGACGGAGGCCCCCTCCCCCGCCATCTATCCTGCCGAATATCGCCTCGGATTCACTTCTCTGCATGTCCTACCTTCCAGAAAGTGGTTGCTTCTCTGTTCAGAGAGTTGTTGCTACTCTCCTCTTCGATCTCCTGTTGAGTTCGTCGGTGTTCAGAATGGTTTGATCCCTATTCAGCTGAATTCCTGAGACCAGATGAAATCCAGGTCTCCTACTTCTCCGCCATCTTGCTCCGCCTCTACCATTTTAATTTTTTATTTCTTATATGTTGTATTTAATTTTCTTAGTGGTTGCCCTGAAAATTATAATTAACATCTTAACTTACAAAAATCTAGTTTGAAATAATAAAAATTTAATTTCAGTAGCATACAACATTTTGCTCCTTTATAGCAGCATTTCCTCCCTGCTCCTTTGTGTTATTATTGTAATACAAATTACATCTTTATACATGATAAGCCAATCAACACACTTTTATGATTCATTCATGACTATCTTCTATATTCACCTATGTAGTTAGGTACTCTCTATTTCTTCATGAAGGTTCAAGTTGCTGTCTGGTATCCTTTCTATTCAGCCTGAAGTAATCCCTTTAATATTTTTTTGTAGGTCTGTTAGCAAGGAATTCTGATATTTTAAAAAATCTGATGTCTTCATTTCTTTTTTTTAAAGGATAATTTTGTTAGATATGGAATTCCTGGTTGACAATCTTTTTCTTGCATCACTTTGAGTTTGTCTTCTCACTGCCTTCTGGACTCCATTGTTTTGGATGAGAAGTCAGCTATTAATATTGAGAATCTTTTATTTATGATGAATCACTTCTCTTGTTACTTTCAGGGGTTTTTTTGCCATTATCTTTTGACAGTATGGTTTTCACTTTTGTCATTGGCTTTTGACAGACCAAAGTGTGGATGTCTTTGAGATTATTTTATTGAGAATTCATTGAGCTTCTAGGATGTATAAACTAACATTCTTTATCAAACCTGGGAAGTTTTCAGCCATTATTTTTTCAGATATTCTTTCTATCCATTTCTTTCTTTTCTCTCTTTAAAGGATTTCCATTATGCATGTATTGGTACACATGGCAGTATGCTACAGGTCTCTGAGACTCTGTTAATTTTTCATTATTTTTCACTTCTCTTCCTTGACTAGGTAATGTGAATTGACTTATCTTCATGTTCGTTAATTCTTTTTTCTGCCAAATCATATCTACTGTTGAATTCCCCTAGTGATTTTTTTTAATTTGTTCTTGTACTTTCCAACTATTTATTTCTTTTTTTTAATAATTTCTATCTCCTTATTGATAATTTCTGTTTAATAGACATTATCCACATACTTTCTTTTAGTTCTTTAGATACTGTGTTTATTTGGATTGGCTAATTTAAAGTTTTTGTCTTGTAAATCCAGTATACTTCCTAGAAACTGTTTTTAGTGACTTGTTCCTCCCCCCTTTATAGGCCATACTTTTCTGTTACTTTATGTCTCTTAATTTTTTTGTTGCAAACTGGATGCTTTGAAGAATGTAATAATGGCAACACTTTTCAGAGTTTTTGGCTGTTGCTAATTGTTGTTCTTCCTGTTGTTGCTATCTGTTGAGTAATTTTGGAAACTAATTCCATAAAGTTTGTATTCTTTGTTGTGTGGCCACTGAAATTTCTCTCAGTTAACTTAGTAGTCAGTTAGTGATTAGAGAGAAATTCTCTTAACTTCTTGAAACAAACAAGTCCCTCAGCCTTTGCTGAGAGGCTCTGTATGCTTGTTGGGGCATGCCTTTAATGCTCCAGCAAGCAGTGTACAGCCCTGCTTGAGCTTTCACTTCCTGTTTGTGAAGAGCCTCAAGGTCAACTGGAGTTGAGAGAGTAGGGTCTTCTGAGGTCTTTTCTGTGCACTAGTCAGCCTCAAACATATACGTGGCCTTCTAGATCTCCTGGAATTATATTGGAACTTTTTAAAAACCCCCAGTGGACATTTCCTTTTACATTTTTTGGTCATTCTTTTGTTTGCTCCAACTGATATCCTCACCTCAGAGAGCTGTGATATTGAACAATTACCACTGATTGTTTCAACAAATGCTTCGGGGAAAAGGCTGTTTGCATTAAGCAAGCTCTGAGTCAGGTCAAATAAATAAGAGCCCTGCAAGTTGGGATTCTCAGGGAGCTGCCAGGCAGGTCAAATAAAGACAGTTCTCCAGGAATGAGGCTTTGGGGGAGCTCTAAACCTTTCTTTTCCCCTCCAGTGACTGCTATGCTACATATTTTCACAGCTACCTTACTTGTGAGGCTGTTGATTTTCAAGGGTACCATGGAACTGGGCTGAGGTGGGGGTGGGATGAAACAAGATAAAATGTTCTTACTGAGCATCCAGCATTCTCCTTGCATAAATGCTCTTTGAATTTTTGCAAGCCTTTGGTTAATTTCCAGAGTTCTGAAAAGTTGATTTTGAACATTTTTTGCCAGTGTTCTCATTGCTTTTATAGATGAGCAGATTTTCAGAGGCATTTACCCTTCATCATTATAGAAGTTCTTTATACAGGTTATTTTTTAAATGGAGAATTGAAGCAACTACATTTTTGTTTTAGCATAATTATGCAGGTGCTCCTATTTCTACAGTCTGAAACCAGTTGGTCCAACAGATGCATTCAGAGGCCAAACAAAGGAAGTGATTCAAGAGGACCCAGGCCCTTCTCTGACAGAATAGGACCACTTCTTGTTGGATTAAGAAAAGACTCAGTTGTGAATAGAAAGCTTAGTGACTTCTAATGATTTTAAAGCAGGGGCAGGTTGCTAAATGCTCCCTAATGCCTGCCTTCCCCATGGGCAAGAGTGTTCTTTAACAAATCGAGCTCTAGATAGCAAGATACTATCAAGGGCTCGATCATTGGCACATGATTAGCTTCTGTGCCTTTTCTTAAAATAAGAAAATTACTAAGTATCTGGAAAAAAAGGTATGGATTGTAACTCTTTGGGAATTTAACATCTTTTAAGGAGAAAGAATATATTTTGTCTTCATCTAAAGTATAATGAAACCAATCCTGTGTTGCTATTAATTTGAATTGTTATGGGGACTTTTCTAAGAAAAATAATGTGAGAATGTAAATACTGAGAATCTTGTTTATGGATTAACTTTAAGATTTGTACAGTAATTAACATTTGGGAGATTTAAGTTTTCTCTAAAGGAAAAATACATTTCATACATTTATAAGCAACCACAAGTTTCTTAAAGAATAGCCAGAATTTTGTTTCATTTTGGTTTTTGTTTTTTAAGTGGAGCAGAAAGTAAATGAATGACTTTGAAAGGAAAGAGGGTGTAAAACAAAAGGTGGTAACATTCACAGTACAAAAAAAAGTGGGGGAAAAAAAACAGATTTACTGAAATGTGTGACAAAGACCTGAATAGCCAAAAGGGGTTATAAATCACTGTACACAGATCACTGTCATTGAAGAATTCCATCAATTGTTGAAATACAAAAATATCTTAAATAGAAACCTGAATAGATTTCCAAGTTGGGAGACTTGGTACCAGCTTCTAAAAGAAGAAGGCATTCAAAAATAGAACACCATCTTTGCCTTATTTAATTTCTGAAATAGAAAGTAGCAAGGTAAGAATAGATTTGTTTCAGCCAGTGGTATTCAGGGCTGAGGTAAAGTGGGCCATTATAAGGGGTGAGGGAGCACTCTCGGTGGTATGGGATGCCCAGAGCTTGAGGAACTAAGTAGCTATGACACCTGATTACCCTTTTCTGACTTCTGATCCAGGATCTATTATGATGGTCTAATTATAGAACTCATTGCTAATGGTTGAAGAAATACAGCTGTTTGAATTATTTGGAGTAAGAGCATCAGCATTTAAGTACAATGCCATTTACAAAAAGCACATTGTGTTTCATAATACCTTGGAACTTAAACATGACTGCTAAGAAACAGATACATTTTCATAAGCCCAGATGGCTTTTCTCTCTCCTTCCAGCCACTGCTCTCTCCATATTGCTAGGAATCTACTCTCCTGTCTTTAACTGGATTATTTTCCACGTATTCTTGGTGTTTCTTTGTGCATTATCTGCTTTCCTTTTGATTTTTACTCCTAGTTTTATCCCTGAATTCATTTTCAATATATTTGATTTACTTTATCCTGTAGTAGCCTTATCAGAAGTCCTCATGGTTCTAATCCTTCTGTTTTGCTTTTGTTGTGGTTTTGTTTGTTTGCTGATTCTTGCTCAGGATGGGTCATTTTTTCTTATGTTTTGTTAGGTATAGTTGTGTATTTGTATTATCTGGGGCTTGTTTTATGTATGTAAATTCCATGTAGTGGCCTGGGTAATCGAAGTGTTGTTTCAGGGTGGGTTTTATGGTCCCTTCTCAGGCAAACCGGAATATCACTGGACCATACAAGTTTCTATTATTTTCTCAGTTGGGAGGGTTCCTATTATATTTGAGTCATATACAGTTTGACTCTAAAGCCACAAGGAGTGCAAATTCAGGCTTCTGATTTATCTCAGGAAACTTTAATTTTACTTTTTCCCAGGTAAAGCCAAGATACAGAAATATGGTCACTTTCCTGGGCTGGGGTAGAGATAATTTGTCCTGTTTGCATCAGAATTATACTATTGGAGGGCCCAGTTGTATTGAGAGTCCTGCTTCTCTCTCCCTTCCTTCTCAGGTCCTAGGTCCTAGGTCTCATTTTCTGTTCTTACAGCATTAACAGCCACACTGAGAGCTCTTATTAGTCCAGGAATCTTTCAGGGCTGGTGCAGAATCATCTCACTTGCAGGGCAGTTTGATACTCTGGACTCTGTGTTGTTTATTCTTTCAAATTGGGGATTTGCCTCTCTCTCTTATAGTTTGAACCATACACTAACAATTTGTTAGTTCTGGCAGCTGTGACAAAATAATATAGACTGGGTGGCTAAACAACATTTTATTTCTCCTATTTCTGGAGGCTGGGAAGCCCAAGATTCAGTGTCTCGTGAGGGCCAACTTTCTCATTTGGAGTTGGCCACTTTCTCATTCTATGACCACATCATTCTCATTCTTCACAATACAGAGAGAGAACTTGGTCTCTTCCTCTTCTTATAAGGACATTAAGCCCATCATGGGGGCTCTAGCCTTATGACTTCATCTAAACCTGATTACCTTCCAAAGATACCACTTGCAAATACCATCACATTGGGGATTAGGGCTTCAACATATGGATTTTGAGGGGGACACAAACATTCAATCTGTAACACAAGTTATATTATTTTTTTTATACTAACTCTAGACACACTAGCTGAGTATACCATCGGGCCAGCACAATAAGCTTCCTGGGCTCCCACTTACTCCTCATGCCAACAGGCAGCATACACATAGTTGATGATTCCCAGAGTACCCACATCCTTTGTGCAAGATTTAAGGGGTCTCAAATATCCCTTCTTCTTAGATGGTTCATTTTAATTTTAAAATCACACATTAAAGTTCAGTGAGGTTATAGAAAACAAGATTGAAATATAAAAATTAATTGTATTTCTATCCACTAACAATGAATCCAAAAATAAAACTAAGAAAACAGTTTCATTTACAATAGAATCAAAAAGAATAAAAATGTCTAGGAATACATTTACCAAAAGGAGCATAAAACTTGTACACTGAAAGCTACAAGAAACCATTCAAAGAAATTCAGAAAGATCAAAAGAAATGGAAAAAAATTCTAGGTTCATGGATCTCAATACTGCTCAAGTAGTAAACTGATCTGTAGATTGACTGGAATCCCTATCGAAATCTTAACTGTCATTTCTGCAGAAATTGCTAAACTTATTCTAAAATTTGCCTAAAATGCAAGGACTCAGAATAGCTAAAACAATCTTTAAAAAGATCAAAGTTAGAGAACTCACATTTCATAATTTCAAAACTTACTATAAAGATACTGTGTTTGAGGTGTGTAGGTGGCTCAGTTGGTTAAGCGTCCAACTCTTGGTTTCAGCTTAGGTCATAATCTCAGGATTATGAGATGGAGCCCTGCTTCAGGCTCTACACTCAGCATGGAGTCTGCTTGAGACTCTCTCTCCTCCCCTTCTGCCCTTCTCCTCACTCATATATGTGCTTTTTCTCTGTCTCTCAAACAAAAAAAGCTAGTGTTCAAGACAGTGTGCTGTTTCATAAGGATAGACATATCAATCAATGGAATACAATTGAAATATAGAAATAAACCCTTTCATTTATGGTCACTTGATTTTTGACAAGGGTGCCAAGAAAATCTTTTCAACAAACTGTGCTGGAACAATTGAATATCCACATATAAAAGAATGAAGTTGGACCCCTTCCTTACATAATACATAAAAATTAAATCAAAATATATGATATACCTAAATTTAAGAGCTAAAATTTAAGAACTTTAAAAAAAACTATAGAAGTAAATCTTTAAGACCTTGTATCAGGCAATGGTTTCTTAGATATGTCATCAAAAACACAAGTAACTGGGTATTATATGTAACAAATGGCTCATTGAACCCTACATCAAAAACTAATGATGTATTATATGTTGGCTAATTGAACATAATATAAAAAATAAAAATAAAACTTTATTTGAGGAAAAAAAATAACCACAAGTAACAAAAGAAAAAATAGATAAATACAACATCAAAATAAAAAAATATTTGGGCTTCAAAGGACATTATGAAGAAAGTGAAAATATAACCCACTGAATGGAAAAAAATATTTGCAAATCATGTATCTGATAAGGGACTTGCATCAAAAATGTAAAAAGAGCTCTTACAACACAACAATAAAACTGAATAACCCAATAAATACCCTTTGCCCCAAAATGGGGCATTTATCGACATTTCTCCAAAGAAACATGCAATTGGACAATAAGTACATGAAAAAGTGCTCACCATCATTAAACATTAGGAAATACATTTCAAAATGACAATGAGATATTACTTCATACTCACTAGAATGGCTAAAATAAAAAAGACAATAACATGTATGAACAAGGATGTGAAGAAATTGGAACCTTCACACGTAGCTAGCAGGGATTGTAAAATGGTGCCACTACTTTGGTAAAGAGTTTGGCAGTTCATCAAAAAGTTAACATAGACTGGGGTGCCTGGGTGGCTCAGTCGTTAAGCGTCTGCCTTCAGCTTGGGTCATGATCCCAGGGTCCTGGGGTCGAGCCCTGCATTGGGCTCCCTGCTCGGTGGGAAGCCTGCTTCTCCCTTTTTCACTCCTCCTGCTTGTGTTCCCACTCTTGCTGTCTCTCTCTGTCGAATAAATAAATAAAATCTTAAAAAAAAAAAGTTAACAGAGTTTCTATATGACCTAGCAATTCTACCCCTAAATATATACCCATGATAAATAAAAATAATCACCTGTAGTTGATTTTTCATAGCATAATTCATAATAGCCAAAAAGCAGAAACAACCCAAATATTCATTAACTGAAAAAAAGGTAAATAAAGTGTCTTGTATCCATATAATAGAATATTATTCAGCCATGAAAGGAATTAAGTGTTGATACATGCTGCAATGTGGATAAACCTTAAAAACCTTACGCTAAGTGAAAGAAGACAAGCACAAAGGTCTGTATTGTGTGAATCCATTTATACAGCATCTCCAGAATAGGCAAATCTATATAGATTGAAAACAGATTAATGGTCGCCATGCTCTAGCAGGAGGGCAAAAGGGGGAATGACTGCAAAAGGATGCTAAGTTGCTTTTGGGCCTTATGAAAATGTTCTGGAACTAGATAGTGGTAGTGGTTGCACAACTCTATGAATGTGCTAAGAACTACTGAATTGTACACTTGAAAAGAATGAATTTTGTAATATATGAATTATATCTCTATGAAGTGCTCTTTTAAAAAATCACGCTCACAAAACTGTACATTTAGAAAATAAAGCTGAAGATTAACACAGCTAGCAATGTCACAATTTAAAGAGTCTCCTGGGAAAATTTAATGTGCTTTCTGCTTGCATTTTATTACATGTACATTTTATTATTTATAATTTACATATACATTTAAATTTAAGTTTTTATTTAAATTACATTTAACTTTTTATTCCATTTATTTTCACTTTACATTAGTCATGAATGATTTTTTTTTTTTCATTTTCTTCCTGGTCTTGATAATTGCTGTTGACAATAGCCACTTAATTTTCACAAGTGGAGATACCACATTTTACTTGAAAGTTCCTCTATTTGCCATTTGATTTGTTTCTATTTTTTTGCTGTTATAAAAATGCAGCAATACATAGACTTGTGTATATAGTTTTTCTCAGTATATGGATTATTTCTTTAGAGTAGTTTTTAGAAAAAGTGTTAATGCTGTGTCAAAGGCTATGAACATTTCCTAATGCTTGGTGACTATTGCCAAATTTTCTTCAAAAAGATTTTCTCTGTCATTCCATAAAGTATTGTGTAGCCAAGTAACTCTCTGTTACCTCTAACATTATGTCCAGAGGACTTTTTGTAGACCCCACACGTTCAGATTTATCAAAGGCCTTGAAGAAGTTGGCCATGTGCCATTAAGAGGGTGAGAACAACCATGAAATTGGTTATGAACAGGTGCATTGCACAATTGATTATCCAAGCTTTAGATTATTCCATAATTAATCATGGGCTCTTAGCAAGAGTCATGTTGCAGAAGAGCCTACCACTTAACAGAGCCAGAAAAACACATGGTACCAGGAATTAGGAAGTGATGCAGGATAAAGATGCGCAGAGGCAGAGAAAACAGTTTGGAATGTTCTTTCAGAACAAGTCAGTTCCCATGAGCCTGGGAACTTCATATCAGAGTAATCCCCTGAATTGCTTCCTGTTGGTAAACAGCATTTAAATCATTAGAATACAAGCCTATTCTGTTAAGGGATTTCTTAATTGCAGGGAACCAGATTCTTTCGTGCTAGGTCCTTATAGATTTTGGAAGTCACCTTTGGAAAACACCTACCCCACCCCTAGCCAAGAGTTTTCTACAAGCTGTTTTCATAAAGGAGAGTTTGGTTAAGGACTTAAGTATTCCACCTGGCCATGCATATCAAATGGCGGCTCACAGGCTTCTTTGAGGCTAAGAAAGCCATTTTCTTATTTCTTTCGATGCAGAACTGAGTCTAAGACCCAATTCTAGGTGGTCCACCAAAAACAAATGGTGGTGTCAAATTGAACAACTGGCATCTTTTGCAACATGAGCTCTTAGGGAGAGAAGATTAAGGCAAATTACCAACTGGCATAGCATTCTAATTTTTGACGGATGTATGAATCACAGTTTTTCATTTCCACATACCCACACCCTCGCTTCACTCTTGGATACATAATTTATGTGCTTAGTTCATAGTTCACATTGGTGAAGTCTCCAGGGTGAATTCAGATAGAGTTTTGATTGACTGATCTCCAAAGTAGTTATATTCTCTTATGTCTCTCTGACTCAGTCCTGGAAAAGTCTACATTTCTACCATAAATGTGAAGACAATTTGAGTTATTTCTTCCATATCCTTAGAGTTTGAAAGTCTATGACCCATATTTTTTCTTACCATCACATCTTTTGGGGAAGGTTCTTATAAGTTATCCATTAATTCCCTTTATATATAAGGCATCTTGTCTATCATTCTTCATGTTTTCAGATTCACACTGAATCTGTATACTTGAATATAGTCATCTGAGATTTTTCTCCAACAATCCTGTTCCATAGCTTTTTTTCCTGTCTTTCATTTCACACTTTTTTATGTCTATCTCTAAAATAGAATCATTTTTAAACTCTAATATTATAACACTAATCACTAGAGTAACTTTATTTTTCATGACACCTCAACTTACTTTTTTATTCATTTATTCAACAATGTTTTTATGGAGTGCCATCCCTGCACTTTGTGAAGCACTGAGGAGCCAGTGGTAAACACAAAAAAATCATATTCCTACTTTCATGGAGCTTGTAGTCTAGAAGAGGTGACAGACAGATGAACAAAAAAGAACAAGAATTATTTTCAAAGATTTTATTTTATTTTTATTTTTATTTTTTTAGAATTTTTTATTCATTTGAGACAAAGATACAGAGAGAGAGAGGGAGAGAGGGAGAGAGCAGGAGCAGTGGGGAGAGGCACAGGAAGAAGGAGAAGCAGACTCCCTGCTGAGCAGGGAGCCCAACGTGGGGCTCGATCCCAGGACCTGGAGATCAGGACCTGAGCTGAAGGCAGACGCTTACCCATCTGAGCCACCCTGACGCCCCTAAAGATTTTATTTTTAAAACAACGGGAGAGGAAACACAAGCAGGGGGAGTGGGAGAGGGAGAAACAGGCTTCCTGCTGAGCTGGGAGCCCTTGACACGGTGCTCGATCCCAGGACCCTGGGACCATGAACTGAGCCGAAGGCAGATGCTTAATGACTGAGCCACCCAGGTGCCCCCAGAACAAGATTTTTTTTTTTTTAAAGCAAAATTCCAACCACCATAAATACCTGAAGGAGAGCTTTATGGTGCTGGGAGAGTGTATAAGAGGAGGATATAAGCTATGAGTCACGGAAGTGACACTTTTTGAGGAAGTGACATTGATCTGATGTGAAGGATAAATAGGGGTTACTCATATGAATGGGGGAAGGGAGATAAGAATGTTCCAGGCAGAAGAAACAATATGACCAAACTTTATCATGAAAGCATAAAGTGTCCAAGACTCTGAACCAAGGCCAGTGCTGCTGAAGTGTATGGAGGAGGGGAGGAGCGTGGTAGGAGACGAGGTTGGTGAACAAGGAGGTGATCATATTAATATTTGTCTTCATCCTAGGAGCAGGTACATTCATTTCAATTAGAGCAGCAAATGTTGATAATATATAACCATTAGAATTATTATCTCAGCCATTGATTTTGCAATACCCAGCAGCAAGTTTGGATTTAAAAACCCATATGGTCTAAAATAGTTACTGGTATTAATCTTGCTGCTTGCATATGATCTTTCTTGAATTTGATATTGAAGGTATTTTAAAGTACCCAATAATATTTTCTGATTTTGTGTTTTTTCTACCTAATCTTCTGTCCTAGTGGTGCCTAGCACAGTGCTTCCTGCTTAGCTGATGGTCAATAAATATTTGCAGATTGGTGAGTGAGAAAGAGTAGGTGTGAAATAGCCAGAGTCTGCTATGTGAAGAAGTCATTTAAGAGAACCACGTTCTGATCGTCACCCACAAATTCATTTCTGATACAACAAAAGAAAAAGAGGGTAGAATTAGGAACACTGTCTTAAATTGAAATATATTTCCCTCTATACATCATTACTACTCTTCCATTGACTTCTGCTTTCTAAAATGACTCCCCTCTTTTTACACTCACTGTGTTGCTGTTATCTGGGTCAAGTTTGACCAATGTAATCAGAGTAGGCAGTATGCCCATCTGTTTGAATATCTGTCCTGCCATAAGAATGTGAGCATGCTTGGGACACCTGGGTGGCTCAGTCGGTTAAGCGTCTGCCTTCGGCTCGGGTCGTGATCCTGGGATCCTGGGATCGAGTCCCGCATTGGGCTCCTTGCTCAGCGGGGAGCCTGCTTCTCCCTCTGCTTGTGCTCTCTCTCTCTCTCTCTCTCTGACAAATGAATAAATAAAAAATCTTTAAAAAAAAAAAAGAATGTGAGAATGCTAAACATCAAACAGGACTGTGATACATCCTTCACTCCTGTGTTGGAGATAATTGTTTCCCCAGAGTGGTGGGAGGCTTTATAGTAACTCAGCTAAAACCCAAGAAGCTACCTAAACTCAGTTCTGCAAACTTTTACAGAATGGTTTCTTTGTGCAAGACAATATCCTATGTGAGTTGAGAGCTGCAAAGATGAAGGTGCTGTAGTTCCAGCCCCTTCAAGGAGCTCACAATTCCATGCACAAATACAACACTAATTCAAAGCAGGTGTGATATTTACTGCAGAAACTGAGCACACAGAGAGCTTTGGGAATGCATGTGAATGAACTCTGTAGATAAGGTTAACAATCGGTGTCTTAGTCCCAAACCATTTATATTTAGATCAAATTTGTTGATTCAACAACATCTGTTGAGTGACAAGTTCTGTGCTGGATGCTGGAAATATGAAGATGGGACATTTCTTACCCTTAAGGAGCTCACAGCCTAGTGATGAAGACATAGAAATAGATTGTTATCATAAAATT
Source organism: Zalophus californianus (assembly GCF_009762305.2). Taxonomy (NCBI): domain Eukaryota; kingdom Metazoa; phylum Chordata; class Mammalia; order Carnivora; family Otariidae; genus Zalophus; species Zalophus californianus. The sequence goes on along the minus strand of NC_045595.1, from coordinate 34,296,146 downwards.
TGGCAACTATGGCACCAGAGTTATGTATATAATCCTAAAGAAGTGCAAAAAGAAGAAGCCTAAAGCCCAGGGTGGACTGAGGTTATTTCTCAGTAGAGTTGGTAGGAACAGAGTCCAGAGGATGAGTGGGTAAGGGGTATGTTGATAAGAACAATTGAGAGCAGTGGGAAGAGATTGTGTAAAGACACAAAGGAGTAAAGTATATTCTGTTTGGGGAATGAATAGTCATTCTAGATTCCAGAAGTACAGTAGTATATGTATACAGCAGGAAGAAATGCTAGACAAATTGCTTGCAGGAGGATTTATAATCTGAACTTACAGCTGAACTTTACAGCTGACCTAGTGAATTTGGATGATATAGGGCAACTATAAGTCACTGAAAACTTCAATCAGTGACATGATCAAATCCACATTTTAGAAGAAATGTGGAGGAGAGGGGTCTAAGGCAGGATGCAAGATGAGAGATAAAGGCATTGGCCAATTAAGAAGAGCTGAGAGCAGGGCTAGAGTAGCAGTATCAATGTGGCTGCAGACCTGTCTCCATGCAGGCAAAAGAGGAAAAGGTTTTTTGCTCTTTTTCTTTTTCTGAACTGGCTGCCAAAGCATATACAAATAAGATATAGCACTTATTATATTCCTCAGAGATTTGGTTACTGTAGTTAAACTAGACACAGTTAATTTTCTAAGGGAGCCAGGACCAAACAGCTGATCATGAGCACAGACACATTTTCAGCTCTCATCTGCAAAATGGATATAATAATAGGACCTTACAAATAGGGCTGGTCTGATGATTAAATGAGATGATGTCTACAAGACATTTGACACTGGCTGACCCATTGTATACACACAGTAAGAGTTAACTGTCATTCATTACTGGCTTAGGGAGAAGTTAATAAGCATCGAATCTGAGCTGTCAGACACAAACCAAGACAGTAGAGACGAAGTAATGAAAGGAAAGAGTATCTGATCTTCTTACTCACATGGTCCTTTGGAAGAAAGTAATACATACAGAATGATTACAAGAATGGGGCAAGTGCAGATAAAATGTATGAGGAAGGTTATAGGAAAGCCTATATTCACCTCTGACTAGAGGGACAAAGAACAGGAGTTTGGGGAAAAGGGCCATTTGAACCTGATCACAAAGAGTAAGTGGAAAAGGCATTCCAAACAGTTGCGTAGAGCCTACCTACTCCAAATGTGTTCTTTGAACAAGCAGCATCAGAATCAGCAGCACTAAGGAATGTGTCAAAAATGCAGAATCTCAGGGCTCACAAGAGACCTACAGAATTTGGATATGAGCACAATCCCCAGGTGACTAGTGTTCATATTAAAGCTTAAGAAGCAGTGCAAAGATGTAGTAATGAAAATTAACATAATGAGTACAGAATGTGTTTACTTGCTGAGTCCAAATGACCCATTTTAAAAAATCAAAACATAGCAGCTGAGAAGTTGGAGTTTTCCCCTTCCATAATTAATCTTTTGAACCAAATTACATTTCAAAATGAACTTATGTGCCTAATTAACCAGTGGATCAAATAAGTCACAAGGGAAATTAGAAAATACTTTGAGATAAATGAAAAGGAACATAACCTACCAAACTTATGGGATGCAGCTAAAGGAGTTTTTAGAGGGAATTTTAGAGCTATAAATGCCTGTAGTAATAAAGAAGAAAGTTTTCAAAACTATAACCTAATTTTCCATATTAAGACACTGGAAAGAGAAGAGCCAACTAAACCTACATCAAGCAAAAAGAAGGAAATAAGAGAGATTAAAATAGAAATTAATGAAATAATAGAAAATAATGCCAAAAAATCAATGAAACTAGAAGTTGGTTCTTTGAAAAGATCAACAAAATTGATATTCCTTTAGCTAGGCTAATCTGGAAAAAAAAAAGTGGGGGAGAGAAAAGACATGAATTATTAAAATTGGCAATGCTCAGCAAAGTGCAGGGAATATAGTAGGAACACAATAAAAAGTGTTGAATAAAAGAACAAAAAATAAGTTGCGGTGTTATAAAAATAATATTATCATAATGAATACCATTATAACGTTAGAGTTTGAAAATGATTCCACGTTAGCAGTAGGATATAAAACTTTGAAGTGAATGAAAATAAAAGCTGTGAAAAAGGATTGCTGGAGAAGAATTTCATTGGAATATATTTGGGGATCTAGAATTCTTGTTCATGGATCAGAAGACTTACTGTTAAGGTGGCAATACTCCCCAAATTGATCTTCAGATTTAACAAAAGTTCTGTGAAACTCCCACCTGAATTTGTCTTTACAGAAATTGACAGATTCATCCTAAAATCCATGGGGAAATGAAAAAGATACAGAATAGTCAGAACAATCTAGAAAAAGAAAAGCAAAGCTGTAGAAGTTGTACTTTCCAATTTCAAAATTCATTAAAGTCTACAGTATTGTGGTACCAGCCTAAGATAGATCATTAGAAGAAAATTGAGAATCTATAAATAAACCCTTATATTTATGATAAAGTGATTTTTGACAAGAGGGACAACAGGAAAAATAAAAACAGTCTTCTCAAGAAAAGATGCTGGTACAAATAGATATCTACGTCCAAAAAAAAGAAGTTGGACCCCTTTCTCACACTGTACATAAAAATGAACTCAAAATGGATCATAGACTGGCGTAAAAGAGCTAATTCTATAAAACTGCTAGAAGAAAACATAGGAGTAAATCATCATGACCTTGTATCAGACATTTTTTTCTTTTTGCTATGATACCAAAAGCACAATTGCAAAAAAGAAAGATGAACTGGACTTCATTAAAATTAAAAACTTTTGGGGCGCCTGGGTGGCTCAGTCGTTAAGCATCTGCTTTCAGCTCAGGTCATGATTCCAGGTCCTGGGATCGAGCCCCGCATGGGGCTCCCTGCTCGGCGGGAAGCCTGCTTCTCCCTCTCCCACTCCCATGGCTTGTATTCCCTCTCTTGCTGTGTCTCTCTCTGTCAAATAAATAAAATCTTTAAAAAAATAAATAAAAACTTTTATGCTTCAAAGGACACCATTAAAAAGTGAAAAGACAATCCAGAAAATGAAAAAATATACTTACTAATAATATATATGTATGATCAGGTACTTGTCCAGAATATATAAAGAACTCATACAATTCAACAATAAAAAGACAACTCAATCAAAAAATGGACAAGGGATTTGACCAAATATTTTTCCCCAAGAAGATACACAAATGGCCAATAAACACATGAAAAGATGTTCAGCATCATTAGCTATTAAGGAAATTCAAACCAAAACTGCAATAAAATACTATTTCATCCCTACTAGGTTAAAATAAGTTTTGCTGGGGATGTGGAGAAATTGGACCCTTCATACTTTGTTGGTGGGAATATAAAATGGTATAGCTACTTAAAAAAAACAGCTTGACAGTTCCTGAAAATGTTATAGATGGAGTTACCATAGAGCTTAGCAATTCCACTTCTCGGTACATAGCTAAGAATTAAAAGATACATCACCACAAACACTTGTACATGAATAGTTCATGGCAACATTATTCATAATAGCCAAGAAGTGGAAATACCTCAAATGTCGGTCAGCTGGTAAATGGATAAACAAAATGTGGTCTATTCATACAATAGAACGTTATTCAACAACAATATAAAGGTATGAAGTACTGATACATCATGATTAGTATCACTGATACTACATCATGGATAGACCTTAACAGAATTATAAAGAACCACTTGAAGAATGACCTAAAGAAGCCAATAATAAAATGTCACATACTGTATGATTCCAGAATAGACAAATCTATGGTGAAAAAAGTAAATGGTTACCTAGGGCTAGAGAAGACTGGGGAAAACAGGGAATGACTGCTTATGCAGGGCTAGCTGTCCTATATAGTAGCCACTAGCTACATGTGACTCTTTAAATTAAAGTGAATTAAATTCAAAATTTTTGCACCAGCTATATTTCAACTACTCGATAGCCACATGTAGCTAGTGGCTGCCATATTGGACAGTACAGATAGAGAACATTTTTATCACAAAAAGATCTCTTAGCACAGATCTAGAGCATTCGTTGTAAAGCTCTCTCTGGATCCATGAAAACCTGAAAATATATACAAAACTTTGAGCATATTTGCATCTTTTTCCTGAGAAGAGGTGCATGGTTTTCCTAAGATTCTCAAAGAAATCAAGTACCAATGTGAACACAGCATTTTCTAAAACCATTAGACTGAACTATTATTAAAATATCAAAGTAATGTCCTACAGCTCCTATAGCGCACTGAAGTTTTATTTTATTTGAGGTCCTGATTTAGCTACCTATTGAAGAATCTGGAGGACTGATTTTTGTTAGCTCTGTACTGCTTTTACCTGAGAAACAAAAGATTCCATAAAAAAAACCTCTTTGAATTATTCTCTTAATTAAATCAGAACCTACAAATGATTATGAGCCAAAGCAGTAATAATTATGCCATAGCCAGCACTTGTGAGGCTCAGAAGGACATTGACCCACAAAGGAAACTGAAAGTAAATGTCACATTGAATTTGAATTGACACGATAGTGGGAGTACTGATGAATGATAATGATTGAAAGCAGGCACAATGGCGGAGGGCCTCCACATGGGTAATTCTGAAGGATCTTTGACAGGATTCAGGAGGTGGAAGTGCCTTAGTGAAGCCACTCTTTGAAGCTCCCTGCTACAGAATCAAGGTAAATTTCAGAGGCAGTCCCTCTGAGAAAGGTCATCACAAATCGTACGTTATTATGGAGACGCAAAGACTTCACATCTGCAACTCTTTAATTTCATTGGGCATACTATGCTGTCACCAGCTTGGCTGCAAAAATTGAAATCTGCCACCACAGCTGTCCCTACTGCTGTTTGTTTCTAAAATATCAACACCTGGCACCCCACAGTTGCTCTCTCAAAACAAGGAATTACTGCATTGACTAAAAGGATAAAGCGTGGCAACAGCAAGCACATGTGACCATGGCTGACAAATGGCTTATGTCAAATTCTCTGGAGAAAATCGGTGACCCCTCTTGAGGAGACAGCACAGATGGACCCTCTTACAGATGCGATCCCCAGTCAAGGCCAATGGTGTGATTGCTATCCAAGAAGATCTTTGCTTAGGTCACAGCCCTTCTAGCTTTCACTTCTCAATGACAAGGAACCAACATTTTTGATAGTGACTTCTCTTCCCCCCTCTAAACCACACCACTGGGAAGACCCCCCCGACACTCAGTTCCAATGCGAAATCATGAGGTATGCTGGGGGCTTATGGACAAGACATCAGGTGTCATACTTACATATACAGTAGCATCAGTAATTCCTCACAGGCCATTTAAAAGGAGAAAAATGTTTTTCCCCCGTTGGTATAGTACTCACTTAGCATTTCCAAGTTTTCAAGAAACCACAGTCCACTTTTTTTTTCCTCCAGATTCACAATGAATTTATAAACACGGCAGGGTAGTTAAAAGAATGAACTGTTAAGAGACTTAGACATAAACCCTAGTTCTGCCATTCCCTGGCTGTGTGACGGTGGGCACATACTCTGCTTCTCTGAGCCTCAGTTTCCTTATCAGGAAAACACAATAGTGATAGCATCTATTTTAAAGGACAGTAAGAATCAGATGATGTGATGTGAGTACGATTCATGACACTCCCTAATTCAGTGTCAAAGCTCAAGAGTTGACAACTGTTGTAAAGCCCCAAAGTTGTGTTAATGGCTTTCCATATATTATCTCATTTAACCTTAATCTTGATGAAAACTGATAAAAAATTTTTAAAATAGCAATTGAAGGAATGTGTTCTGAAATTATTTTTGTAAGAAAAACTACATTGATATAGGCAATAAGCGTCTTAGTATTCCTTATGCTTTATAAGTTTATATGTCTAAGTTTTCATGATAGTTGGAGGAAGTAAACTTTTCCCATTAATTATGCATTCTCATTGTGTCTGGTGAATTTAGCTCTAAATGAAATTGGCCTGAATCTTTTGATATTTACCCTTTCACCACACGAACTAGCCATTTTGCTCAGCTCAAGGTCACTGACCGCGGGGCCATGAAATGATGTCATTAAATTGCAAAAGTGATGAACTGTAGAACAGGCAGAAGTAGGTCAGGAGTAACTTTAGAAAATTTGTGGTTTCGGTGGCTTTTGGAGGTCAGAGGAATATAAGATGAAGAACTACAATGAAAAGATAAATATGTCTCAGGACTGGAACTATTTTAAATGAGACATATTTTTTTTCTTTGTGCTTTTTTAGTGATACATCTGAACCTAGAAACCATAAAATTTGAATTGTTGCCAACAAAAAATCCAATAAAATTTATGATGAATTTTTCTTCAATGCAAATTTTCATTGGAGATCTGAATTAACCTAAAGCTCATTTATTAATGGCTAACAAATAAATTACATTTGTTGCTGACCTCTTTGGAGTTGTTCCATAACTAGATTTCCGTTAAATGGCAGAAGAGGTATTTAATAATCCTGAACTTTGGAGCTCTCCTCTTGAATGGTAAGATCATTACAGGTACAAGAAAGGTACTGGATCCTCCATCATAGCATGCATACCATAAGATGTCTACTTCAAGGTGTCAAGATGGAACTCAACTCCATCTTACCAATCTATTTGAGAGAAATGTCTATTTTCAGGAGAAAGAGGTCTTGAGGTGCATCTCAATTATTAAAGCATCTTTTTCCCTTTAGAACTTTAGAAACTCCAACCTATGAATAGAGTACTCGAAGACCCTCCCCTCCTTACTTTTACAGATATGGAATAAGCTCAGAGAGGGAAAGTAATTTGTCCAAGGATACATAGCCTTTTTGTAGCTGAACTATGTCAAGCAGTAAGGACTTCTGATTTTTGATTCAGTGCTCAGTACGGTTAATGAGATGATGGCAGAGAAAGTTTGCAGGACATTTCTAATGTGGTATTGGTCTTTAAAAAAATAGGGCCATACTGACTGTCATCAGTAGGTTTACTTCAATCCTACCTAATCACACCCCTTTGTGACCAATAGAGTGCTTCTATAAAGTGACTTGAGATATGTGTAGTTTAATATTAACTGGTCTATAGAATAACTGAGTATATACCTTGGCGTATTATATGGTTACAAGCAGCATAAACATGGCAACTTAGGCCCAAATTGAATTTGTTGAGGAATACAGGAGATCACACAGAATCTAAGCAACACTGAAGAACAAGGCTCAAAAGGGCACAAACCAGAGTAGCTTTAGGATCTGAAGATTCAGGTAACAGAATCAAATCAACAGCTTCTCCAAATGAGTATGCACTTTGTGTTGATGTGGAGGCGTGTGTGTGTGTGTGTGTGTGTGTGTGTGTCCTTACATTATTCTACTCAAAATTTGAATTCCTAAGAGGATAACTCAAGGGGCGTAACTCAGACCACTTGTTTGCCCCTATATATCAAAACAAGACTGTGCATCTTAGGGGAAGAGTAGATAAGATGCTTCCAAAGAAGTTCAGGGTGCTGCTACCAATGGAAGGATGAAAGGATACTGGGCAGCAAAAATCACCACCACCACCCTTGGCTTCCCTTGTGGTGGCCATACCATCCTTTTGGTGAGGACTCTCAAGGTTCAAACATTTTTGGTTCAAACATATCTTTTAAAAGATAGGACATGAGGAGAGGGACCCCATTCTGTGTGTCTTTTATTACCTTTCCCATCACCCTCTCCAACTGTGCAACAAGGACTTACTTGGCACTCATTATATGATTGGTTACTTGCAGTGGACTGAACCACTCATCAACCTTTTGAAGCAAGGGTTGGCTCATAGTCTCAGGAATATTAGAACCAGGCAAGTTTCTTTATAGATAGTTTAAGTAAATCTCTGGAATCTGCAATACTATGCAAGTACAGCATTTAGTGTGCTAGCATCATCATTAACAATGCTGGGAGGAACTGAAAGCACATGGGCTGCTCCCATGTTTGTTGCAGCATTATTCACAGCCAAGATATGGAAACAACCTGAGTGTCTGTCAACAAATGAATGGAAAAAAGAAGATGTGAGATATAACTATAGACATGTAGATATAGGTAGAGAGATAAAGTTAATTCATATATTGGGACTCAAAAGGGAGGCCACCCTAGTGGCCCAGCCCACATCACAAATCTAAACCTAAGTTAGCTTGCACTTACGAGAAATGCCTCCCTGTCAGGGAAACTTAACACACACCAATCACAACCCGCCACCTCAGCTTTAGCTAGCTTACCTTACCCAAGAAAATGGAACTTGCTAACCCTACAAGGAAATTCCCAACCTCCTAGTCAAGCATGCCCTTTTTCCTGCTTGCCTTTTATAACGCTCTATAAAACTCAATCTTGCCCAGAATTCCTTAGGAATGTGCCACTGTTTGGGAGGCACTGTACTCCCCCAATCTGTGGCTTGTTTCCTCTTGAATAAAGGACATCAAACTCTTTACTAAATTTGGTTTTGTCATTTGACAATATACAATGGAGCTGTGAGAAAGAAGAAAATCCTTCCATTTGTGACAACATAAATGGACTTTGAGTGAATTATGCTAAGTGAAATAAGGCAAGCAGAAGAAGCTAAATACTGTATGATATCCCTTATATGTGGAATCTAAAAAAAAGCCCGACTCATGGAAACAGAGAGTAGAACAGTGGTTCGCAGTACTGGGGGGTGGGGAGGTGGGGGATGGCAGGGAAAATGGGAAGGTGTTGGTTAAGGAGCACAAACTTCCGGTTAGAAAATGTTGATGTTCTAGGGATCTAATGCACAGCATTGTGATTATAGATAACAATCACTGTATTATACTTGAAATTTGCTAATAGAATAGATCCCAGAAGCTCTCACCACAAAAAAAGAAATGCTGATAATGTGATGTGATAAAGATTTAGCTGCTACAGTGGTAATCATATTTTAATCTTTAAGTGTATCAAATCAACACGTTGTACACCTTAAATTTACATAATGTTATATGTGTATTATATCTCAATAAAACTGGAGTGGTAGGAAGCACATAGGCTAGAGCCAGATTACCCAAACTAGCTGTGTGACTTTAAGCAAGTATTTTAAACTCTAAACACCTTGGATTCCTCATTTGTTAAAATGAAGTTAAATAATCATTTATTTTATATTGTTTTGAGGAATAAACAATATATGAAGAATGCTTCAAGTACCTAGCCAATAGCAACCTCGTTGTCTTCCTCATCACCATCCTCACGCCCTGAGCCAACATTGACATTTTGGTGAAAATTGGTTGTTTTTCCAGCTTTTGTCGCCATTTTTGGAATGGTGGTACAGTTGCAACAGTCACAAGTCACAACTGGACACATTTTCCAACAATGGAACAATCAAGACCATGTTTAGGAGGCTAACTGCATTTACAACTTGTGCTAAAAGGTTGCTTTTCCCCCACGTGCCTCATAAGTGCTTCCTCGAATTTGCCTTTGCAGTTTTTATTCTTTAAAAATAATGCATTTAGAAGCCGACTCAGATGAACTCAAAAAGGGTCTGCATTTCTTTTTTTCCAAGGGTTTGAACCTGCGCTTACAATGGCTCTACATTTAATCCCTGAATTGTCTTGTGATTATTCACTGCCCATTTATCAGTTTGCCCCCTTAAACAGTGACAAATGGTGGTTCCTTTTAAGTTTCAAAGAAGCCAGTTTAATCTAGGCCCTCTGTTGCTTTGTTAGGGAAATCAAATGCCCAGAATTGTTCTTCAGCTTTCCCTTGTTGCTCAGAGGTCATGGGAAAGTAGATGTGGGAACTCCAGTGTGATTCATCATTGCCTGATGAAACCGTGTGACATCTGGGCACAGCATCCTGACTGATGGCACTCACATTCTCTGTCTCTCTACGAAATGATCTGCTTGCGAGTAAATGCAGCAGTGACTGAACAAGAAAGGTAATGCATGGTCACACCTGGGGTTATAGCAGTTTCCACCTGGTGTAATAGAAATGACAAATTGATGGGGATTTTCAACCACACTTTGTGTCTGCCTCAGTGAAGCACCTTCCCAAGACATTCTTCCTTCCTTCCTAAGTCTTTACATGCATTAGTAGTAAAAGCTAAAATAACTGCATAAGTTAAACCTTGTAATGTGTGTCAAAGAACAGCCTACACTAAAATAAGGTATATAAAATGGCCTTGTGAGTATCTATGTCCTGTAAATTGTTATGCTCAGGGCAGGTTTTGCATAGTGAATTTCATTACACAGTAAATGTTCTTATTCTCTCAAAATTGGTGTCTGACTAAAGTAAGTATCTTTATTAGTGGTCAGAGTGGTGACTTCTCTTCCATCTCTTTGGCTGGCTCAGAAGGGGGATCCTTCCTTGAGCCCCAGAGGAGAAGGGAACTTCTATCTTTGAGGCAAAAAGGTAGCTGGAAAATGTGTCCAGCTGTGACAAACAGAGCACCTTCATGCCCCCTGGGCACCTTTATTACACATGCTACCACGTAGTGAAATTTTTTCCTAGGATGTGTTTCCTTCATTCACTTGTAGGAGAGGAAAAGTAGTTTTCCCTTTTTCTCTTGGCTGAGAATCCCCTCCTCCAGTAATGGAAGACAGAGTAACAGGAGGAAAACAGAAGTTTAATAGCCTGTATATCAGCTATATACATGGGAGAGATCCAGGTAAACTGAGTAACTCCCAGAAATGGTCCATACCACCAGCTTCAATGCCATCTCCAGCTAAACACAAAAGAAAGATGTTGTTGGAGTGGGAAGCCAGTTATGAGAAATTACAAAGCACAGTAAACAAGGTTATAGTTCTTAACTAGATTTAAGTCCGTTGCCTTCTGCATTGATAAGAGTTGCTAGAGATGTAGTCATCATCTTCCTGCTCCAGCATGGAAGACAGTCTTACAAATGGAGAGTTCCCTTATAAATGTAAAAGTCTCTTACAAAAAAAGGCAACTTTTGCTTGATTTTCAGAGCATCTCCTGTGCCTGCTGTTCCTTATAATCAGCCTAAAATAATCCTTATGTCAAAAATACATATTTTGCAGTGACAAGTTCTCCTCCCCTCACAGTCATTCAACCATTCAATTCTCAAGCTTTTCACTTTCAACTTCTATGTGTCCTGGCTATACCAAACTCCTGGGAAATAGAATCAAATAAGGTCCCTTATCCTGGGACTTCCATGTGCCCAGAGACAGTGGATGAGATGGGCAAGTAAACTAATCATGACAACATGAAGAGGTTAGAGCCTCACTATTCCAAGTGCGGTCCCTGAGAACTTTTAGGAACACATAATCTCAGCCCTACCCCCAGGACCTACTAAGCGAGAGTCAACATTTTTACAGGACCTCCAGGTGATTCGAATGCACATAAAATGCTGTTCGAGGCATGTGCAATGTACTATGTAATGCTAGGGTACAAAAGGGCATGACATGAGGGCACGGGGCAGCAGAGCATTCGGAGCTCCTTGAGCTCCTTGCCTTGCCTTTCATATTCCCACAGCAACCCTGCTAGACAATTAGCATTGTGTCCCCAAGACACTTAACTTACAGTGACAGGTGTGAAGAGTGTGGGGGGGCGGGGTTCGAGTAGGTAGATTTAAGCAGACTGTTGGCCACAACTCCAGGGAGTATGACTCTTACCCCCTTAGGTTCAATACCATGGCCCTGAGAAAGAATAAGCATTTTGCTCACCTGTTCACCTGTAATCTCTAGAGAGGAAAGGGGAAAACTTAGGTCAATGATCAAAGGCCTCTGAGTAGCAGGTGAAGCAAGGCTGATCTGATTATAGATATTTCTCTGATGAGTTTTCTGTTTTTCCCTTGTACTCTTAATACTTTGAGAACCTGATGAATACTATGTTTCCCAAATACGCACATAGGGAAGACTCATGAATTTGCACATGATTTAGAATGCTCACAGGTCCCTTTGAGACCAGTCCACAACCCCTTAAGGTTCACATTCTCTCACTCGGCAGCAATGCTAGATAAAATTTTAACCACATTTCCCATAACATATTGAAAGATTTTACTCCATGCCAGGAATTATATTGAGTAATTTACATACATTATATTCCTTAATCTTTGCAACAGTACTATCTAGTAGGTTTTTATCACCATTTTACAGATGAGGAAACTAGAAGACTGGAGAGGTTATTAAATTGTCCAAGGTCATAATCTAGTAAGAGGCTAAAATGGAAACCAAATGCCGATCTGATTCCAGCACCCAGGCCCTTCACCACCGTGCATGCTGTCTCCTCAGAATGAAATACTAACTTTAAAAATAAGGCAACACATGTATTTAATGCCACTAAATTTTACATTTAAAAATAGTTAAACTGGTAAATTTTATGTTATGGATATTTTACCACAGTAAAAATAAAACAGGGCAACCATCAAGAATATACACCCCGCCCAGAGTATGAGGTTTGGAAATGTTCAGTGTTTCCAAGTCCCTCTAAACTCTTTGATTCACCACCCCCTTTTTAAAAAAGTAATGAAATAACCAAACCAAAACTTAGGCGGCTCTGTCCCTGTTCACCACAGCTGGAAACCCTAACTGCATACCACTCACACCACAGACCTGTCACAAGTCACCAAGTACTGTTTTCAAGATGGACTTTCAGTCCGTGGTTACCCTACAATATCCCACAGACTTGATATAGATATATAGATGTAGATATAGATGTTTATAATTTCAATCTGTGTGTCTTTTTTATTGAAGGATAGTTGGCACACAATGATTCAAGGAGTCTACGCATTATGCTATGCTCACCGCAAGCGTAGCTGGCCTCTGTCCCCAAACATTGTATTCCAGTGCCGTTGACTCTATTCTCTATCCTGAGGCTTTTGTTCCTATACGTTACTCATTCCATCACTTGGAAACCTGTATCTCCCACTCCCCTTCATCCATTTTGCCCATCTCCCACCTCCCTCCCCTCTGGCAACCACCAGTTTGTTCTCTGTATTTATGGGTCTGCTTCTGCTTTTTGTTTGTTTAACCATTTGTTCTGTTTTTTAGATTCCACATATAAGTGAAATCATATGGTATTTGTCTTTCTCTGCCTGACTTATTTCACTTAGCATAATACTCTCTAGGTCCATTCATGTTATCATAAATGTCAAGCTCTCATCCTTTTGATTACTGAGTAATATTCCATTACACACACACACACACACACACACACACACACACACACACACACACACCCCTACACCACATCTTTTTTATCTCACTCGGCAGCAATGCTAGATAAAATTTTATCTTTTTGTTGATGGAGACTTGGGTCGCTTCTATATTTTGGCTTTTTTTGGGGGGGAGAACTATGTCTCTTTATTTTCATGTGGACAATTCAAAGTCATCAGTCGCTTTTGTCTAGTTGTAAAAAAAAAAAAGAAAAAAATTTTGGGTTTAAAGAAAAGCATCAGTAGGAGCCTGGTTAAAGGATTCGTATTTTTAGAAGGGAAATACAGTGCAGATATCTCTAGAGAGCATTTTTAAAGAAGTTTAGGGAGATTAAGTTTTAAAGCTAGCTTGGGGCCAAGGCTTATTTCCCAGGTTTAAAGTAATTTGGGTGGTGTCACAGTGTATAAGTATAGGGTGATAGGACAGTGGTCACTGCCCAGGGCGTTGGAACTGATCTTGCTGTCACACAGTGCAGGTAACAGAGAGTGAGACAACAAAAAGTAATCAAGGTGCCAACCGACATTTTTGGATCGAGCATTCATCATGTAGGTCCAAAAGGTATAGGCATAAGCTGTGTTGGGGTAGAGGTGCCGGAAACTGTCAGCCAGTGGCACGGCCTGTAGTAATTCCCCAAAGCCTTGACGCTCTTGTGGAGTGAAGCCAGCATTCTTTTTGTTTCCCCTGGGGTTGCGAAGGTCGATTTCTTCATGAGCTACATTAAGGTCCCCACATAGCACAAGGGGCTTGCGGGAAGCCAAACCCTTCAGGAACTTGGGAAAGGCTTCATCCCAGCGATGCCGGTACTCCAAGTGTACCAGACCTCGGCCTGCATTAGGTACATAGGCTGTTACTAGCACAAACGTGTCAAATTCAGCCATGATCACTCAGCCTTCCTGATCATGTTCCTCCTCACCAATGCCATAGGAGACTTTGAGGGGGCACTGGCGGGAGAGCAGGCCCACACCACTGTACCCTTCCTTGTCTGAAGGAGCTGACCAGTACTGATGGGATAGTCCAGGTAACTCTTGAAGTTCAGCTGGTAGTTTTTTCTCTGAACATTTGGTCTCTTGGAGGCAGAGGATATCTGGGGCTTCTTCCTTTACCCAATCTAAACCTTTCTTCTTAATCCAGGCCCAAAGCCCATCCACATTCCAGGAGCAGATCTTGAGGGTGGCCGATTTACCATTGGGCGAGGTTTTCTGATCTGGGTGGTCCTCATACAGGACTGGCCCCTCTCCTGCCTCTTTTTTGTTTTTCTTTGTTCCCACCTTACTCTTCTTGGCTTCTGGTTCAATCTTGGGTTCTTCCCTGTCTTCTGCCACAGCTCCCTTTTTCCCATGCTTCGGCATCACTGTAACGAACGCCCTCCTGAACCTGTACCAGGTCGCCCACCGAAGCAGTATTTTTATCGCATTACCTGAGCACAAAGAGTATATTTTGGCTTTTTTAAGTATTGTTGCAATAAACATAGTGGTGTATGTGTATTTTCTGATTTAGTAGTTCCCCCCCCCCTTTGGGGAAATCCCTAATAGGGGAATTACCAGATTATATGGTAGTTCTATTTTTAATTTTTGGAAGAATCTCCATACTGTTTTCCACAATGGCTGTACCAATTCACATTCTCACCAGCAGGGCATGGATGTTCTTTTTTCTCTACATCCTGGCCAATTGTTGTTATTTCCTCAGATTTGATATATTTATGCAGGCCCTGCAAGGTACAGAACTTCTTAAGAAATATCATTGTTACCTATTCTCTCCTTCAGTACCAATATGAAAAATCTTATCAAGCTTAACCACAATCAAGATCAGTCCTATCAAGTTCAACCACAATCAAGGTAATGAACATATTCATTACCCCTAAAGTTTCCTGTACCTCTTGACTTTTAAGTATCTTATTCCCAGTCCTGAAGGTACCTATAGTAATGGTTTTAGAACACAGATTCTGACTAGTTCAAATCTTACATATACTTCTCACTAGTTCTTTGAGCCAGATCAAGTTTTAGCCTTTATATAAATGAGATAATATAAGTAAACTTCTTTATAGAGTGTTCTATGCAGAGTAAGCACTTACTAAGTGTTGATGATTAAGGTAGTGATGATATTTATTATTTTTTTTAAAAGATTTTATTTATTTGACAGAGACACAGCAAGAGAGGGAACACAAGCAGGGAGCAGTGGGAGAGGGAGAAGCAGGCTTCCCACCGAGCAGGGAGCCCGACGCTAGGCTCAATCCCAGGGCCCTGGGATCATGACCTGAGTCGAAGGCAGACGCTTAATGACTGAGCCACCCAGGCGCCCCAGGTAGTGATGATATTTAGATGTTACTCAGTCTGACGATTATCCTGAATCACTTTGGCATGGCATTTCATGCCATGCTGCCTTTGATAATCTATCCCCATGACCATGATTTCTGTATATAGTATAGTATATATGTAGTGTATTATTGACAGTCTAAGTACCTTTTCAGTGTTTGGTGGTATAATTGCAATACACCAAAATGCTCATATTTAAGGTGAATAACTTGATGAGTTTTGATATATGTATATACCCATGAAACTATCACCATAATCAAGATAACAAGCATATTCATTACCCCTAAAGTTTCCTTGTATCTCTTTGTCCTCCTTTCCTCCCTTCCCCTACCAGTAGTTCTGCCCAGACAACCATTGGCCTGCTTTCCAACAGAATAATCTTTTTTTAAAAGATTTATTTATTTATTTATTTATTTATTTATTTATTTGAGAGAGAGAGAGTGAGAGAGAACGTGAGCGCAGGGCAGGGGGAGAGAGAGGGAGAGAGAGGGAGAATCCTCAAGCAGTCTCCCCACTGAGTATGGAGCCCCATGCAGGGCTTGATCCCAGGACCCTGAGATCATGACCTGAGCTGAAACCAAGAGTCTGCTGATTAACTGACTGAGCCATCCGGCTGACCCCCAACAAAATAATCTTGAGTCATATTGAAACATACTGGGGTTTCTTCTGCATTTTTTTCAAGTTTTTGTTTGAATTCCAGTTAATTAACTTCCATTGTAATATTAGTTTCCAGCATAGAATTTAGTGATTCATCACTTAGATAGACCACCCAGTGCTCATCACAACTAAGTGCCCTCCTTAATACCCATCACCCATTTACCCATTTCCCCACCCACCTCTCCTCCAGCAACCCTCCGTCTGTTCTCTATAGTTAGAAGTCTGTTTTCTGGTTTGCCTCTCTTTTTCCCCCTTCGTTCATCTGTTTTGTTTCTTAAATTCCACATCTGAGTGAAATCATATGGTATTTGTCTTTCTCTAGCTGACTTAATAATAGTCTCCAGCTCCAACCACGTCATTCTCTTTGGGCATATCATTTTGCTTTCCCCTTGTGTTTAATTATATATTTAGCTTCCCTTAAAAGTGGGAGGGGTTTTTGATGGATAGGTGTTCAGCAACTGCATAATAACCTTTCAAGATAAATAAATCAAACATGCCAACCTCTCCTCACTTTGAACTCCTATGAGTTCTCCTGTCAAATTCAGTAGATTGTCCTGCCATTGTCTTGCTTGCTATGTTGATAATAGTTCTCGGTTTATTCAATAGATTTCTGTTGCAGTATTACATCCCAGTATTATCATTTTAGAAGACATTTAGACAACTGTCTGGTGTCCCAGTTTCAGGTAAAACTCAAATGATCATCCTACCTGAGGTATACCTTCTAGAAATGGATCTTTTAAGTTAATATGCAAAGGAACATAACTATGCCATAATTTATCCCTCTTCCTTGAGGTTTTCTTTTTTTTAACATGGATTGTAAGATCTGTCTCAATTTCTAAAACATTCAGTGTGGAAGGAAAGATTTGCATCTTAGAACCCAAGAAATGCGGTACCCATAAGCTGTCATTTGGTATTGTCATTTATTGCATTGTTTGATTATTTTCCTATTTAAGAAGAAGCTCTGTAAATTATATATCTTTGGACCCCATGCAAGGCCTCACATAGTGCTCCAATACGTATGGACCCACAGAATTGCATAATGCCATAGCAAGAAAGGAAGTCAAACCTAATTTAGACTATTCTTCTCATATGGCTCATGTAGAGAGGCACACAAAAGAGAAATATCTTGCCCAGATTCATGTAGTCTTTCCAGAATCAAGATTGATTCCAGGTCCCCTGACTCTCCACCTGGTGTTCATTTCACTTGAATGTATCATTGACAGAGTGGAGTCTGGGAATGGACATTTTTAGATCTCTCCAGGTAATTCTTATGCGCACTAGAGTTGACTTGTGCACACAGTTCTCAGAATTTACACTCTTGATCTTTCCAGTTTCAAAAATTCAAGATATGGAAGCAGGCATATAAATATAATTGTTTATAATTTTGCTGAGCTGCTCAGTAGAATTATATTGTAGGCCACAAAAGTAGTATTTGTGCATGAGTCAATTACTTAGTGACTGAGGCTTATCGATCACCCTACATCCACATTGAAACTTCGCTTCCTTCCTTCACTTGTTTGTTCATTGCTTTAGTCATTGTTAAACTCCTCCTGGTAAAAACCAGGCACTGTTCTAGGATTTAGACACTGTTAGGGGGATTCAGTGCTGAATATGACTGGTGCGTTTTCTGATTTCTGGTGCAAAGGTGACAATAAAGTAAATAATAATGAATAAGACAGTGCTATAATTACAAACTTTAATAAAGACTGTGAAGAAAATAACGAGAGGTTGCATTTATGCTGAAACCTGAAGGTTGACCAGAAATCTTAGGGAAAGAATAATCCCTATTTCGTGATGTTATCTTAATATTTAATTTGGACACAAACCCAGGGTAATACCAATATTCAATCTTGACTTGTATCCCATGTTCTGAAAACTGAAATTCACCTAGTGATTTTAGTGCAGATAATACAATCCTGATGCCTAAAAGACTCTGAATAAATATTTCACAGATGCCTTGGGGAGCAGCAAGTTATCTTTGACAGGGAATTGCTCTTGAGCTGAAACCCTGATTGTTTTTCTCTGTATCCCCATCTCTCCCTCTGTGCTGGCCCAGTCACTATGACTTCATCAACTCCCCTTCAGTGTCTGAAAGAGCTTCTAAGTGTTGGTCACCTCGACTGCAGGAAAGGCCACGGTGGCATTCCAGAATGGAAGCGTTTGAAAGATTTCAGTCCTTGTCCCTTGGGAAAGTTGAGAGGCTGCTCTAATATGCCCATGACTTCCACAGAGTTTGAGTTTCTTCCCAAGGAAGCTGTTTTCTTTCATTTCTGCCTCCTTCAAACATTTCACCTCCCATCTGTCATCCTTTTAACCCCTCCCTTTGCAGATTGTGTTAATCTTGTTCTCAAGTAAATATTTGGATAGATGTATTTAAATTACTTGTTTGTTGGGTATTGTAGTTCAAAATAATGCACTTTAGTCTTTACAATTTGAGGGAACACATATTCTTAAATTCCCAAGACATATGAATATCACAAATAAAATGTTTTTCAGCGTCCCATCGAACCATTAGTTTTGCTTTCACCCTAGGGCCTGGATCCAGCAGGCTGGATTCAAACCGTGGCTCTGCCATTTTACTTGCTGTGGGAACTTGAGCAAGTTACCAAACTTCTTTGTGCCTCACTTTCTACATCTGTACTTTCTACATCTGTAAAATGGGTATAATAGCATTAGGGTTGTTGTGAGAACACAGAAAAATGAAATGAGGTAGTGCATATAAAATGCTCAGATTAGTACATACATCAGTCGCTGTTATTTTTTTCTGGCCTTTTTACTAGCAGCGGGTACCTGATAAGACAGAATAAATTCTTCTGAGAAGTGAATCCCATTTGTTCATATGCACTACGGAAATTTTGCTTTCTTTCTATCAGTAACAGCCCTTAATTTTTAGAATCTTGAATTCTTTCTTTGTGAACTCCAATGAAAATAAATATTTGTTTAAAAGATTAGATTTTAGTTGTGCCGTATAAGTAGTAACTCATGTGCAAATCATTTCAGATCCTTTAGAAATGATTGTTCTTAGAATTGCTAAAAAATACTCCTGGATTATGAAGGAGACGCAGCTCCTCTATGTGCATGTCATTGGTAAATTAGCAACAGCAGTGATAATAAATACTAACTCATAAGAATTTACTTTGTATACATTTTACTTTATTGTTTTTCCCCTTTATCATCTGACAATATATGAAAATTGTCTCTTAAGGATAATACTTAGAAATCACATGCAGTCTTTTCAATGATTATGTAATGTTCTGTCATCTAGAAAAACCAGCTCACCTAACCTATATACAGTGCATTACAGTAATTGATTTTCTTTTGAGGTTAAACCAGCCTTGCCTCCCTGGGATAAACCCCAGTAGGTCATAATGTAGTATCCTTTTTGTGTGCTGCTGGATTCAATTAGCTAATATTATGTTAAGGATTTTAGGTCTATATTCATAAAGTGTATTTCTTTGTAATTGTTTTTCTTTGTAATGCCTTTTTCAGGTTTTGATTAACAGGGTTTGCTAGCCTCTTATGAGTTGAAGAGTATTTTCTCGACTGTTTTTCTAAAATACTTTGTGTATGATTGGTCCTATTTCTTTCTTAAATAGTTGATAAAAATTACTAATATAAGTGTCTGGACATGGGGTTTTCTGACAACATATTCAGTGTCTTTAAGTAGGAACAGAGATACTCAGATACTTTTTTTTTTTTTAAGATTTTGTTTATTTATTTGACAGAGAGATAGCACAGGTAGGCAGAGCAGCAGGCAGAGGGAGAGGGAGAAGCAGGCTTTCCGCTGAGCGGGGAGCCTGCCGCGGGGCTCAATCCCAGGACCCTGGGATCATGACCTGAGCTGAAGGCAGCCACCCAACAGACTGAGTCACCCAGGCACCCCTCAGATACTTGTTTTGTATAAGTTCCAATAAGTTGCATTTTTCAAACAACATGTCTATTTACCTAAGTTGTTGAATTTCATGGATTAAAGTGTTTATAGTATTCTATAACTATCCTTCTAATGCCTACAGTAACACACACGCACACACACCCCAGTCTATTTAGAGATTTGGCTTTATTAATTTTTCCTATTGTATGTTTTCTATTTCATTGATTTCCAATTTTTGTTATTTCCTTTCTCCTCTTGACTTTAGGATTACTTCTTCTTTTTCTAGTGTAACTGGAAACTTAGATCACTGCTTTTAAGCCTTATTCTTTCCTAATTTAATAATATAAAGCTATAAGTGTTCCTCAAAGCATTGCTTTAGCAGCACTTCACATATTTTGATATATTGTATTTTTATTATCATGTGGTAGAAATATTTTCCAACTTTATGATTTCTTCTTTAATAGTTGAATTATGTAGAAGTGTGCTGTTTAATTTCCAAATACAGATTTTTTTTTTCTGACTTCGAATTTAATTTTAATTAGGTCAAAGAACATATATGAATGATTGCAATCCTTTTAAATTTGTTGAGATTTGTGTTATGGCCCACCATATGGCTGTCTTACGTATATGAACACGTATACTTAAAAAGAATGTATAGTTTGCTGTTGCTGGCAGGTGTGTCCCACAACTCTCAACTAGGTCAAGGGGCTAATACATTGATCAGATCTTTACATCTTCACTGAATTTTTTGTGTAGTTTTATCAGTTGCTGAAAAAGGAGTGTTAAAATATCCAACTACACCTGTGGATGTGTCTATTTCTCTCTTTAATTCTGTTTTTGCTTCATGTATTTTGGTGTTCTCTTATTAGGCATATTTATATTTATGTTTATTATGTCTTCCTGACACCTGGGCCCTTATATCATCATGAAATGTTCCTATTTATGTCTGTAACATTCCCTATCTTGAAGTCTTCTCTGTTTAATGTTAATACATTCACTCTAAACTTCTTGTGCTTACTTATTTACCCACTCTCTCTCTTCACATTTAAAAGTTATCTATTGTAGATAGCATATTATTGGGTCTTACTTTTTTTTAATCCATTCTAACAATTTCTGCCTTTTTTAACTGGATTGTTTAGTCTATTTGAATTTAATTACCAATAGGGTTAAATTTATGTCTACCATTTTATCATTTATTTTCTCTTTGTCCATTCTGCTTTTTGTTCCTCTGTAGCTTCTTTCCTGCCTTCTTTTGAATTAATTGGATGTTCTTTTAGAAATCTATCTTAATTTGTCTCTTGGCTTGTTAGCTATATCTCTTTATATTTTATAGGGCTGCTTCAGGGGTTAAAATACACACCCTTAACTTTTCAGTCTACCTAGTGTGATATTGTATCTTTTCATATAAAATAAAAGGTAAGAATCTTGCCATCCTCATCATTTATGCTATAATTGTCATATGTATTATATATATATACACACATTATAACTCCCATGGTATTGTTACAATTTCTTATTTAAACAAATAGATGTATTTTAAAGAAAGTATAATGCAAAAAAATAGTATTTTAAAGGAATTAATAGGGAAAAATGGATTCTTTCCAATGTTCTTCATTCCTTCTTGAAGATCTAATTTCCCATCTTGTATCATTTTTTTTTTCAGTCTGATGAACTTCCTTTATCATATCTTATAGGCCTGATGCCATCAAATCTCTTTATTTCATTTATTGAGAATGGTCATTCTTTTACCATTAGTCTTGAAGAATACTTTGCTGGCTCTAGAATTCTGGAATTTTTTTTTTTCAAACATTTCAGCACTTTAAAGGTGACATTCTGTGGCCTCCACTGTTTCTGATGAGAAGTCAGCAATTGTTCCTCTGTAGGTAACATATTATTCTGTGATTGCTTTTAACACTTTCTCATTCTTTTGAGTTTTCAACAGTTTGACTATGCTATGCCTCCGTATATATGTATGTATGCGTGTGTATGTGTTTCATTTATACTACATTTGGTTTGCTGACATTCTTGGATCAGTAAATTTGTCATTCACCAAATTTGCAGAAATTTCAGTATCTGTTTTCTTAAAAACCTTGTCCTTGTCTCTTCTTTCCTTCAGTGACTCAAATTATGTTACTCAAATTATTTTAAATAGTTTTATATTTTCCCACATATCCCTGAAGCTCTGTTCTTTTTATATATTCCCACTTATTTTTTCTCTGTTGTTTTTATTTAAGATTTTGTTTATTTACTTGAGAGAGGGAGCACGAGCAAGGAGAGGGAGAAGGGGAAGACAGAGCTCAACACTGGGCTTGATCCAACCAGGACCCCAAGATCATGACCTGAACTGAGGTCAGATACTTAACTGACTGAACCACCCAGGCACCCCTCTGTTCTTTAGCTTGGATAATTTCTATTGATCAGTTTCAAGTCTATTTATTCTTTCTTCTGTCATTCCCAATATGCTTCTAAGCCCTAACAGTGAATTCTTATTTCAGATAAGATATTTTTCAGTAATAGAATTTATATTTGGTTCATTTCTTCCAGCTTTATTGGGGTATAATTGAAAAATAAAATTGTAAGATATTTAAAGTATACAACACTATGATTTGATACCTGTTTACATTGTGAAAGGAGTCCCCAATTGAGTTAATTAACACATCCATCATGTTACATATTTGCCCTTTTGTGTGTGTGTATGTGTAAGTGGGAGAACATTTAATTCTATTCTCTTGGCAAATTTCAGTTATACAATACAGTATTATCAACTATAGTTACCATGTCATACATTAGATCCTCAGACATTTTTCGTCTTATAACTGAATGTCTGTACCCTTTTATGAATCTCTCCCTATTTTCCCCAATTCCTAGCCCTCCATGGTAACCACTTTTCTACTGTACAATTTTTTTTTGTTTTGTTTTTCAGATTTGACATGTTAGAGATACCATGCAGTACTTGTCTTTCTCTGTTTGTCTTATTTCACTTAGCCCAATGCCCTCCAGGTATATCCCTGATGATTAGTGATGCTGAGTACCCTTTTGTGTTCCTGTTGGCCATTTGTATGTCTTCTTTGGAAAAGTATCTATTACAGTCTTTTGCCCATTTTTAAATTGGGTTATTTGATTCTTGCCATTGAGTTGTATGAGTTCCTTGTGTATTTTGTATATTAATCCTTTATCAGATTTGTGGTTTGGTAATCTCACATTTCATAGGTTACCTTTTCATTCTGTTTTTGTTGTTGTTGTTGTTGTTTTTTCCTGAGCAAAGCTTTTTAGTTTGATGTAGTCCCACTCATTTATTTTTGCTCTTGTTGCCTTTGCTTTTGGTGTCAAATCCAAAAATCATTACCAAGACCCATAACAAGAAGCTTACCCCTATGTTTTCTTAGAGGAGTTTTATAGTTTCAGGTTTTATGTTCAAGTCTTTAATCCATTTTGAGTTGATTTGTGTACGGTGTGAGATAGTGGTCCAATTTCATTCTTTTGCAATCATTTTTTTCCTAACACTATTTATTGAAGAGATTATCCTTTCCCCATCATATATTTTTGGTTCCTTTGTCAAAAATTAATTGACCATATATGCATGAGATTATTTATGGAATCTATTCTGTCCCATTCATCTGTGTGTCTTTTTTTATACCAGTACTATACTGTTTTGATTACCATAGCTTTATAACATAGTTTGAAATCAGGAAATGTGTTGCTTCCAGCTTTGTTCTTTCTCAGGATTGCTTTGGCCAATCAGGATTTTTTGTGGTTCCTTCCATATGCATTTTAGGATTTTTTTTTTCTATATCTGTGAAAAATGCCATTGAAATGTTTAGGGGGATTACACTGAATATGTAGACTGCTTTGAGTAGCATAGACATTTTAATTCAATATTAATTCTTTCAAGCTGTGAGCATGTAATAACTTTCCATTTATTTATGTTTTCTTCGAGTTCTTTCATCACTGTCTTAAAATTTTCAGTGTATAGTTCGTCCACTTCCTTGGTTAAATTATTCCTAAGTATGTATTTTTGATGCTATTATAAATAGGTTTGTTTTCTTAATTTTTCTTTCTGATAGTATGGAAACACTACTGATTTTTGTTTTTAGATATTTGTATCCTGAAACTTTGCTGAACTCACTTATTAGTTCTAATAGTTTTTTGGTAGGGTCTTTAGGGTTTTCTGTGTAAAATATCATGTCATCTGCAAATAGTGACAGTTTTACTTCTTCCTTTCTTATTTGTATGCTTTTTGTTTCTTTTTATTGCCTAATACCTCTGGCTAGGAGTTCCAGTACTATGTTGAATAAAAGTGGCAGGATTGGGCACCCTTGTCTCATTCCTGATCTTAGGGAAAAATCTTTCAGCCTTTCACAAGTGAGTGTGACGTTAGCTGTGGGCTTGTCATATATGGCCTTTATTATGTTGAGGTGAATTCCTCTCTACCCACTTTATTGAGAGTTTTTATCATGAAAAGATGCTAAAATTCGTCAAATGCCTTTTTTTGGCATCTACTGAAATGATCATATGATTCTTATCCTGTATTTTATTAATGTGGTCTATCACATTAATTGATTTGCTGATGTTGAACCATCCTTGCATCCCAGGGATAAATCCCACCTGATCATAGTGTATGATCATTTTAACACACTCTTGCATTCAGTGTACTAATATTTTGTTTAGGATTTTTACGTCTATGTCCATTAGGGATATTAGACTATAATATTCTAACCTTATAGCATCCTTGATTACTTGCCTCACTAAATATGTTTGGAGATATTCCCTCCTCTTCTACTTTTTGGGAGTTTGGGAAGGATTAATATTAATTCTTCTTTAAATGTCTGGTAGAATTCACCACTGAAGCCATCTGGTCCTTGACATTTTTGTTGTTGTTGAGAGGTTTTTGATTACTGATTCAATCTCATTCCTGGTAATCAGTTTGTTCACATTTTCTATTTCCTTGTAATTAAATCTTGGTAGATTGTATGTTTCTAGGAATTTATCCATTTCTTCTAGATTGTCCAACTTATTGGCATATAATTGTTTATAATAGTCTCATAAACTTTTATATTTCTGTGGTATTGGTTGTAACATCTCCTCTATCATTTATAATTTTATTCATTTGAGTCTCAACAGTTTTTTTCTTTGTAAGCCTACCTAAAGGTTTGTCTATTTTGTTTATATTGAAAAAAAAGCTCGCTGTTTTGTTATCTTTTCTATTATCTTTTAAATTTCTATTTCATTTATTTCTGCTTTGATCTTTGTAATTTCCTTTCTTCTACTAACTTGTGGTTAGTTTGTTCTTTTTTTCCTAGTTCTTTTTTTTTTTAAGATTTTATTTATTTATTTGACATAGAGAGACACAGCGAGAGAGGAAACACAAGCAGGGGGAGTGGGAGAGGGAGAAGCAGACTTCCTGCAGAGCAGGGAGCCCAATGCGGGGCTCGATCCCAGGACCCTGGGATCATGACCTGAGCCGAAGGCAGACGCTTAACGACTAAGCCCGCCCAGGCTCCCCTTTTTTTCCTAGTTCTTTGAGAGATAAAGTTGGCTTATTTGTTTATTTGAGAGCTTTATTTTGGCTTAATATAGGTGTTTATCACTGTAACTTCCCTCTTAGAATGGCTTTTGCTGCATCCCATAAGTTTTAGTATGTTGTATTTTCATTTGTCTCAAGATTTTTTATTTATTTAAAAATTTTTTTGACCCTTTGGTTATTCAGGAGCATGTTGTTTAATCTCAAAATAGTTGTGAATTTTCCAGTTTTCTTTTTGTAATTGATTTCTAGTTTTATACCATTGTAGTCAGAAAAGATGCTTGATTTTACTTCAGTCTTTCAAAATTTACTAGGACTTATTTTGTGACCTCACATGTGGTCCATCTTGGGGACTATTCCATGTGTGCTTGAGAGGAATGTATATTCTGCTGCCCTTGGATGGATTGTTCTGTACCTGTGTATTTGGTCCATCTCATATCATGTGTAGTTTAAGTCCAATATTTCCTTGCTGATTTTGTCTGGATGATCTATCCATTGTTGAAAGTATATTTTGTTTATTTTTATAGTTTCCTTTTCTCTGCTAGATTCCCTTTCTTCTTACTTACTATAAGAATTTTCTTTTAACCTGTCTGTTAAACTCAATATCTGAGTCTTCTTGAGGTTGATCTCCATAGATTTTTTTTTTCTCTTGAGTGGTTCATGCTTTCTCATTTTTTAAATATTGGGTAATTTTAGATAGTATTGTAAACATTGTAAATTATATCTAGGAAAACTCCACATTCTGTTATAGTCCTCTGAAAAATATTGATTCTTTTTTCCTAATGCAGTGTAACTTGACTGGACTCCATCTGTAAAGTGTTTCCTCTGCAGTGAGTTGAGGCTGAAATCCTAATGAACTATTTTTTGTCGACCCAGATGGGCTTTTTGGAATCTGTCCTACATATGCATAGTCAGGGATAGGTCAGAGCTTTGGGCAGAATTTATATATAAAACTTGGTGATCCTCCTTTCTAAATCTCTCCTTTGGAGATTTCTTTCATCATTTTCCAGCATCTAAACTGCTTTCAATTTTGTCCTTTCGTTCTTCAAACCATTAAGACTACAGGTGTGTTCTAACTGAATTCCAACCACCCAAAAAATAATGAACTGAAGCTTGCCAGCAGACTGAAAGCTATAAAAGATGAGGAAATTCACCCACTACTATCCCCTTCTTCCAAGTGGTGATTCTCCTTCAGTATATATCTGCTTTTCATCACTTTCTAGTGCCTCCAGATACTTGTTTTTTATATTTCTATTCATGCAGGAGGGTTGGTCTGTCAAGAGATACTTGGCCATTACTAGAGTCAGAATCCATGTATTTACACTGGACACGTTTTAAAATTTATTTTCTCTTACATATTCACTTATCACTGTGTTGAAAATCTATATGGTGCACTCACATTTTCTCCTTGTTGTGGCACATCTTTTAATGTTATGTAACCTTTATAACATCCCATGGAATAATTTCCAAATTCCCTACAGCCCAGTGAAATATTGATATTCTTAGCAACTGAAACTTAGAAGTGAAGTAGATATTCAGAGAGCTTTTTGGTTTAATTTATTAAACGTACATGGCTTTGGTCTTTTGGCAAGTTGGAGGGTATAATCACCTCATCTTCTGATAGAAATAAATATCTTTCTGTATCAGGCTGTCAGTTTCCCAAAATCAGTGTACAGGGTAGTATGAAACATACATGAAGATAAAGTTAATCTTTATTTGAATTCTGTCTCTGCCAATTGTAAACTGTGTGACCTTGGCCAAGTGCTCTTGGGCTTTTTGAAGAGGAAGAAAAGGACATTTTCCCATCTGAAAAATGAAAAAAGAACTTAATGGGTTTTAATACCCAGTAATATACTATTACTAAATGTTTGAATTTATGTAGTTTGAGTATAGTGATGAATGTGGTATAGTGGTATAGCAGGGACAATTGAATTATGTAAAGATCTGAGGTCAGATCTGCCACACACTGGAATCTTAACTGTTGGTTCATGGGAAGAGATTTGATATTATATCATGATATGATGTAATATGATTTAATACAGTGAAATATTATTCCTTTAAAAAAGAAAGTATTTTCCTCCCCTTTGGAAGTGATTTTGTGTAATCTGTCACTGGAGACCAAAAGGAAGGGATTTTAGGCTCTCTCACTAGTGTGGGGTCAAAGCAGTGGACGAAAAAGTTCTCTGTGTTTGGTCTGGGTCATGGAGCCCAAAGTAGTCCTAGGAGGCAAGAAGAGACCCTGGCCTCGGAAGGGAACAAAGGAAGACCAAGGTATCTTACTTCTTCTAACCTCAATAATCTTAGGGAAAAGCCCATTCTGCCAAAACACTCATAAAAACCTAACTTGTATTATAAAATAATTTCTGATACTGATTTATATAATTATAATAGGCTGCATGTTTATTAAACAATCACTAATGTTACATTTCTATTGCTCCTTGTTATTCCATAAATGATAATTAATAATATCTTATACTTCTATTATATTTTTCAAAGTAGCTTCTTAAGCTGGCTCCTTGATACATCCTTGAAAGATAAATAGGACAGGTATTATTAGGACAGGAAACTGGTGCATAAGAAGACAAAGTTGTTTTTTGTTTTCTCAGTAATAAGCCAAGTTTAGGACATTGTGTCCTTCAACTCAGATAGAATCAAACACAGTGCTTTGCGTCCTGAAGAGATCATTGTCATCTACATTATTTGTCACTTTTTAAAAAACTAAATTTGGGGGATAGCATTCACTTTTTCTTATGAGAATGGTAATAAATGCTGTGTAAAAAATATAAAAGCACAAGAATAAAATAAGCTTCCTATAATTTGTTATCTATCTAGGTTTTTCTTC
This sequence comes from Zalophus californianus, assembly GCF_009762305.2. Classification (NCBI taxonomy): domain Eukaryota; kingdom Metazoa; phylum Chordata; class Mammalia; order Carnivora; family Otariidae; genus Zalophus; species Zalophus californianus. Next base: position 34,267,825 of record NC_045595.1, on the reverse strand, counting down.
TGTGCATAAATATTGGGACATTTTAAGATTGGGAAATTTTATTTTACCAAGATGGAATATTATGTAATGTTACCTTTTTTCCACTTACCATATTGAGAAAGCTTTTCCAAGTTATTAAAAGTCATTAACATGACTCTTAATGGTTCTTTAATAATCTATCATGTGAATGAACTAAAACTAATACATGTAATATCTGTTGTACTTTTAGTCTCTCTCTACATTTTTTAAGTAGGCTTCACGCCCAGCATGGAGCCTGGTAGGGGGCTTGAACTCACAACCCTGAGATCAAGACCTGAGCTGAGATCAAGAGTCAGACTCAGTCCAACTGAGCCACCCAGGCTCCCCAAGTCTCTCTCCTTTTTATGTTACTGGTAAAGCAGTATTGAACATGCTCAATGCATATCTCTGATAATTTCCTTAGAATAATTTTATAGAAAGAAGAGTACTATATCAAAGAGTGGTCTGTATAATCTTAAATACTATCAGATGTAGCTTTATTAATGGAGATTTGAAATGTTCACTAGCTGTAAGATGCAGGCTTTTTTGAGCTGTTATAAAATCCATTGGCTGGAATGGTATCTTTCTGGATTTATGATTCACATGTCAGGAGTTAGTATTTACATGATATACCCCAAAGTATTATCTATACATTACAAATGTATATTAAAATAATTAAAGTGTACTTAGATGTGTTTTGAAAATTTCATAATATCCCTTGAGATAATTGGTGACAAACATGTATCAAAATCAGGTTTGGGAATTATTGGTTCTCAAGCCCAGATAGCACCAGAGGATTTAGGTATATGACTTTGCTAAAAAATTTCTAAAACCAGTTCACTTTATATTGCTAATTTCCAAAAATGCTCACATTCTGGGAAACTGTCTGCCCAACAGAGGTACTACAGATTTAATACCCTGTGCTCAATTATAAATCTAATGCCAGTTCTGATAGCTTAGGCACTTCTGTTATAATTTGGGGAGTTTAACATGGTAAGAGTGCCAAAAAACTTAATGTGGCTGGGTAATTTCACAGGATAAATGATGACCATTAAAATATTATGTTGTTTATTTCACTTGAGATAAAAATGACCAATTGACTGAGGGCTGAGAGATGGAGATGATACTGAAGCAACCCATTTCTTCCCTAACAACAAGAGCAAGTTCTGTTTTCTGCTTTCTGTATTAGTTGAGTTTTTAGTTGAGCATAGCAGACAGAAATGCACTAGAGGTAGTTCAAGCAAAAGCAAAGGATTGTCATAAAGGATAGGGATGCAGCTGGCCTAAAAACTGAGCTAAAATTAGAATTTCCAGTACCAGTCGCAATCCTGGGAGTCTTTTCCATCTCTCATTTCATGTTTGTTTTAAGACTATATTAAAGCAGAAAATGGCCTATAACATTAGCTAGATTTACATTTCTGCCATTCAAAACACTGGACAAACAGAGCCTGGTATTGCTTAATCCTTATTTAAATTCCCAAGATGCCATTTACAATTGCATCAAAAAGTAAAATACTCAGGAATAAATTTAACAAAAGATATACAAATATGTCCTCTAAAAATTACAAAACATTGAAAGTAATTCAAGAAGATCTAAATAAACGGAAAGACATACCATCTTACTCCAAGTCTTTACAGATCCAAAGACTTGATATTTGCTAAGTTGGCAATAGTTCCCAAGTGTATCTGCAGTTTCAGCGCAATCCCTGTCAAAATCCCTGATGCCATCTTTGCAGAAATTGACAAGCTTATTCTAAAATTCATATGGAAATGTAACTGACCCAGTATAGCCCAAACAATCTTGAAATAGGAGAACAAAGTTAGAGGACTGCACTTCCTGATTTCAAAATTTACTATAAAACTATAATAATCAGGACAATGTGGTACTGGCACAAGGTAGACATGTACTTCAATGGAATAGAATTGAGAATCCAGAAGTAAACCTGTACATTTACAATCAGTTGACTTTCTATGAGATGCCAAAATAATTTCACTGGGAAAGAGTAGTGTTTTCAACAAATGGTACTGGGACACCAACATATACAAAAAAGGAATTCAGACCCCTACCTCAAAAATTAACTCAAAGGAGGGGCACCTGGGTGGCCCAGTCAGTTAAGCATCTGCCTTTGGCTCAGGTCATGATCCCAGGGTCCTGGGATGGAGCCTCACATCAGGTTCCCTGGTCAGTGGGGAGCCTGCTTCTCCCTCCCCTCCCTGCTCATGCTCTCTCTCACTATCTCTGTCTCTCTCTTTCAAATAAACAAAAAATCCTAAAAAAATTAATTCAAAATGGATCATAGACCTAAGTGTAAGAGGCAGAACTATGAAACTCTTACCAGAAAATACATGAGTATATGAGTGTATCTTTGTGGGCCTGAATTAGCAATAGTTGCTTCATGAACTACAAAAAGCATTAAGTGACAAAAGAAAAAAATAGATAAATTGGACTAAATCAAAATGTAAACTTTTCTGCTGAAAGAAAATGAAAAGACAAACTAAAGAATGAAATTGTTTTCAAATTACATATCTGATGAGACTTGTATCAAGAACATATAACCTTTTTTTAAAATAAATAACTCTTATAACTCAAAAATAAAAAGACCCAATCAAAAAACAGGCGAAGGATTAAAATAGACATTTATTTTCAAAGATAGACAAATGGCCAAGAAGCACATGAAAAGATATTCAGCCTCATTAGTTATTAATAAAATACAAAGCAATACCAGAATAAGAAGCCACTTCACACCAACTAGGATGGCTAAAATAAAAAAGATGGATACTCACAAGTGTCAGCAAATTAGAACCCTCCTTTATTGTCAATGGGAGTGGAAAATGGTTCAGCCACTTAGCAAAACAGTGTGGCACTTCCTCAAAACATAGAACCCACCAATATTACTTCTTAGCTATACACCCAGGACAAATAAAAACATGCATCCACATGAAAACTTACACATGAATGTTCATAGTGAGCAGCATTATTTACAATAGCCCCAAAGTAGAAACAAGCCCGATGTCCATCAACTGAGGAACAGGCAGAGACAGTATGATGTATCTGTGCAGTGGAATCTTATTCAGCCACAAAAAGCATGAAATACTATTGTATGCTACCTCCTGAATGAACCTCAAAACCATGCTGACTGAAGCACAGCAGTCCCCAAAGACCACATATTGTATGACTACATTTACATGAAATGTCTAGAATAGGCAAATCTGCAGAGACAGAAAGTACAATAGCAATCGACTAGGCCTGGGGTAGAGGAGGAAGAGGAAGAAAAAGAGAAGAGTGGTGGATAATGGGTATGAGCTTTTTTGTGAAAGCTCATTTTGTGAAAAAATGTTTTAAAATTATGGTGATGGTGGTACAGTCTATGAATCTATGAAAAAACATTGAATGGGAAAAAAATCCCTATGGAAGGATTCTGAATGCTTTAGATGGGCTGTGTATCTTTGAATATGACTGCTTCCAAAAGTATTTGGATGGAAGGAGGGGGAAGGGGCAGGGAAAGGGCAGTTTTCAGAAAGTTGGTGCCTGGCTGGATGGGGAAAACAAAGAGATAACTCATAACTAAATATTCCTTCATGCGGAGCCCACTGGTAGATAAATATGATGGATGTGAATACCTTTTATTAAAGTGATCTCTCTCACTTTGATTTGCCATTTGGAAGGTAGTTAGAGCTTGCTTTTCAAAAACATTATTGGATATAATAAGTAATGCCTTGACTTCCAGACAAGTTTGGCTCAATATTATTTTTCCTTTCCCTCTGAAGAGACATTTTAAGCAAAGACTGTTAGTAAAGATGCAACTGATGTTTGCTTTATTTGCCTGCCTTCTCAAAACACAAGTACTCCTATGTGAAATGCCACCTGAAGACAGTGGCCATGGCCCATAAATTTAATTACTAACCTTTAATTCATAGCTGGCAAAATCAGTTCTTGAAGCATCTTAAACTAATCAGGCTTCTCTGACAATGCCCATCAATTGTGCAGCAGTCTACCTTTGGCTTAATTATTCTTGCACTACATTACATTTTCAAAATGTCAAGAATCCTCTTCTGGAAAAGCAATAAATCATTCCTACATTGTTTAGTAGAGAGCCTGTTGTTCCCTCGCACCTGACCTTGGCCGCATGAAGTTGAAATTGATCATTTACTGCAGTGGTACAACATTACAGAGAAAGGAGATTCAACAAGAACCACAGCCCCCAGAAAGCAGGGAGGCTTTGCAGCACATTGTTTCTTCAGCTAAAATGAACCAGGTGCCATCAGATGCTGTTGTTAAGGGCTTGCATGTCCGCAATAGCATACTCTGATGCAGATGAGCTCCCAGGCTTCCGAATTTCTGTGATCTAAGCAGCGTAAAACCACCATCGCATCAGAAATCCAATTAATCTCTTGCTGTAGATTCAGACCAAAAATGACTGTTTCTTCTCCTGATATTTTTCTCCAGATGAAAAAATATATTCCCAATTACTTCTCAGAAAATCCGAAGAAAAGAGTAAAACAGAAGAAGGCGGCTCAATGTTGAGATTAAGTAGCAGGTTTAGAGTTGGGTCTGGGTTCGAATTTTGCTTGCGCCACTCACTATCTGCATGAACCTGGGCAAGTTCATTTAACCTCGGTAAGCCTCGTTTTGTTCTTTGGTGCCCTGGGCGTAATTATAGGTTGATGCCTCCAGAGCAGTGGTTCTAACTGGGGTGGATTTTGCCCACCCACTCCTAGAGAGGTGCGGGTTGGGAGCATTTTGCAATATCTGGAGACACTTTTTGATTGTCACAGCTGGGGGTGGAGTGCATCAAGTAGGTCAAGGTCAGGGATGATGCTAACCATTTTACAATGCACAGGACAGCTCTCTTTATAAGGAAACATCCAGCCCCAAATGTTGAAAATGTAGTAGTTGAGACACTCTACTCTAGAGCAATTGGCACAGCTCTTGAGACATAAGGTATATTGAGGAAATCATTACTGTCATTATTTTGGTTTCTTTGATTTAAGTAAAGCCATTCTCACCACAAATACGAGTTTCCTCTTCTCTCTCCTTAGCCAATTGCTACAAAATCATTAAATGCAAGAAATATTTTACCTGTAGCTAATATTGGAATTATTCTCTTAGTAAATATGACCAAACTTTTTCTTTCTACTAGGATTTAGTTTCTTTGAATGCTCTCTTTTCAAAATTGTGATTACTTCTTAGTTTTAAAAGTGTTCGCCGTGAATGAACATATGACTCAGCTTTTAAAATCTCTTTTAAACAGAGCACCTGGGGGGCTCAATCAGTTAAGTGTCTGTCTTTGGCTCAGGTCATGATCCCAGGGTCCTGGGATCAAGTCCCACATCGGGGTCCCTGCTCAGTGGGGAACCTGCTTCTCCCTCTCCTCCCCACCTGTGCTCTCTCTCGCTATCTCTGTCTTTCTCTCAAATAAATAAATAAAATCTTTAAAATAAAATAAAATCTCCTTTAGTCTTTGAGGGTACATTTTTCTTCAACCCAGAATCTTGGAGGTAAATCAGAGGGTGATAGAAATTTTAGATATCAATGGGTCTACTCTGACACATAGAGCAGAACTCAGTTGGCTTTGAATAATTATTCTATCATTATAATAGACCATTAGCTCTATTCATTGACTTAGCTTAGTGGTTCTACACTTAAGTTGCAAGCTAGAGAGGCTAGGGTTTCCTTGGATTCCCCTGTTCAGTAGGCCTTACCTTGTCACTGCCAGTAACCTTAACTGGGTTACCATGCGAGTCCTCATTCACCACACTTCTTTTACTCTGCTTTGTATTGTTGGGGTCTGCCTCTGCAAATTATATTCTTTTTTTTAAAAAAGATTTTATGTATTTATTTTGACCAAGAGAGACAGCGAGAAAGGGAACACAAGCAGGGGGAGTGGGAGATGGAGAAGCAGGCTTCCCGCTGAGCAGGGAGCCCGATGTGGGGCTCGATCCCAGGACCCTGGGATCATGACCTGAGCCGAAGGCAGACGCTTAATGACTGGGCCACCCAGGCGCCCCTGCAAATTACATTCTTCAGGCTCCCTTGCCTACTGACCTCTGGCTCTATTAACCCATGTCAGACACTGACAAGAAAGAATATAGGATAAAGGGAGATGTCAGGATGTCTCTCTCTCTCTCTCTCTCTCTCTCTCTCTCTCTCTCCCCCTCCGTCTCCCTCTCCCTCTCCCTCTCCCTCCCTCTCTCTCTGCTTCAGAAATCATCTCCTCCATGGTCTAGGTTGGTTCCTGGATCCTGGAAACAAGCATCCTCTTACTTTGTCCATAATCCTTAGGGTGGTAGATGCTTCCATTCTCTAATCCCCAGGTTGTCTCACTATCCCATTTTCAAATCTTATAACCTTGTTTTTTGCCATCATCTTTGTTATAAACTAATTTGTCCATGTTAATTGTCCTTCCTTGTGCTCGTATCATTTAAGTACATTCAGTCCTACTATGGGAAAGAAAGGAAAGAAGCAAGTAAAAAAGATAGCTGAAATCAAGATTAGAAATGAGTATCATATGACCTGCATGAGATATAGAAAATGCAGGTCCAGCACGTAGGTGCTGAACATAGATGGAAAGGGGTGGAAGGACAAAGTAGACATTAAATATCCATGAAGTGCCCAACAGTCACACTCCGTAAACGGGAGCCTATGGAAGTTCTTAGTTGCCATGATGTCTTTCATTGGCCAATCATCAGTGACACCAGTTTTGACCCCTCATCTCTTCTACCCAAGAAGCTAAAAAAGTGTTGGTTAAATTTTTAAAACCCAATCTGTGTGATCCTAATTCAACACCTCGTTTCAGCTAATTCCAGAACACTCTAGACTAGTTTCTCAAAGTGTGGTTTGCAAAGGCCTTAAATGGGCTTCCTGGAAGCGGAGCCTAAGATGGGGGTGTTCAAGGCAGTGCTCTGCGAAGACAACCTTTAAGGAAGAAGAGGAAGCAGGATGGGATAGGATGTGGTTTCAGGTGAAGTCGGACTTCAGCCTCATCCCACCCTGCTGAGGAGCTCTGAAGCAGAAATTGTACCCAGGGTTTGTCCAGCTTTTGTTTCTCCATACCTGTGAGCCAGTGGGTAAAAACTGCAGAGAATGGGGATAGGCAGACATAAACAACAGCGCAGGGGCAATCCTTCAGAGACCTTAACAGCCGAACAGGTAACCAGTGGGGAATGGACACACTGAACCTGGTAAAAGGACTCCCAGGCGATCCACTGGAGGGATCCGTAGCATTGACACCATCTTTGAGCTTGTTGGAAAGACAGTTGCAGGACCCATTCCAGACTTTCTAGATCAGAATCTGCATTTAACCAAGATCCTCAGGTGTCTGCACATTGAGGATTGAAAAACTCCAGTCTAAAGAAGGTTAGAGTGTGTGTGTGTGTGTGTGTGTGTGTGTGTGTGTGTGTGTGTGTGTGTGTGACAGAGAGAGAGAGAGAGAGAGAGAGAGAGAGAGAGAGAAAGTCTTCAGTATCACAACCAACTCGAAAACCATTTGTATCAGAAAGGTTAGATTCCTATTATTCTAGTATTTGGTAAACCAAAACTACAGTGTTCCCTTCAACAAAGTGGGTGAAGAGGTGACAAATATTGTCTTAAAAATTACAAATAGGAAAACAAGAAGCAGAAGACTCGTTGCAACAGCCCATGGCCAACCTCTGCAGTTTTCTAGAGTCGGAAAGTCTCCAGGTGCTCCCTGGACCATGTCAGTAGGACCTGCCATGTGCCAGCAAAGCACAGGCTCTGGGCCCGGCTCTGGCCTGGCTCTGGCCTGGCCCATAGATGAGCTTCACAAATGTTTGTATCCATTTTATTGGAGACACTGCTCCCTGTGACATGGGGCCAACTGAAAGCTACAAAATGCCCTGGACAGAGAGATGCAATTTCAAGTTGTGATCTGTAAAATTGTATAGACAAAGCAGGTGGCCATTATTTTGGAACATAATATTTGTGAAGTCTGACTTGGGGATTTAGAATGCCTGTACTAAAAGACATGAATTCATAAGCCCTCAGTATTTCTTGCCAGGCCTTCCTATTTTAGTAAGGGTTTAGTGGAAAGAGTAATTGTGTTTTTCTTACCTCCTGATCATGCAGAAAATCTCCATACTTCGTTTAGTAATATTGTTCTATTTTGTGCTTCTTGAAAACCAGGTATGCACATGTGAGAGAGGTTAAAAGTATTCACCCATTTCTCATCTCCTTCCTGGGCACATGGGGGGATTATACTTTCCAAAACCATTTGATTTAGATGAAGCCCTATAGTTAGTTGTAGCCAATGAAATGTGAGTGGAAGTAATACCTAAAACTTCCAGGCTGAGGCATTAAGAATTGGGATGATAATCCATATTCTTTTTTTCACTAATGCAGTGACCTAAAGCTTCCTGTGATATGGAGGTGGTTCAAGTTGAAGAGAGTCTGGGCCTCTAGTTCCCTGGACTGAGGGAGCCCCCACTTACCTGCACTTGACTTCACATAAATTTTGTTTGCTGAAGCCCCGAGATTTCAGAGTTGGTCTGTTGTAGAATCTTGTAGTTACTTAGCCCAATTAATAGAATATAAGCAATCAATATCATACACAAGTTTTGGGGCTAAAATATTAAGGTAGTCTAAGAGCATTGGATTTGGAGTCAGAAGACCCAGACTCAAATCTTGGCTCCAACACTTATTAGACGTGTAACATTAGGAAAATAAATAACCATCTCTGGTCTTAATTAATGTTAGACTGAGCTACATAAGCCCTATAACCCCTTTTCCCCAACATCAACATTCTATAATTCTTGGAAGCCCCATATCATATTTTCTCCTGTTAGTCTAATGCTCCTCCCCTTCCCTTACTTACCCTCCTTGCTTATAGTAAATGATAGTCATGAGAATCAAGTACATGTACTATGCAAGTCCTACAAAGATAATCTTTATACAGAGTCATGGAATCAGTTCATGCCTATAAAAATACAGTATTTTATGAAGAAGGTTCTATCGGTACATAAGCTCTATTTACAAGGCCATTCCTTATATTTGCCTGATTTATTCGTCTGCCTGATTCACAACAGTGTCTTTCAAAAAAGCCATCATTGTCACGGGTCTGCCCCCAAAGAATCAGTCCTATGAAACAGAACTGTTTTTTGCTACCACAAAATCAATGAGTTTCCATCTGGATTTAACCACAGTCCAGGCTCCAACTGGAATACTGGAGACCAATACAGATGGTAGCTGAGAAATTTATTCTTTCTGGAATGGCAGGAGTCACAGTGAGCTCTTTGGGCTGCAGATCACCACTTAGTAAATTACTTGCATGTAGATTTATTTGGGGGCCTTTGCATTTCTCCAAATCCTCCTTTTGTGTCCAAGCCACAATGCTGTTGCTGTGACATCCAGTCCCCTCCCTCCATATGTGCATTCACTGACTTTTCTTTCTTCTCTTGCCTTTGACCTGTCAGATTGTATGCTACAGGCTTGGATTGCAGTAGACAGTACTAGTGCTTTCTACTTTAAATCAAAAAGACACAAACTCTTCATTTGAAGGGGGAAAACCCAGCTTCTTAAAAGTTTTTAAAACACTGAGATCAAAGATTGATCCGAGGTAATCTATCAAGGGACTGTGGTGGGGGAAGGGAGAAAATTGGGGTGAGAACAGAATTATATACATAGGAATACATACATTGATTATTTCAGGCAGTGCCTTGTTCCCGAAATGAATATATCCTCCCAACTTGGGTCGTCTTTCCAAAGCTCTTCTGAAAACAGGATGTGTTTTCGTTCTCACTGCCTGTCTGTTTATGGTTTGTCCTCTCTGGGGCTCTTCCAGCTGCTGCCTCCACCCTCGCTGCTCCTAGACGAATTGCGTCGGCCCTACTGTGTGTTAGCCACCATTTCAGAGGCAAAGTCCTTTTGTCCCGACTTTCTGAGGCTTCACAGTTCTAATGCACATTCAGGAGCACCAGAGAACAAAACACTTCCATCTACAAGGAAATGCAACAGCAACTGCTCTCTTGCTACAGAGCAGACAGAAAATAGATTTTTTTTTTCTCATTTTTTCACAGTGGGTGAAAGTCGGTGAGGACAGACTTTAAAGGGAGACTGCACAAAATATGGGTGGAGTGTTTGGGGGGTGGGTGTTGTTTGTTTGCATTTGGCCCTTTCGTTTCTGTATTTCAAAGTTGGATCGGAAGCCTAGGTGCTTCTATGTTGTTCGTTCTCAAGTGTAGATACATAATAATTATAACTGCTCTTGTAAAATGGAACATTTCTCCTACTCGGTCACACTGAAAGGAACATTGCTCAAGTATTAGTTGTAATTTATTCTCCCCTACCCTCTGAATTCCTAATAAAGAATTCTGAATTCTATTGGAATCTTTAGAACCAAAGTTTGATCTTATTTTTGCTCTTTGGCTTCAAGCGCACATTCGCCCTGATTTCTTCTTTTCCCACACTCCGCTGACTTTGAAATTATTTTTCCATCTCTACTGCTTCCTACCAGTGTTTGTCCCCTCCTACGAGTTAGCTGCCTTCCCTGTCTTTCTGCAGATGACACCTCAGTTTCTCTTTCCTTTGAAATAAATGAACTTGTTCTGTCCTCCTTCATGTGTAACCTTTTCGCCCAATTTTTTTCTTTATCTTTTTCTTCCCAATTTCTATCAGAAACCAAATTAATTCTACTTTGTTTCTAGTAGAAACACTCTAGTAGAGTGTGGAATAACAAAATATTTGGCTTACTTGTTGGTTAAGACGTTAAAATGTATTATGTTTCCTGTGAAGATGACATTCTTCCCATGCCTTGGCAGCATTAGGGAAGGTAGATGTCATTCTGTGAAATAGTATTTACTGGGATCTTATTTTTGATAACATTTTGCTGATTTCACTTGATGGAAAACTAAAGAGGGCCCAAATTGTTTGATAATTCTCCTCTCTAGAGGGGAGAATCTCCTCTCCCTCAAGCCTGGCTGGGCTCTGTGACTGCGTGGGCCATGAGAATTTGGTGAAAGTTTGGCTGTGTCTGTCTGAGAGCCCCGTCCTGAAGAGACTGGTAGCTCTACATCCTCTCTCTTGCAACACTCACTCTTGGAGCCTAAAGTCACTGTGAAACAATCCAATTCCCCTCGAGCGTGCTGGAGGAGCCATGTAGAGGAGGTCCTTGCAATAGTCCTAGCTAAGTTCAGCCTCCCAGCCAGGGCTCCATGCACACAGAATAAGACCATCATGAACCTCCGGCCCAACAGACATCAACCGATGTGCAACTTACCCCTTATTGCATTTAGAAGTCTCCTTCAGGTCTTGCAGTTCTCCCCGCTATTGCTGCAATCACTTTGCTACTCCTGCTCCACATATGGGAAACTCTCTAGGTACCATTCAAAGCCCTCTGCCCCTTCAGTCCTTCTTGGGCTCACAGGTATTTACAGAAACTCCATGTGGCGACATCAAACACTCCCAACCTAGACACTGCCTTTCTTCTCTAGGATATGCTGCTAATACAATGTCCTGGCTGGGAGAGGACATACATCTGTTCATACATCCCCCAATCCTACCTTCCCGTCCTGCTTTCCCTCCCTAGGACTCACCCCAGACAAGAAAGCGAAGAGGTTCAGGATGCATTCATTATTTATTGAGCTTTTATCAAATAGCAGGCACTGTGCTAGGCTCTTTAGATACACGAATGAACAAAACAAAGATCCCTTCTGTCATTCTAAAAGGGCAGGCAGACAATAAATAATAGCAAAAAAAATTATCTATATACTAAAAACATAAAGTATAAATTGAAAGTGCAATCGGAAAAGAACAAAACACAGTAAGAGCAATAGGTTGGGAATGGTCTCAAGGCAGACCTATTGAGGATGTGATATTTGAGTACGAACCTGAAGGAGGTGAGCCATATAGTTATCAGGGAGAAGAATATCCCAATATACCGAAGACAGTAGTATGCCTGACATATTCAGGCAACAAGAAGAAGGCTAGTGTAAGTGGAAAGGAATGTCATCAGAAGGGGACTAGGTTATGTGTGTAGAGTCTTGTAATCCTTGCAAAGGTCTCCTTGCCTTTGACTAAGAGTACCATGGGGAGCCTTTGCAGGGTTGTGAGCAGAGAAATTGGCCTGATAGGGCATAGGTTACAACAGGAAACCCTTTGTTTGGCTGCATGCAGATTGGCCTGGGGGAGATGAGGGGCAAGAGCAGAAGCAGGTACCCCTGTTGGGAAAAGCTATCACAATAATCTAACAAGACATTATGATTGCTCAGACTTAAGGTGATAGCAATGGAGAGGATAGGACATGCCAAGACCTGCCATTTCCAAGATTTCATTTTTTTCCCCTACAAAATCTTTTTCACTTTAGCACAAAATTATTTTATGGGCTGAAGGTTTAAAAGTCTTGCTCTTAAATGATCATGTGGTCTCCCAAATCTGTGAACTGGGGCCTGAATTGTTGCCCTTTCTCTCAAGACTCAGGCTTTTAAATCTCAAAACCTGAAGGGAACCACTTTTTTCTCTGCCTTCCAGAGAATATGTCCCTTCCCTGCATCAGTGAGCCCCAAGTGGCCTCCCTGAAACCTGATGGATGAAAGAAACCCAGGACAAAAGCAAAGCAGGAGAGGCTAGGGGGAAACCATCAATTACTGTTTCAGAAATATCATCACTCCACTCTTGTTTTGCAACATCACAAATAGAGATGACCATTGCAAGTCATGGTTGGTGTGAGAGAACATATATTATGAAATGTCAGTTTCATGGAGACACTTGTCCCTGGTGATCTTCAGCTGCCCATGGGGTAACTTACACCAGTTTAGGCAGGAGAGAACCTACCAGCACCTGGTCAATAAATATATGCTGGGTCAGTCCTTGAATCCAGAGTTACCAGCAAGTATATGTTAACCACTCTCTCTCTGATTTCTACCTTTTTTTTAATCCCAAATTCCCGTTCTCTCTTCCACATCCTTCTAATGGTTGTTTTTCTTTTCTAATTGAAATATAATTAACATACAGTGTTATATTAGCTTGAGGTGTACAATATAATTATTCAACAATTCTGTACATTACTCAGTGCTCATCCTGAGAAATGGATTCTTAATCCCCTTCACCCATCCCCCCATCCACCTCCCATCTGGCAACCACCAGTTTGTTCTCTTATTTTTAAGAGTCTGGGTTTTTTGGGGCGCCTGGGTGGCTCAGTCATTAAACGCCTGCCTTCAGCTCAGGTCATGGTCCCAGGGTCCTGGGATCGAGTCCCGCATCGGGCTCCCTGCTCCGCGGAAAGCCTGCTTCTCCCTCTCCCACTCCCGCTGCTTGTGTTCCCTCTTTTTGCTATGTCTCTGTCAGATAAATAAATAAAATCTTTAAAAAAAAAAAAAAGAATCTGGGTTTTTTGTCTTTTTTTTTTTTTGCTTGTTTTGTTTCTTAAACTTCACACTTGAGTGAAATCTTATGGTATTTGCCATTCTCTGTGTGAATTATTTCACTTAGCATTATAATCTCTAGTCCAACCATGTTGTAAATGGCAAGATTTCATTCCTTTATGACTGAGTCATATTCCTGTGTGTGTGTGTGTGTGTGTGTGTGTGTGTGTTTAAATATATATCACATCTTTTTTATCCATTCCTCTATGGATAGACACTTGGATTGCTTCCATATTGTGGCTATTGTAAATAGTGCTGCAGTAAACAAAGGGATGCATGTATCTTTTTGGATTGCTGTTTTTATTTACTTTGGGTAAATATCCAGTAGTGGAATTACTGGATCCTCTGGTAATTCTATTTTTCATTTTTTGAGGAAACTTCATACTGTTTTCCATAGTTTGCACTCCTACCAGCAGGGCACTTGATTCTTAACTTCTTAAGTACTCTATGATCCAAAAATCTGCTCAGTACTTAGCATCTGCCCAAGGTCACATGGACATTAAACAGCAGATGCAGGCTTCAGGGCAAGCCTCTCTGACTCAGAGTCTGTACTTTCAGGCACTTGGAATGCTGTCTCCCATTATAACTAGCAGTTTGACTGTGGTGAGCCTAAATGTGGTTGTCTTATATTTATGTTACTTGGAGCTAACTTCATGAAGAATGTATGCCTTTCCCCAAATTTACAAAGAGTTGGGCCATTATTTCCTCAGATGGTTTTTTTCCCCCTGCTTTATTATCTTACTCCTCTCCTTCTGGGATTCCAATTATAAACATGTTATTTCTTTAGCTATTGTCCTAAAGATCCCTGAGAGTCTGCTTACATTTTGAAGTTCTTAGATTGGATACTGTCTTCACACTGGCTGACTGTTCTGTCATCTTCAATCTGCTGTTAAGACCATCCAATGAATTTTCTTTTTTTTAAATTTTTTTAAAGATTTTATTTATTTATCTGAGATAGAGAGAGGGAGAGCAGGAGCGGTGGGGTGGGGAGGGGCAGAGGGAGAGGGAGAAGCAGGCTCCCCACCAAGCAGCAGGGAGCCTGATGCGGGGCTCGATCCCAGGTGCCCGGGATCGGGATCTGAGTCGAAGGCAAATGCTTAACTGACTGAGTCACCCAGGCGCCCCTATTTTTAAGATACAATATTGTTTACTTCTAGAATTTCCACTGGGTCTTTTTTATAATTTTTTAAAATTATTTTGCTGCTGCCATTCCTTTTTTTTTTTTTCTTTAGATTTTGTTTTTTATTTATTTGACAGAGAGAGACATAGCCAGAGAGGGAACACAAGCAGGGGGAGTGGGAGAGGGAGAAGCAGGCTTCTGCTGAGCAGGGAGCCCGATGCGGGGCTCGATCCCAGGACCCTGGGATCACGACCTGAGCCGAAGGCAGACGCTTAACGACTGAACCCCCAGGCGCCCCCCTATCTTTTTTTTATCTTATCGTATTTTCCTCTGTATCCTTAAACATAGTTATAAGAGATGCTTTAAAAATATTCATCCTGCTGTTTCCAGTACCTTGTTCATCTCAAGTTTGGTCTTGATACTCTTCTTTCTTGAATATAGGTCACATTTTTCTATTTCTTCATGTTACAAGAGAAATCTGGATTGTATCCTAGGTATTGAGGATAATACATTAAAGTGTCTCTAGATTCTGTCAAGTTCCTTTGAAAAATATTATTTTGATAAACAGGAAGTTAACTTCGTTGAACTCAAACTGCAAACTTTTTCTCCCCTGCCACCAGGAGCAAGTGCAACTTTGCAGCTCCCTTAGCCTTAGCTGGATTGCTGGGAGGCTTCTTCACGCATAGGTGACTTGGAGGTTAGCCACAGATTGGGACAGTTTACATACCAAATTTGGGCGCCCTCTCTGTATCTCTATCCTTTCTTTATCTTCCTTCCCTTTTATTCCTTCACTCTATCTTCCCTCACTTTCCAGTTACTGTATGTAACCGGAACTCTGACATCTGATTTTTAAGCCGGTACATTGCAGGATTTTCTCTCTGAGTTGGAGTCCACCCACACAGCAGAGTTTGGACGGCCCTCCGGCTAAAGCCATCAAAAAATGGGAAACTGACCACGTGTCACTCCTTTTTCCTTTTGTCCCATCTTCTCCCCTACAGTATCTGTTTTCCTCTGGTGGTTCTCCTGTGCTTTTCGATGTTAGTTTCCTTTGGGCTGCCCAGAGTTGATGGTATCTCCATTGCCAAGAGCAGAACCTTCCCACTCTGCTTTGTCTTCAGTTACCCAGCTCTCTTCCATTTGTTGAAGAGCCCATTGTGGAGCTTCATTTTGTTCATCTCTATTTTGATGCCAAAAGTTTTGCTACATAGTGTGTGATTCCTGGGCCAGCAGCATTGGCTTCACCTGGGAACCTATAGAAATGGAGAATCTCCAAGATCCACAGAACCCGAATCTGCATGAGAACAGTGTCCCCCATGATTCATATGCACGTTAAATGTGATAAGCATGGCCATAGTGCACACTGAGGACCGCATCATGGGCACTTGGCAAATGCTAATTAAAAGAGCAAATTAAGTTCTTCCGCCCAACATTTACTACTAAGTGGGGGTACATTTGCATTGAGAAATCATTTTCCTCTCAGATTTTAATATTAACATCTGTTCTGTATTTTCCTCCTAAGAAAATGTTACCAAAACTGGCGGGAGATTTGGTTGGCAAATATGAGTCTGGATGGTAAAGCAGAGATATTTTAAAACTCCATCAAAAAAAATGGAAACTATCACCAATATCAGTCACTGAGTTTGTAGGAGAACCAGCATCCTGTTGGTTGTAATTGAATGGGAAATTTTATGAATCAAATTCTCTGTCTACTTTTTTAAAAAGCTCTCCCTCAGCCTCTAGGCTATAGATGAAAATCTCCTGCAAAAAACAATTTACCATCCACATCCTATGCATAAATTCATCCAGATGAAAGCATTCCTCTTTATTGGCAAGCAAAGCTGATGGTAATTATGTACTCTGGCAAAGCAAACCCTGTCCTAAAAATGTTTCTGATAAGTGTTTATAGTTTAGGAAACTACAAAATAATTTCAAATATAGAACATAGAATAGTGACACCAACCAAATGAATATATCCCCTTTGCCTTTAAAAATAATTCTAGCTGATTAAAATTTTTTCACTCTTCTTCGGCTAACGGTAACTCTAGATATAATTTTATGTATTGAATTCTTCAAAGAGAAATAATAATTTAGAAGCATGCAAATGGAAAACAATGCCAGTGAAGAAAGAACCATCGGATAGAAAAAAGTTGCAGGAAAAAGAGAATCAAGAATTTTTAACGCATACACAGAAGCAACGAAAACATGTTTGTGCACCTGGACCATAATTATTTTGCCTAGAGACATGAAAATAATATCAAAAGTCTTACCCATAATGAAATTAATTATTCTAACACCCCCCTCTTTCTAAGGGATCAGTGATTTCTGTTACCATATAATAGACAAAAGCTGAAGTGTTTTTCTTTTTTCCATTCTGGGCCTCCAATGTTATTAAATAAGTGCAGTCTGTGAAAATGACACTTCTAAATAAGAATGGAACAACACACTTAACAATAAGCCCCCTTCAAAAGGAAAAAAAAGTCATTTCATTTGAGTGCCAAGATAAATTCTCTTCTTGAAGGATACCAATATTTAAAATCAGCTTATAATTGGCAGCTATGAATTCTCAGTCAAGGAAAAGAAGCAACAATGTAATTGCTACAGAAATGGAAGAAATAAGGGCACCTGGGTGGCCCTGTCAGTTGGGCGTCAGACTCCTGATACTGGAGCAAATCATGATCTTGTGATCTCCCGATCTCGGGCCCGTGTGGGTCTCTGTGCTCAGCAAGGAGCCTGCTTGGGATTCTCTCTCTATTCCTCTCCCTCTGCCCATCCCCACTCAGGTGTGCGCGCACGCTCGCTCTCTCTCTCTCTCTCTCTCTCTCTCAAAATAAAATAAAAATAAACAGATGGAACTGGAAGGGATTATGCTAAGTGAAAGAAGTCAGAGAAAGACAATTATCATATGGTTTTCCTCGTATGTGGAACATCAGGAATAGAGCGGAGGACCACACGGGAAGGGAGGGAAAACTGAATGGGAAGAAATCAGAGAGGGAGACAAACCATGAGAGACTCCTGACTCCAGGAAACAAACTGAGGATCGCGGATAGGGAGGTCGATGGTGGGATGGGGTAACTGGGTGATGGACATTAAGGAAGGCACATCATGAGATGAGCACTGGGTGTTATACGCGACTAATGAATCACTGAACATTATATCAAAAACTAATGATGTACTATATGTTGGCTAATTGAAGTTAAATTTGAAAAAGAAATGAAAAAAATAATTGTCATTGTGAAAATAGACAATTTCCTCTTTTTCACTAAAATGACCATTGGGTTGGCCAAGAATATAAGTCATCTACTTGTATAATTTTGGTGCAATCTTCAGGCAGATCCCAGCAGACCAGGGACACCACATCCCTCCCCTCTGGCTTTCCAGTGGGCTCACTGCTTAATGGTGCTGTGGATTCATTTCTACAGACTCTGCTTTATTGAATTGATCATGAGGAACATGAGTTCTAGGACCAAACAGACCTTGATTTAAATCCTAGATTACCATATGTTAATGATGTGAGCTTCAGCAATTTAATTAACCTTTAAGCCTGTGTTTCTTCATGTTTAGAATGAGGAGGAGTTATCTCCCTTATATCATAGGACTGTGTAAGCAATTAATTTAGATAATTTGTGAAATGTTCTTATTACAGTGCTTGACAGAGAGTAAGTACTCTACAAATGATTCCTCCTTTTTCTCCTTCTCCTCCTTCTGCTCTTGCAATAATAGGATTTTCAGGGTAAAACCCATTGGGTGGGGGGGTTAGTGGTACCAGCCATGACTCTGAAATAGTTCATGTCTACAGTAGTACTGCTCAAGAGACTCCATTTGGTGATGGAAATGTTCTGATCTGTCTTGCCCAACATGGCCGTCACTAACCTGTGGCTATGAGGCTCTTGAAGTATGGCTAGTGCAATTGAGAAGCTAAATTTTAAATCTTATTTTTTTTTATTTTTAAAAAAGATTTTATTTTTTTATTTGACAGAGAGAGAGAGAGAGAGCACAAGCAGGGGGAGCAGGAGAGGGAGAAGCAGGCTCCCCACTGAGCAGGGAGCCTGACATGGGGCTCAATCCCAGGACCCTGAGATCATGACCTGAGCCAAAGGCAGCCCCTTAACCAACTGAGCCACCCAGGCACCTCCTTAAATTTTAAATCTTATTAATGTTAATTAATTTAAACACAAGCTTTTTAGCCACATGTGGTTAGTGGCTACTATAATGGCCAGTGCAGATCCAGAGCAAGGATCATAAGCTTCATGCAGGGAGCAGACAGGTCACAAAAATGAATGAAGTGAGTTGAGTCAATGAGACTCTAGTGGGACGTGTAGACCCATGTCTTTTTGAAAGGAGTCAGCCAGGACTAGTCATCCAGTGCTGCTGAGCAGGTGTATAGCTAGCTAGCCTTTCTAATGTGTGAGGCAAAGCCAGAAATCCAAGTTTTTATGCAAAGACTTCCTATTCTTTATAGCATCATTTTTTTTTAAAACAGATCAAACAAAACATGTCTACTGATCAGATATAAGCCATAGAGCATTAGCATGCAACCTCTTGCTTAAAGCCAATCCCTACAATCAAGAAAAGGTCTCCAAATTAGACTGTCCCAGGAAGAGAAGGGAGCCTCACACTCATTGCACATCAGGTCAGATTCACGGGCAGTGGCACTTCTTGGGAACCCCATTAATGATGGCTCCAGTGTCTACATCAGACCTTAAGAATCTACCTCAGTTCTGGGTCCTTCATTTTTCATGGCTTATAAGCTGAAATAAATTAGTCTTAGAAAGAAGAATCTTGGGGCACCTGGGTGGCTCAGTCGGTTAAGCACCCAACTCTTGTTTTCAGTTCGGGTCATGATCTCGGGATCTTGAGATCAAGCCCCGATTCGGGCTCTGCACTCAGAATGGCATCTGCTCGAGATTCTCTCTCCCTCTTTCTCTGCCCCTCCCCCCACTGGCACTCTAAATAAATATATGAAATCTTTAAAAAAAAAAAATCTTGCAATGACATTATTGTTTCCTGGTGCAGCTCATCCAAAAACACTTGGTGTCCATTGATGTAAGCATCTCCCGCCAAAGGAGAATGACAGGGACAGGAACCAGGTCAGTCTTCCGTGTTCTCAATTCTTAAGACTGTGGCAAGCCCCAGTTGAAGGAAAAATAAAAAAAAATTCTGTCCTGCTTGAACACAAAGTTCTCTGGACTCTGGTAACTCTATGAAGGCACCAGTTTTCACTCAGTGTATTCATTCATTCGCTCAGTTATTCAACAAATATTTATTGAGCAGCTCATGTTGGAATCACCAGTGCCCCCCCAATCCTGCCCACCACTTCGGTGTGCCCATTAGGGAGTCAGCTCTCAGACTTGTTCTCGTGTAGGAGCAAAGGCAACAGAGCACCTGGGTTTGTTACGGAGCCTGGACTGGATCGCCGGACAGAAGAATCCAGAGGCACTCGGAGATCTTGGAGGTTAGGAGGTTTATTTAACACGGGCTGGCTCAGAGGAGAGTGATCTCCGAAGGTCTGAGCCCCGAGCACAAAAAAGGGGGCAATTTATACACTTCTGCTTCCGCATACTGGGCACTTTTGGCGCTTGGCGCGTGCGGGAAGCCACGGCAGGGAGAAGAACCTGGAAGAGCTCCTGGTTAAGGACTGGGACTCTCTCGCTGGCTCAGTCGGCCATCTTAGGACATAGATTTTCCTTATCAGGTTGAGATGCACTATCTTTGGCCTCAGAGAGGCCTGGGATTCAGATGGTCAGCTTACTGTCTCTGTGGCCTTACAAAAGAGACTTGTGAATTCTTAGTACCTCATCTGCAAAAGGGCTAAAGTAAGTATCTTCCTTACAAATTGGTGAGAACATTAAATGAGAAAAGCATAGAAAGGGCTCAACATAACCATAGCAAGCTCTCAATAAAAAAGGACATTTACAGATAATGGATTATCTTCCCCTCCATTACAGGGGCATACCCAGGAGTTGGAAGTGCAGTGGGGTAGGGTGGGGGGGTTATCTGCCCCAGCCAGGAGGAGCCTTTATCACCGACTTCATTTAGAATTGCTGGTGCAGGCTGATAATGAAAAGCAGGCTGACTTCTAGTCAGTTTCATCATTGCTTTAAAATTTCTCTACAGACAGTACATTCCATTATCATCTGTTTCCAGCTACTGCCTACACCCAGGCTCTACCACCGGCTTCCTGTTTATACCTTCTGTGGGCTTGCTTTCCGAATAGCCTCAATATTGATTTTAATCCCCCTTGGAATCATGTGTATATCCCAGTGAATGGAAAACAGACTCCATGCAAACAAATATGGAGCACTTACGGCAGAGGGTGACCCACTTGTCCCAGTTTACCCAGGATTTTGCCAGTTTGAGCACTGCAAGTGCCGTGTCCTCTCAGTCCTGTGCCATGGGGACAGCCAGTTACCCTGAACTTGCCATGCATTAAATAAAGATGGTGGCAAAGGTAAGAAGCCAGGGTTTCCATACTAAGCATTTGAGTATCATTGGTGTAACATCCGTGGAGAAAGAACTACTCACAAAATACATGCACACACACACGCACACAATGCACACACGTTTCAGAGCTTGGATAACACAGGTCTTGCCCAGTCCCTGCCTTTAGCATTACATAAACATCTGCCTCTACCCACTGATCACCTCCATCTGCCCGGACTCATTTAACTGGAAGTAGAGTTAGCAACCATCACTTCATGCCCTTTCTTGTTTCATGGGTTTTGATGTGCCTGCTAAGGGAATGTTCAACGTGCTCTAAAGGAGGCCACACAGACATGCACTCTGAGCCAAACTGATCATTGCATAATTGATAATAGGCCTTTTGTATTCACATTCTATTTAGATTATTGTATGAAGCAGGTGACAGGTGTTCAGAGAGCATTACCCAAGCTCCCTGTTGCCCAGAACATCCTGAGACCAGCTGGGGCAAGGATCCCAGAGGAAATCCCCATAGTAATTGAATAGTTCACAGAGCTTTGGGTTTGTGAGGATTACAATGAAGAATTAAAATGATATTGACCACCCACTTAAGAAGAGCCTTTGTGTTTTCCCTTGATATTTCTGCACTTATTTTGTTCCCAAGGATATTGCTGCAGGGTGACCAAGATGAAAACTTTTTTTTTTCCCTCAAAAGGGTGTATGTTGCCATTTAACATGAGAAACAATTAAACAGAATACATTTAGTAGGAGAGAAGCCTGCTTTGAAACACCCCGTTTCGGGTATGCCAACTTTGGGGTAGGTGGGGTTACTAACTCCCCTTTTCAAAAGATTTGCCACAGAGCCAGAGGTGGGAGAAAAAACTTAGCATGCAACTCTCAGGATGACAAGTGGGTGCTGAAACAGAACTGGGCAGAACATGCCACTTGATTTCTAGAACTTATATTCTAGGCTTACAGCTACAGTTTTCAAAGTTAATAGAACCACTACCTTGTTCTTTGTTATAGAATTTACTTTCAATTGCCCTAACTTTTTGAGTATTTCTCCTCTGTTTTCTCAGGCAGTTTGGTTATTCAGAACAAATTTGGGTCAGAATTCATTCATTGGCTCATTTATTAAGTGTGCCTCCTGTTTACAACATTCCATGTGGGACATGATTCATCCATTATTGTCCCAGGGATACTTTGAGAATATCTACTCGGGGACAAGCTCTAAGCAAGGCAATGGAGACACATTCTGTACATGGAGCCTACATTGCAATGGGGCAGACAGACCCCTTTGGTGATACGTGCTTTGGAGAAAAAGTGAGTACAGCATGGGTAGGGTAAGAAGTGCTGGAGCAAGGAAGTGAAAGATAATATTTGAGCAAGAACTTGAAAACAGTGAGTGAATTAGGGAGACGTTTGGGGGAAGAATATTCCTGACAGGGAAAACAGGCTGTGCAAAGGCTCTGAGGTAGATAACGCCTGGACTGCTTGAGGCCCTTGTGAAGACTTCAGCTTCACTCTGAGTGAAATGGCAAGTCTTTATAGGGTTTTGAATGAAGGAGTGATGTGACCCAAGTCAGGTTTTAACAGGGTCCCTCTGACTGCTATCTGAGAAATCGTAAAGGTCAAGAACGGACTTGGGGAGCCTTAGAGGACTGTTGGAATAATCCAGGGAAGAGAAGGCAATACACAGAGAACAAGACATAATTCTAGCCCTCAACAAATACACAGCTAAACGTTTTCTGGGGAAAACAGATCTTTGCAGCATTTTGTTTTTAAAAAAGGCAGGATGGAATAATAAAGGGCAAGCTGAGTTAATTCCACATTAGGGAAGGCTTCTTGGAGGAGGTGGCTGCAAGAATGACATTTTCTGTTCATCCTTAAGCCCCCCTTCATTCCTTCCTTTTTCTCTTCCTTTTCTTTCTCTCTCCATCTTGCTGTATGCTTCTCTCTCTTTCTTTATGTCTGTCTTTCTTTTGATGACATTTTTTTGTCTGAGTAATAATCATTACCTAAAGGCTAACTTCCATATCACTGTTATCGCATCTTACTTTTACTGCCCTCAAATCTGCTATAACCTCATTTTTCTTCCCTCAGGCAAATAAAGTTCAGAATATCAGAAGTGTTTTGCAGGAGGTTTTTATTTTTTTTTAATTTTTTTATTGTTATGTTAATCACCATACATTACATCATTAGCTTTTGATGTGTTCCATGATTCACTGTTTGTGCATAACACCCAGTGCTCCACGCAGAATGTGCCCTCTTTAATACCCATCACCAGGCTAACCCATCCCCCCACCTCCTCCCCTCTAGAACCCGCAGTTTGTTTTTCAGAGTCCCTAGTCTCTCATGGTTCGTCTCCCCCTCTGATTTCCCCCCCTTCATTCTTCCCCTCCTGCTATCTTCTTCTTCTTTTTTTCTTTTTTAACATATATTGTATTATTTGTTTCAGAAGTACAGGTCTGTGATTCAACAGTCTTGCACAGTTCACAGCGCTCACCATAGCACATACCCTCCCCGATGTCTATCACCCAGCCACCCCATCCCTCCCACCCCACCCTCACTCCAGCAACCCTCAGTTTGTTTCCTGAGATTAAAAATTTTGCAGGAGGCTTTTAAGCACTGAAAAATGGATTTTGATGTTCAAATATGGCAGTTAGTTAAACTGATTAAAATATCACTTGAAATGGAGGCGTTTGGAGTGGAAAGGGGAAGTGCAGTTGAAATTTGATTGGTAGAATATCCATAGTGGCTGAGCGGGTCTGTGGGCACACAAGGTCTAGTGTGCCATTCTCCTTCTGTGAATATTCGCAATTTTCTCTTATAAAAGGTTGAAAAATCTCATTAAATCATTCTCATGAAAAACTGCCATCTATTATCCTAAATGTTTGGTATTTTTAGAAATTATATCTTTGAAACTCTTTTTGTTGGGGACCAATCTCTGAACAGAATGGTTTGCAAGAATAAACATTTCAGGATTTAACTCTTTTAAATACATGAACAGGATGGCGCAGGTTTTCCTTTCTTTCTTGGTTTGATTTAGTGATATGTCAGCCCTTATTTTACACTCTGAATTCTATAATATTCTCTTTCTGTCCGATAATGTGTCTCTAATAGAGGCCATTTGAAATGACTGACACCATTTGAAGGAGTTCTAAAGTAAGACAGATCTTCATCATCAGGGATCAGCCCATGGTAGGTGTATAACAGATGTTTGTGGAATTCATCTCTGAAGGAGTTTGTATATAAATCTCTACTTGCTACCAGATATTGCTCACAACCAGACTTAATTTATTAATTCTTAAAAGAACACTAGAGGTCAGTCTTCACATTGAGAAAGAACGGAAAGGTATAGCAATACCATGTTCCTGGAAGACAGACTGACACTGTCTTCTAAATAGCTTTTACATAGTGAAGAAATTATACTAGAACAACTTTATATTCCTTCTATTATTAATGCATCTCAGGAGTATTAAAATCATCCAGATATGCAGTATATAAGTGTGTATATGCTTACATTGCCATAGAGTGGATGGTAAGGATTATATAAAAAACCTGATTTTTTTTCAGCCCTTAATCTAATAAGATATCCTTTAGCAATCTTTTTTTTAAGATTTTTATTTATTTATTTGTCAGAGAGAGAGAGAGAGAAACAGAGCCCAAGCAGTGGGAACGGCAGGCAGAGAGAGAAGCAGGCTCCCCGCTGAGCAGGACTTGATCCCAGGACCCTGGAATCATGACCTGAGCAGAAGGCAGACATTTAACCAACTGAGCCACTCAGGCACCCCATCCTTTAGCAATCTTGAACCTAAATTAAGAGACTGAAAATTAAAATCTAAACTCAAATAGGTTAACTAAGTTCTCTGCAAGCCTCCATCCCCAAACCCAGAGCAGTTTCAATGCTTTTGCAGGGACTAGCTTCTTTTCCTGCTTCATTAGAATCCATTTTCCTTCCCACGTAATGGCTATGATGAATCTGAGGCCTTGGATTGCCCAGCTTCCAGATAACCAGCCCTTTCTCAGTTTTTTTGCCCACCAGCAGATTTTTTTCTCTCCCCAACACCCCCCCCTCCATATTTGAACTTATGTTGTTCCTGTGATGCATGTTCTTCTCTTTATACAACATCTGCAAGTATCCCAAAGTCTTGGACACCAGCATGTTTTCCTCTGCTGATATTATCTTCATTTTGGTATTACTAGAAGTACATTCCTTGTTGGCTCTGCTAAAGCGTATTGAATTCATTGAAAATAATGTCTCATTCTGTTCTAAAATTATCTCCCTACTAATGGCCATTGAAGAAAAAAGTTCTTTCTATTCTATTGTTATGGATCAGGAAGAGAAGCAAAAAGCACATTAAACAACAATAAATGTTAATCAGCACAAGAAAAAAAATTAACTGTAAAAGTTACTTTATCTCCTCAGAAAGACACCTTTAAAATATAAGGCCAGTACAGATTCTTTGCCTCTTTGGTTAGGTTTATTCCTAGGTATCTTATGGGTTTTGGTGCAGTTGTAAATGGGATTGACTCCCTAATTTATCTTTCTTCCGTCTCATTGTTAGTGTATAGAAATGCAACTGATTTCTGTGCATTGATTTTATATCCTGCCACTTGGCTGAATTCCTGTATGAGTTCTAGCGATTTTGGAGTGGAGTCTTTTGGGTTTTCTACATGGAGTATCATGCCATTTGCAAAGAGTGAGAGTTTGACTTCTTCTCTGCTGATTCGGAAGCCTTTGATTTCTTTTGTTGTCTGATGGCTGCGGCTAGGACTTCTAGTACTGTGTTGAACAGCAGTGGTGAGAGTGGACATCCCTGCCGCGTTCCTGACCTTAGTTTTTTCCCATTGAGAATGATATTCACTGTGGGTTTTTTGTATATGGCTTTTATGATAGTGAATATTGTTAAAATGTCTATGCTACCTAGAGCAGTCTATACATTCAATGCAATCCCTATTGAAATACCACCCGCTTTTTTCACACAGCTCTCCTAAGACGGACAGGGTGGTATTGGTGGAAGAACAGATGTACAGGTCAATATGACAGAAGAGACTGCCCCAAAACAGGCCACACAAGTGTAGTTAACTGATGTTTGCTGAAGAGCAAATGCAACTTAATGGAGAATGGATA
Organism: Zalophus californianus; assembly: GCF_009762305.2. Lineage (NCBI taxonomy): Eukaryota > Metazoa > Chordata > Mammalia > Carnivora > Otariidae > Zalophus > Zalophus californianus. Next base: position 34,241,783 of record NC_045595.1, on the reverse strand, counting down.
GTTGTGTCGACAAATGATGCTGTAGTGATTGGAGATAGATGGATATATGAAATTCAGCTAGACATAGACTTTACACATTACACAGAAACTTTAAATGGATCATCGACTTAAATATAAAATGTGGAAACAGAAAACTTCTTGATGAAACATAGTAGAAAATCTTCATGAACTTAGGTTTGCTGATGACTTCAAAAATACAACAGTAATAACAAAAGCATGGAAAAGCACAGATATTTGAAAGAAAAAATTGCTAAGTTCATCTTTATTCAAATTAAAAACTTTTGATCTGTGAAAGACAAGCCCCCACCAGGAAACAATAGTTGCAAAACACATATCTGAGAAAGGACTTATATCCACAATATAGAAACAACGCTTAAAACTCAACAATAAGAAAACGAACAAGCTGGTTAAGAAATGGGCAAAAGATCTGGAATGGACGCCTCACCAAGGAAGGTATACACATGGCAAATAAGTGTACAAAAAGATGCTTGACATCATTTGCCATTAGGAAATTGCAAATTTAAACAATGAAATACCACTGCACCCTATCAGAATAGCTACAACCCAAAACAGACAACAACTGCTACCAAGGATGTGGAGCAAGAGGAGCTCTTATTCATTGTTGGAGAGAATGCAAAATGGAATAGCCATTTTGGAAAACATTTTGGCAACTTGTTTACAAAACTGAACATTGTCTTACCATACAGTCTAACAACCACGTTCCTAGGTACATATCCCACTGATGTAGGAACTTGGCCCACATCAAAACCTGTATGTGAATGTTTATCCAGCTTTATTCATAATTACCAAAAGTTGGAAGCAACCAACATGTCTTTCAATAGGTAAATGGATAAATAATTTGTACCACCTCCATAGAATGGAATATTATTCAGCAACAATAAAAAATGAGCTACCAAGCCACAAGAAGATATAGTCGAATCTGCGGTTCCGTGGGTGGCTCAGGGTCCAGGGATTGAGCCTGGCTTTGGGCTTTCCACCCAGTGAGGAGCCTGCTTGTCCCTCTCCCTCTACCCCTCCCCCAACTCATGCATTCAAGTGCTCTCTTTCTCTCAAATAAATAAAATCTCTTTTTTTTTGAAGGAAGATATGGATGAATCTTCTATGCATATTGTTAAATGAAAGAAGCCGATTTGGAAAAGCTGTGTGCTGTGTAATTCCAATTCTATGAAATTCTGGAAAAGACAAAACTATAGAGACAGTGAACAGATCAGTGATTACCAGGGGTTCAGGGGAGAGAGGGGAATGGTGGAAGGAAAAAAAGAATGGCTAATATAAAAAATTGAGATGACACCAAATGCCGGGGTGCATGAAGAGAAGCTGGATCAGTCATGCATTGCTAGTGGAAATACACTACTCACTCTGACAAACAATTTGGCAGCTCCCTATATAACTAAACATGCCATTACCATGTGGCCCAGGAATTGAACTGTTAGGTATTAATCCTAGAGAAATGAAAATTTATTGTGGACTGAATGTGTACCCCCCCAAATCATATGTTGAAACCCTGCTCCCTCATGTGAAGGTATTAAGAGGCAGGGTCTTTGGGAATAATTAGGATTAGAGCCCTGGATGTGGGGATGAGGTGGGGGCTTAGCGCTTGCCCCTCCCTGCTTCCCATCATATGAGGACAGAGAGAGAAGATGACATTCTGCACCCCAAGAGAGAGCCCTTAGTATAACCTGACTTCCTAACACCCTGCTGACACCCAGAACTCTGACTTTCACCCTCCAAAACCGTGATATAGCTTCCTCTTGTTTACAAACCACCCCGAGTATGATGCTTTATAAGAGCAGCCCAAACAGACTAAGACACTTATCATCACACACACACACACACACACACACACACACACACACACACACACACACACACAGACCTGTATGTGCAAGTTCATGGCAGCTTTATTCATGATAGCCCCAAATTGGAAACAACCCAGTGTCCTTCAGCAGGTGGATGGGGAAAAAAACCTGTCCATCCATACTAGGGAATACTACTCAGGAGTAAAAAGGAACCAACTGTTGATATAGCAACAGTTTGGATGAATCTCCAGGGAGTTATGCTAAGCCAGGGGAAAAAAAATCCCCAAAGATTACACGCTGTTGCTTCCATATATGTAAAATTGCTGAAATGACAAAACTTTAAGAACTGAGAATGTGTTCATGGTGGCTGGGGAGGAAGAAGGGATTATAACCACCAGAGGAAGGTGAGTGTAGTTACAAAGGAGCAACTTCATGGATCGTTGTGGTGCTGAACCTGTTCAGTGTCTTGATTGTCATGGAGACGTGAACCCACACAGGTGACAAAATTGTATAGAACTAAATACATACAGAGAGACACAATGAAGCCAGGTGAAACAAAAGAAATCTACATACAATTGCTGGATTGTATCTATGTCCGTGTCCTGGTTGTCATATTACATTAGATTCTTGTAAATTGTTAACATTGGAGGAAATTGGATAAAGTATACACAGAATTGGTATTATTGTATCTCTCACAGCCGCATGTGACTCTTCAATTATTTCACAATAGCTTCAATTAAAAGAATGTATAAACAGTGGCTGAAGAATTCAAACAATGTAGCTAGTCAGTTCATGGAAATTTAAATATGTCTTCAGATTCTTAACCACATTTTTCTGCTTGTTCAGACTTAAACTTTCTATCATAGTATCTGCAAAGTGGTTGTTTCCATGTCTTGAGACTGTGGCTGGCGGAAGAGTTGATCAAAATAATCTGAGATAACAGTTCCCTAAGGCAAACAGGGGGGGGGATTGTAATTTCCAAAGTAGATTGGTTTTCTTGGAACAATTGCCATAAAAATTACAGTATTGGAGAAGGAAAATGGTAATGCTGGGAAAACACAAACCTTCCCTCAGTTATCATGCTTTCAAAAATATTTTGCAGGCTGTGAGGATGACACGTGAAATGAGGTCCCTACTCGGCATGTGCAGACATTCATGTGGGGAGCCCTGGCAGCAAAGTCCTGGTTTTCCACCTTCTATCTGCTAAATTACTCTCTGCTCCTGCTCCCACCTACCTTCTCACATTATTATCAGATGCAAAGAAAAGCAAAGATGTATAACTGGGGAGAATGACACTGCTTTTATAACCTTTTTTGAAATTGAGGGAACCTAGGATTCACACTGGAGGGTGAATAACCTTGGAGTTCTTGCAAGGCTCTCCTTTCTTGGTTGATGGTGTTGATGCCATCATACAAGGCAGCAGCAACCATTCTTACTCTGGGAGAAAAGGGACTGCTCTTTTCCATCCTTGCATGGAAGAGTAACTGCTGTTGATAGCTGGTAAGGCGCCAGTGACTTGTTAACTTTCTCATGGCTGCCGGCAGAGTTGGGGCTAATCCCAGAAACTTTTATTAGGATGATATTTTAAAAACTGCGCCCCTTGTGCTCTTGCTGCATTTCATCAAAGGCTAAGACGAAAACCGACCTAATCTGTCTGAAGGGCCAATCTAATACGCCCTATTAACTGTGTTTATGGAGGAAAATGCTTTGTAACATTATATATCAGAAAACTCAACACATGAAGCAGATGCAAAGTGTTCCAGAAACTGCAAATATTGACCAATCTCTTTTGGTCCCAAGCAGATAAACTTGGGACCCAAGAAATGCATCATCTGTCACCAAAGGAGGAATAACACGGAAACACATGGTCAGACTATTTCTCCCACCCTATCTCGTTCTGTAATGCCCATCAGAATACCCAAGCTGCCTAGAAACATTTTATAATAAAGCATATTTAAGTTTTTTTTTTTTCAGTGGGGCACCTGGGTGGCCCAATCTGTTAAGCATCTGCCTTCAGCGCAGGTCATGATCTCAGGGTTCTGGGATCGAGCTCCACGTCGGGCTCTGTGCTCAGTGAGGAGTCTACTTCTCCCTCTCCCTCTGCACCTCCCCCCAGCTCATGCTCTCTCTCTCATAAATGAAATCTTTAATAAATAAATAAATACAAATAAAAAATTTTTTTTCAAAATTATATTGGCCACTTAAAATTTGCATTTAGTGAAGTTCATCATATCTAAAGGCTCAGTAACCCATATTGTTTCTTAGCCTCTCTCTCATGGTAACAACTCCCATGCATCTGAACTATCTGGGGGCAGGGAGGGCTTGTTAAATATGCAGGTTTGCAGGCCTTTCCCCAAACCAACTGAATCAGATCTCTGGGGCTGGGGCCCAGGAAACGATATCTCTAACCAGCCATTCAGGTGGTTTTAAAATTGATGCAGTCTTACCATAGCTTTAATAATAGATTAATAATTATGGTTTAAATATCATAAAACCATCTTTATATTTTAAATAGATTGATTTGTCTGTATGTTTCTTCCTTTTTAAAGTGTCTTCTGGTGTTTTTTCTACTAATTTTAGTAAATAAACATGATTGATAAACACATAGGGGAATGCATAGTTATAAATACAGATGGACATAGAAATCTTAATATCTAGTTAACTTTTAAAAATTCCCCACAGTAAAAATGGTAAATCTTTTTTAAAAGTTGATAACAAAAAAAACAAAATTAAGGTTTTATGTAATCCCTGTTAAGCCTAATAGGAACGTGGATTTTTGAAATACAAGAGACTGAGAGGAAGGTGGTGGTTCATTTTATTTATTTATTTATTTTTAATTATTGTTGTGCTTTACTTAAGATCACTTCTCTGATCAGGAGCATGGCAGTTTCAAAAATATTAAATGCTGAAGAAAATAAGCTTCTTCAAAATAAAATGCAAGCCTCAGTGAAAGGAGAAAAAGGCAAAAATCACCCTTAATTTTGCTTGAAAGGATAGCTCAGGCCTGATGACAGCCTAGTCCTCAGGCAGTGTTTTCCAAAGTGTTTTCCAAGAACACTGGCCCCCTGATGTGCCTCTAGGGAAGGGTTCCATTTTTCCAAATATGTTTGCAAATCGCTCCAGGCTCCCTCTCCTGTCCCCCCCACCCCAGTGTTTCAGAAAGCGCACATCGTTCACATTGAAGACTCTGAGGAGTCCTGTGGGAAAGAAACTTGGTTGACTTTGATCAACAAAGCATTTTTCAAGCTTGTATGTCCCCTTATATCACTTCTTGAGCCATTCTTCCGAGCAGGCACACTTCAGGGTTGCCATGAGCAAGCCTGAATATGTCTTATGGAGTCAGCGTGATGGGGTTAAATCTAGTCTCTGTACCTGTCAGTTGGATCAATCTACCCTTCACCTTCATCTCTTAAAGCCAGGCTCTGGGTCATACAGAAACTTGACACCCCACTTCCACGGCCATAAGAAGCGCAGAGCCCCTACCCCATTTTTCAGTAGCACAGCCTGGCGGCGTAGGCAGAACAAGGTGTCAGAACAGTGATTCCAGCCTGACACTAGTCTTTCCTTAAGGACCCCTAGTGAAGGTGATTTCCCAGGCTCCTTCCTTAAAAGATGGTATCTCATGGGCCTCCTACATCAGAGATTTCTGTCTGATGTGCCTCCTGTTAGATGTGGTCGCCTAGGGCGATGGTTTCCAAAGCCCCATATTCACAGGGCTGGAATGACTCTCTCGGAAAATACCGCCGCCCATTGGTTATCTTTCAACATTTCAGTGTAAAATAATGTTCCTCCTTAAATGATTGAACTGCTCTGAAGCTCAACAGCAAGATCTTCCCCCACCCACACACCTCATCGGGTTTCCGGTTTCTTGTTAGCACATCTTATTCACCGCCATCGCTGGTGCCTAGAACAATAATGCAGTCCATAAGGGCACAGAGGGGCACTTGACAAATACTTGCTGGAGTGAGTTAGGCAGAATGCTCAATAATGATCACACGTGAAGGCTCTTGAGAGCAGAGCATCTCTGTGGCCGACACTTCAAAATCCTATCAGTTCTCTTCCTCAGGCTCCCCTTCCAGGACTGGCAAGCCTCCTGAAACACGGGGCCATATTCCAAACACTCATTCCCGTTGCTCTAGGAGAGGAGCAATATCAAGATCTTCTCCAAAGATCCATAGAATACTTTATGAGGGCACCCAGCTGAGGCCTGTGGCCAAACGAATAAAACAAGTTCTTGGTCCATCAGTCACTGATGGGAAATCACTGTGAAGAATAGGGTATTCTTTTTAAATTTTTTTAAGATTTCATTTATTTATTTGTCAGAGAGCACAGCAGGGGGAGTGGCAGGCAGAGGGAGAGGGAGAACAGGCTCCCCACCGAGCAGGGAGCCCAATTCTGGGCTCGATCCCAGGACGCCGGGATCATGACCTAAGCCGAAGGCAGGCGCTTAACTGACTGAGCCACCCATAAGGCCCAGGAATAGGGGATTTATCAGAAGATCAGGATAAAGAAATACAAATCCAGAGTAGGAAAGACCACGAAGCTTTGAGGAGTTCCAGAGTCTTTATACAACCGGGCTCTCTCAGGAGGGTTGGTCAAACTCATGTCTGCTCTTGGGATCCAAATATGGTGGGGTCTGTCTGTCAAACTCAGGAAGCAGCTCCCCCATTTTCTTTGAATGGGCTTCTTAGCTTCCTCCAAGAGGACTCATCTCAAAATAAAGAGGAAAGTAGCACAACAAAGGAAATAACCCAGTCATCAGAGAGACAGAAAGATTCTGGGTCAAGCATGTTGACCTTTCCTCCAGTGACATCGCTGGAGGAGTCCTCTGACTGCATGGCCAAGTGTGAGAGGGAGGGGCTGTGAGTAATACTGAAAGTGCCGGTTCCTTAAATTTGGGGTCAAATTGAGAATCCCTGTTTGGGACCTCCCTTAGATTAACAGCATCACAAATGAGAAAACATCATTCTTCTCTCCTTACCCCAGGCTCTTGCACAACTTTGGTGCATGGAAGGCTCAGTGCAGCTCTCAGCAGGGAATTCTGTAGCACGGGTTCCTGGATGGCTCAGTCGGTTGAGCATCTGCCTTCAGCTCAGGTTGTCATCTCAGAGTCCTGGGATCAAGCCCTGCATGGGGCTCCCTGCTCAGTGGGGGGCCTGCTTCTCCCTCTCCTGCTCCCCCTGCTTGTGTGCTCTCTCTCTCTCTCTGTCAAATAAATAAATAAAATCTTAAAAAAATAATTCTGTGGCAACACATGGTGGGAACCTGCTTCCCTGAGAAGCAGGGCAGACTCTTCATAGGGTCTGGAGGGAAGACAAGGGCTCCCTGCTCAGCAGAGCAAAAACCAGGGCTTAGAGCCACTCGGACACCATGAATGTGGAAGTCTGCCCTTGCATGCTTGTGGGGAGGGCTTTGGGGGAAGCTGGAGGTGCCACGTACACAGGTGAAGGTCGGAGGTTGAGTCGTTTGTGTTGTAAAACAGGAAGTTGACTCTAAGATCACAAGACCCCTGCAGCCCTTCAGTTTGGGCTTTTCAGGACCCCTCTCCTCTGGGACATCTTGGGCATGTCCACACAGGTTGGGAAAAGAGCATTTCAGAGAAAATATTCTGAGAGAGGAACCAGAGACTCTGATGATAAAATCTAAGAATTTTAGAAGAGGGACTTTGAAGGTGATTTCACTCAAGCCTGTCCTTTTACAGATGAGAAAAGTGACGCCCTAAGTGATATGTGGGAAGTCACTTGGGGAGGAATGATTGTGTTTTTTTCTAAAACAAGTAATACTTAGTAATGGACCTCTTTCAGCAGATCCTCTCATAGGCCTGGCATTTCGAGGGCTCTGGGCTTTGAGAGAACAATGGTGGAGTATGGATTACCCACTGCTAAAAAGTCTACCATGAGGACAAGAGCTTTATTCCTCTGGAGACATCAAAGCCTAGACTCATTGATCTCTAGAGCAAGACACCTGATCCAGGAACAGAAATAACACCCAGCCTCCAACCCCAAAGCCAGAATTCTGCCAGAAAACTTGTTTGAGGTAATACTGCTGGCCAGCGGCTCCAAGAGTCACCCTACAAGTCTGGGCTTCTGCTAAGATTAAGCTGCCCATCCTTGGAACCCCATGAGCACCTGGGTTATGTTAGCACCAGAATATCTTTCTCTTTCCTTTTCTGGGTGAGCTGCATCATGGTAGTGAGTTGGAACAAGCACCTACCCTTGGCAGCCATCCACGGGGATTAAAAAAAAAATAGGCATCAGCCAGGCACACCTGCAGATGAAAGCCCCCCACTCTCACCTGAGCCCAGGGGAGCCTCTGAGAATGCACCTCCCCCCAGGTCTCTCCTGGGAAGAGTTCTCCAGCAGATCCAGAGAGAAATGGTGCGTGGGGTCCACTTAGCCATTTCCTTCCTAAATTCTTCAAGGCTCTGTTGCAAGCCACTCTAGAAATTCCAAATCCTTAGAATTTAAAGAGCAGACATGTTAAGGTTCAAAGAGTATCCCCAGAGAAAGGCTTAGCTGGTGTCTAGACTTTACAGACCCATTTCCTTTTCTACAAGTTCTCCACTGGTCCAAACTGGACCCCCATCTATAACTAGCTTTTTTCCTTCTGCCCTCACTTGGTTAAGAGAGGACACCTGCCTGCTCATTCATTTTCCATTCACAATACAGTTATGGAGTCACAGGCCCTGTGCCACTCAACATCAGGGAATGCAACCATGGCATGGTATAGGTCCCTGTCCTCACTGAGCCTGCAGTGTGTTGGAGATCTTAAGTGATTACACAAGAGGGTAAGAAATGGTGGAACTGGTGTCAGTACAGAATGGTAGGAGAATACACGGGAAGGGCGCCGAACTCAGTCTCAGAGGGTCAGAAAAAGCATTCTAGAGGAGGTGATGTTTTAACCAATATCTTAGGAATCGATCAGTTGCTTATCAGAGCAGAGTGGCATTGCAGATAGAATAGCTTGTCTGCAAAAGCCCAGAGGTTAGAGAGGACATATAGCTCATGGAGAAATCCAAAAGGTTAGGATGATTTAGATCAATGGAAAGGACAAGATAGAAATCGGAGGCCTGGGACTGGGGCTCGCCGGTGGCATGTAACCTTGCACGAGTCACTTTCTGGTCCCCCGCCGCTTCCCCAGCTGTAATACAAATGGATTGGGCCAGAGGACAATGGAGCTTTATGACAATGGATGGTCCTAAGTTTCCTGCCCCAATGATGCTGGCATAAGGGCCGTCCAAGGACTCCTGCTAGAAGGTCAAAGACGGTCACCTTGGTTTCAGTCTATGGCTCTCCTCCAGGTTCCTGCTGTTGAGCCAGGGGAGGGCACTGGGGAAGCAGTGGAAACTTTCCCAGGACTTAGAGCCACTCAAGTCGCCACTGAGTCCTGATATCAGAGGGAGACATTTGTATAGTCCTCCTTCTTTGATAATCTGTGTCTGAAACATTTTGTAAAACCTGGTGAAGGGCAAATACTAAGTGTGATTGCATGGCATGCTGCAAGAACTTTCCGGGTTTAATGAATGGAAAACAAATACTGATTGGAACTTGTTGAAGCTGTGCTATGTAGAATAAGAAACAATGTTTGCCAGGGTTCTTAGATTCCTCCTACACACAGTAGGCACTTAGTAATGATTTGGGCTCAATGGAAATGAATATATCTACGTCCTGATATTACATGTTTGTTACATGGGACTTGTTACTATGTGATTTCCAAAAAACAAAAACAAAAACAAAAACAAAACCTAGTTACAATGTGGTTCCCAAAGTGTTGACTTAAATTTGTGGGGTGTTCCCTCCTCCCATGTAAATTATCTTCTTCTGATTTAAAACAGCATCTGTGGCAGTGGTCAAACAAATGTCAGCCAGGGTAAATCCATATCATCACATCAAAACATGTTCTAGTCAAGGTCATAGACCAAACACATGCTTTATCTCTCATCTAGTATGGTCTTGGTGCTGCTTAGAACAACTGTGAGGAATATTGGCAGGCACAGTTTAAGGTCAAACAGAATAAGGACTTGGAGGAATTGATCCATAAATGGTAGATTTGATCATTGATTGCACTTTCAAAGGAAGCTGCCTCTGTGATGAAATACACAAGATGCGCGCCCTCTGCATAAGTATAACCCACCATCTTAAACTACACACAGGAACCATTTAAAATACACTGGGAAGTAAGACTGCATTAGAAGAAACAAGGAAGTTAAGTTTGGGGACTTTACAGTTTGTTTTCATGACAGCACACGTCCTGCTGTTCAGCTAGGACAACGCCTGGTGCAGACCGCACACCGTCATCGGTCAGGCTGGGCATCGTTTCATCTCCACTCACCCCAAACAAGAGATGTAGCCAGTAAAAGGTATTTGTGAGGTGGGGAGAATTCAGGTAAGAATTTCAAAGCAAGAGAATTTAAAAACTGCCACTGTGAGAGTCGTCTCAAAAAACTCAAAGTGAAAGTACTAGGCCATATGTACTCTTTGGGACAGGCATGTAACTGGAATGTCACCACCCCGTTCTTCAGTTTGGGAGGGACCAATATTCATCCCCAGATGGTATATTCGCCACCCCTCACTCTCGCTCCCCTCTTCCTGTCTGAGAGCACATACCACAAATCACCACAAGGGAGAGCATTGACCTGGTGAGTCAAGCTCCCCATAGGTGGTTATCAGGTAGATGGATCCCAGTTTGGATATTAAAGGGACATGTCATAAAGCTGACCATTTACAGCAAAACTTCTACCATTCACATGCTCAGCCATTACCCAGGCTGGGAGCTAGTCCTCCAACACTGGGTCAGTGTGGGCACAAACATCTACCACCTTTTAGAAACCCAAACAACCTCTTAGCCCATAAGTCAGTTCTAGGGGCCTGAAAACTTCTCAAACAAAATGTTTTCTTATACCCCTTTTCTGAACACTGGAGTGTGCTGTCATAGCCTCATAAGGAAGACCACCTTAAATGCCTGCAAACTGTCTTAGGGGAGCATCTGCCTTTCACAATTAGAAATTGCCTCACAATAGAGGCAATTTCCCTTCCTAATGCTGAGCAAGGTGACTCCCCAAGATCATTTCTGCTACAGCAAAGACACTGAACAATTATTTAAACTTTTTTAAATTATTTTTTAAAGTTTATTTAAACTTTTAAAAAATTATTTTAAACTTTTTAAATTTATTTAAATTATTTAAACTTCTTAAAATTATTTAAACTTTTCCCAGACGTCTTCCATAATTCATTCTAGAAATCCTAAATAGAAAACTTCCTACTTTCACTTTGATGGTCCACGTGAGGGTAGTGCATTTCTGCCAGAAATAAGTTTAGGGTCCGGTGTGGCATTTCCACTTGATTCTTGAAGATGACTGGCCAAAAAAAGGGAAGAAAGAAAACAGTTCTTGAAGAACTTCTGAATAACAAATGATTAGCACCCCCTCCACTTTGGTGTCCATTCTTTTCCCCCTAGGAAGCTCTAAGAGTCTGAATCCACACAACATGCATGAAACATGCTCCCAAATTTAATGCACCATTTTTTTGGCTTGCAGTATAATTGGCCACATGTATCCTAGCATCTAAAGAAAAACTGCAGCTTTTAAATGCCAACATGGCATTTTTCTTCCAGCTTTAGAAATGTAATTGTGTAACTGAGTTGTGTGGTCCTTGGTGCTAAGGCCAATGCATCTCATTTGTGTGCAGGAAGTCACACTTGATCTTGACAATTTGCTTTTACTCAGTTGGCCCAAGAGGAAGAAAAAAAGAACGCAAATCATCGTGTGTCATACTAGCTTTGGAAAATGAGGATCACATGAGGGCCTGGTTGGAGATGAGGGATCCCCCCAAACCGGAGATTCACTGAATTTATTCACTGGATTTATTCTATTATTGCAGTCAACTTCAGAACAAGTAATTTAACCAAATAACCCAGAAGCTGACGAGATTCAATGGTTTAAGAAGAGGTTTCATCAAAGGCAAAAGACCCTCACTTACCGTCTTCCCCAAAATCATCTTCTAAGGGACAGAATTGTCCCTGTAGGAGTATTAGGTGATAATGATCATTTCTGTTTCTGGAACTCTTCCTAATAAAATACCTTTGCCTAGATCACTGCCTTTGTTTTTCACGGCAACCCTGAGAAATAGGCTCAGGGACAGCTATCATTCCTTACAGGTGAGGAACACTTAGGTGTTACACTTCAGGTCACCCAGAGGATGGGCAGAATCAGTATTCAAATCCAGACCTTTCCATCTGGGAGTTCGAGGCTCTTCTTCCGTCCCCCCGTCACGACTTTCTAAGTAGCAGAAAACGAGCTCATTAAATTGTTAGGCCTTTCGAGAATAACCATACTTGCAGGCAAATAGCATCTTCAAAATAAGGCCACCTCCTTGACTGCAAGAGAGTTTATAAAGCAGGCTTTTTCTACTCCCTGTTACTGTCATCTGTGAGACATACAACTTGAAAATGCTTTAAAGGAGTAAGTTAAAATTCTGGTGCTGTGAGCCTTTTAAATACCCCATTGTCTCTGGGCAGGAGCACAATCCCGGCTTTGTTCTTCCGGGACACTTTCATCAAGCCCTGCTCCCTGGAAGGGCTCTACTCCTCAGAAGGCCTGTTGTCTTTTTCCTGCCACAACATCAGTGTGACACATCTCACACTTAAGACGGCAGCCTCCACAGACCCCATTCATGGATTCCTCTGGAAATTAATGTCTGCTCACCACCACCCCCTCAAAAAAACAAAATGAAATGAAACGAAAATCTCTGGCTTTGTCAAAAGAGTGATTAGAAAAGGAATTTGTGAAAAACCCTTACTAGGCAATGTGAATCCAGACAATACTGTGTTGTAAGAGTTCTGTTTGATGTGTACTGACGGGAATTAATCATTTTCGTTAACAGAATTGCTCTTTGTTATGTAAACTTTGTAAAGTCCGCCTCATATGACCTTTTGCATTGTGGAATCCTGTGTTCAAAACTCCTCTTTCTGTGGGCAGCGGTATTCCTATGGCACCTTCTGGAACTAAATTACCGCTTGACCTTAACGTTCGTACCGCCGTCGGGTTGGGTGCCAAGCCAAGCGAAGACGAAAATACTGTACAATATGTACACACACAGGTCCCATTCCCCAAGAATTGATTAAGTGGAATGAGTATTTGTTTTCCCATTTCTCCTTTTCATTTGCGGGCAGGTGAGATAGCCAGCCTCTATCAAAAATGACCACAACCCTAAAAATACATCATTTCTAGATTAATTCACTTCTGTTCACCTTAGATATCCAGCTCTGGTCTATGTACCATTTAATCCCCTGGAAGAGATAGTTGGGCCTGGAATGTGTGCTTTTAGATTGGAGATTTAGGAAGCAAATAAAGCAGACCCCCACCCCCACACCAGCACCACCTCCCCAACACCCTAAGAAATGGAATTTCCTCCCCATATGGTTTCCCGAGTGTGACTGACATGGCTTGAGCCAGCTCCTCCAATCTCAGCTGATGGGTCTGTGTTCTATGAAATCACCCCACTACCATCCCCACAAAGACCGGCAGACTCAATTGTGTAAGAACCTCTTCTTGCACTGCCCATGAGCATCTGGAAGGACACAACCATCGTGAAGACCCACCAGGGTTCCTTGAACTAGTTAAAAGATTTTGTCTCCTACACTGGCGCCCTCTTAGAGCTGGTTGTGAAGGAGCCAATTCCTATGTTTCCCACACGTTTGTACCTAATAAGCCAACAGTTGGCCAAAGATTGTTTAGCTACAAATATTCCAAGGGACAAGGGCAATGACAGTGTATCAGTACCAGCCGATGAAGAAAGCAAGCAGGCACTCAGAGCAAAAAGAAAAAAATCTGAGGTCAGAACCTACCTCACCCACTTTCATGCCACCGTATGATGCAGGCAGGTTATCAAATGTCTCAGGACTTATTTCCTCTCTTTCATGGTAAGGATGATGTGTAGTGGAAATTAAATGCTCTAATGTGGGGTGTCTGACTCAATTTTGGCTCAGCACATGATCTCAGGATGGTGAGATGGAGCCCCGCATTGGGCTCCATGCTGGGCGTGGAGCCTGCTTCAGACTCTCTCTCTCCCTCTCCTTCTGCCCCTCCCCGCTAGCACGCATGCTCTCTCTAAAAAAATTAAAAATAAAAATAAAAAAATAAATGCTCCAATGCATATACTACAACAGAATGTCAGCACATGGCACATAGTAGGTGTCTGACAAATAACAGCTCCTATAATGAACCCTGTTATAGTTACTACTGCTAATCTTTACTGTTACTGAAATAAAGTCCATTTTTCATATAGTTTATAAGTGAAAATTAGAATATCATGCCAGGAAATAGATCATTTTTTTTTAATTCTAGATTTTTTTTTTTCCTATTCTGCCCCAGATTTTCAGATAAGTAAAATCTATAAATCCACTTTGGAATGCCCATTGCCAGCGATAAGAACATGTTAGAATTTAATCAGTTGGGGGCGCCCGGGTGGCTCAGATGGTTGAGCGTCTGCCTTCGGCTCAGGTCATGATCCCAGGGTCCTGGGATCGAGTTCCACATCGGGCTCACTGCTCCTTGGGAGCTTGCTTCTCCCTCTGCTTCTCTCTCTCTCTCCCTGTCTCTCATGAATAAATAAATAAAATCTTAAAAAAAAGATGGTAAATTAAAAAAAATTTTAATCAGTTGGTTTTTTTAAAAAGAAAATAGCAGAATTTAATCAGTTGGTTTTTAAAAGAAAATTCCAAAAGCAAAGAGTCCTGCCCCTAATACTGCTTTTTGGGGGGTAATAGAAAAAGCCCTTAGAGATTTCCCACAAACTTTATCTGCCATCTGAGTGGAGCAAGATGAAAGTTCTGACCTGTACATTTAGCACAATTAATAATACTATGCATGAAAAAAAAATAGTAGGAGGTTGACAGTGTGACATTTATCAAGTACACGGTTCCCTGGTAACCCTACCTGGGTCTTCAGTGCTCCTCACCCTTATCAGAGGCTGACAGCAAGCACACCGCACTTAGCCAGCTTCAGGGGTATACTGTGGCTCTTCCAAATAAAGGGCATGGCAGGCATAATCATTTGAAAACTTATCTGCCAGGGTATCTGCAAGCCCATCAACTGTTCACTGGTAAACAGGTAATCTGAACTGGTGCGTTCCTACAGACAGGGAGCGATTGAGGCTCCCTTGCCAGGGAGGGAGAGAGGAGTTGGCCTCATCTGGAGTGTGGATACTTTGCCCCCTGACCCCTGAACAGGTATCCATTAACGAATGTAGAAGCTTTTATGTTGGTTATTGAAAGCCTGGGCATGTGGGCAGAGAGGCCCAACGCGTCTCCCGGCCAGGACTTCCAAGACCGCGCTAAACCTGCAGGCTCTCTCCCAGATTTTCCCAGGAGAGCAAACTTTGAGCAGAGATGGTATTGAGTTGTTTCTAACTCTGTTGACCACAACAATGTGTGGACAGATGTATTTGAAACATACATTTGGAGAAAGAAATATCAAAATTGAGTTTATTTTCACCAACTTGTATAACATTTATTCATTTATTTCAATACAGGGAAATAAAAAGAAAACAAATGGTCTAAACTCTTACTACCTGCCAATTCCTCCTGGCATCATTTTTGAAAGTTTTATTCTAGCTGAGCACACATGCAGGAATGTGCATAAATGAGAAATATACAGCTTGATGGGTTTTCACAGCTGAACACACCTTTGTTACTGATACCAGCTCCTAGATCAAGAGAAACATCAACAACCTCCCAGAAGTCCCCTTGGCCACTTCTAGGCACTACCCTCCTCCAAGAGCAAGCTCAATCTGGACTTTTCCCAGCATTGATTAGCTTCTTTCTTTAATTAACAAAAATACTTAGATATATAATCAGAAAAATTTGAAAGCACGGAAGCATGAACTGGAAAGCAAAATCCTCCTTCCCAGCTCCCTTTACCCTAAATGTAACTTCAATGCCTAGATTTTCATTTTGGTCATTTTGTTTCTTTTGGTCATCTTTTATTTCCTTCAGGAAAATGTTTATGCCACTTTCCAGAATTATTTCCTCATTTCTTCCCCTCCTCCCTTTGCTCCTCCTCTTCTTCTTCATATTTTTTTAAAGATTTATTTACTTATTTTAGAGAGAGAGAGAGAGCATGGGGGGCGGGGCAGAAGGAGAGGGAGAGAGAGAGAATCTCAAGCAGGCTCCCTGCTGAGTGTGGAGCCCCATGCAGGGCTCGATCTCACCACCCTGAGATCACGACTTGAACCAAAACCAAGAGTTGGGTGCTTAACCGACTAAGTCACCCAGGTGCCCCTTCTTCTTCTTCAGATTTACACACAACAGATCATACATAAAATTGTCCTATTTGTTGCTTATCTTCTTTGTACCATTTTTACCCTGCAGGATGTCTGTACAAATTTCATACTGCTGTGTTAAAAGTACTTTGGGGGGACAGGGCAGTAGGGAGAAGGGGGAAAAAGGAACAGTTTCTAATTTGTAACCAAATAAATTGTGCTCTTGGTTAGTAGAAAGGAGGAGGGGGACGAGTGCTTCTTCCTTTGTGGAAGAAGGTAGATATGGTTATTCCTGCCTCTTCTCTAGATATCTGGGTCCTTCTATAACAGAGCTCAGAAAAGAAAGCCCCTCTAGCCCAGGGGAAGGGCCCTTGGTTATTACATCCCAGAGAACTCAATCAGCCCCCATCGGGAGTGCCCATGAGGCACCTGGCAGAAAAGCACATTCTTGAACTACGGTATTTGTTGGCTCCCTAGTTCATTATTATTTAATATCATCTTTGCTATCAGGTTGAAAAATGAAAGCTTTTTTTTTTTTTTTTTTCCAAAACAAAATACCTAGAGCTCACGTAAGTTGCCTTCGGCGAGCTGGCTTAACGTTGTTTTCCTCTGACGGGAAATTGCCATCCAGGGAGACAATTTTCCAGTATTGCAAACTTTAAGCCTGCAACTTCATTTTTATTAAAATGTTTTTCCAATAGGTGGCACTAGTGTGTTTAGCTAGAGTTAATACAACCCCAATGGGGGGAAATTGTACAGTTGAAAATAATTGTACTTACCACTTATCGACAAGTTTCTCTTATACTCTGAAGGTTGTCTTGACTTCTCAGCACCTCAGACACGGTTGCAAGATACCCTAACTAGCCTCTCAGAAACTGGCCCTACCCTCTTGATAAGGAGAAAAAGATGTCAGAAAGAGAGCACATAGATCTCCAATAAAGAGTATTCCCTTTGTCCTTCAGTTCACTTATGGTAATGTTAATATCTGAAATTTAAAATTTAGGGTTGAAGTTTTCCTTCTACATACAACTAAACACCCAGGAAGCCGCAAAAGTCTAATTGGCCTGCAGGTTGCCTACTTGAAATGCCATCTTGTCGTCCAGAGAAAGCCATGTGCTTTGCTTCTGTTTCATGTTTTCCATTCATGAGTTAGAAGGAACAGTGGCTTCCTTCCAGAGAATCACTGTATTTGATGCTATCTCAAGAGAAGAGGTTGCTCTCGGTTCAAGGTCAATTTATAGTATGCCCTCAGGAGGACTTGAATTTTCACCACTTTTTAGCAATATTAAAACTGGAAAATTAGAGCTACTCTTTGTGTATCACAGAGTCTGGGAAAGTACAAGATGATACAGTCTGTGGGTGCTGCAGTTCTGTTGAACATGACCCCAATTCCTTCCTTTTCCAGCTCTATCGCCATGAAGACTCACCTACACTCTCTTGGCTTATGAATCCATCTGTAAAATGGAATTGAACATAACTTCTGCTCCTTTATTACATAAGGATCAACCCCAAACCAGACATATTTTAAAAGGACCAGGCTTGAGGGGTGGATGCAATTTTATTTTCACTCTGTTTTTTTATGCTTGAAATATTCATAAGTAAATGTTATATAATGTTTTAATAACATCGCTGTGTTTGGAAGGAAAAGCAGTATGTAAATTCAAGATGACTTTGTAGAACTTTTACTCATTTTCAGAGTGACACATGATCGTTATAGAAAAATTGGAAAATTGTGAGAAGTGGAAGATGGAGGGAGAAAAAATCATTAGCTGTAGGGGAGATATCCACAGTTTCATAAGCCTGAACACATTTGGGGGCTTGTGATTAGCATTTTCACAAAGGTTCCTGTAAAGGGTTCAACGTTAGAAAAAATCGGGCTGCTCTAGATTGTTGAAGCCAAAGGACAAGCCCAGCACCTTAGAAATCCCCCGAAATTATTGAGAATGTTTCTTCGAAGAGAAGATTCAATTAATTAAGTTTCTAAGGTCCTTTCCACACCTAAGATGCTGTAGTGGTGTGCATTCATTCAGCAAGTACTTATAGAATACCTGCTACTTGAAGAACACTTGTGCTGGGTACTAAGATATACATGGGTGAGTAGAAGCAGCAGGAAAACAGGCATTAAACAGTGAATCAGGTAATTCATTACTTGATTATAAATGTATGAAGTACTCTGAGGTTGGTGTGAAAGAGCAGTTTAGAGAGCCAGGAAACTGAATTCTGAACACGGAGCTTTGAACTAGACAAATGGAGGAAAGGGGAATGAAGAGGAGGAGACTGACTGTGCAAAGGCCCTGTGGCAAGAAAGCATCATCTCATCTGAGAAGAGAGCAAAGAATGTGGCGTGAAAAGGATATGGGGTTGTCACAGATGAGATGAGAGAGTTTTCAAGGGCCTCTGGATTATGAGTGGACTCTTTAGACTAACAGCTTAGCTTTTACTCAAAATAAGGTGGTATTCCTTTGAGTTTTAAGCGGAGGGTACCTGCTATTAGATTGGGCTTCCATGTTGAGGCTGAATTAGTTGGTGACAGGGGTGGATATGTGTGGACCCTAAGCATCTGCTAGAATCGTTCAGATGAGAAGTGATAGTGGTAACAGTGGATGTGAAGAAAGATATTTAAAAATCATCAATGGGATTTGATGCAATTGAGTATGGTCAGAGGGGAAGACAATAGAAAGGTTGCCTCCCAGAGCAAATGCATTGCGTTATGTTGTTGTTGATGTATATATTACATTTCAGGGAACATGACTTTCTTTAGTCAGCAAACATTCCCAAGCACCTATGACACTGTATTATGAAAATATTTACTCCCTGCTCAGCGGGGAGTGTGCTTCTCCCTCTGACCCTGTCCCCTCTCATGCTCTCGCTCTCTCTCACCCTCTCTCTCCCCCAAATAAATAAATAAAAATCTTAAAAAAATTTAGACCAGGTGTCAGCAAACGATAGCCATGGCCCAATCCAGCCTGCTGCCTGTTTTTATGAATAAAGTTTTACTGACACACAGCCACACCCATCTGTTTGGATATGTCTATTTCACCCAGCAATGGCAGAGTTAAGTAGTTGCAACAAAAACAGAATGACCCACAAAGCTGAAAGTATTTCCTATCTAGCGTTTGACAGGAAGTTTGCCAACCCGTAACTTAGATGATTTCTTTGTTGATCTTACCTTTCTGATTTTCTCTGTTACCTTGAGGAAACTAATCAACCTCTCTCAGTGTTCCCAGATACAGAGCAGCTATGCTACCCATGTGGACAAATGGAAAAATAGCAGTGAGCGCCTTGGATTATACAGAGTATGGGGCTGATACAAGATGTCAAAATATATCATGAGAGTGGGCAATTTTGATTTTAATCTTCCTTTGCCTGGTCCTCAATCTCCTCTTCCAACCTGGTCTCACTCCAAATTCTAGAACCATTTCCTGCTTCAGCCAAACTGAAACTTTCTCAAGTCCATGCCCTCATCTATACTGTTCCCCCCCCTTTATTTTAACTCTCTTGAAGTTTACTGAAATCCTGTCCATTCACAGTCGTTTAAAATGAGATCTTCTTTATGAAATTATTCCAAATTGACTCAGTCAGGTGCCTCTCTTTTGTTCAAATACACTTCATGCTGGGTCTGTCCCTCTCTTCATGGCTTACCCCCAATCTGCCCTGGTGTTCTACTTACTTACCTTATTAGGATTTGTGGATAGGAGGGAAGATGGACATGTAATTTGCTCATATCTACAGCCCTGTAGTACTTAGCGCAATGCCTTGCCCTAGCAGAAGCTCAATAACTGAACTGTTGGCTTCAGTTAAATATACACCTAGTAATTACAGTATAGTCCTAAAACTGGTTCCTCCAAGGGGAGGAGGCAATATAGAGGGTGAGAGTTCCCAGCAACCTAATCTAACAATGGGTTAAGAAGATTCTTCCTGTGAATGCAGAGATCATACCCTGTGACCCAGAGCTTGATTCCAGCCTATAGACCTGTTCTGTGTGGCTTGAACTATGTGGACCCAGGCAGGATTATAATTATTCTAATTGAGTTGCCAACATCTTAAATAGGAGAACATCACCAAAAAAAAAAAAAAAAAAAAAAAAAAATCTAGCTTTCTGGTTTCTTTTAGGGAAGCCTGCATGCCCACATGGCAACAATGTACAACACTTAGTAGAAACTGCTCTCTTTAGATGAAACATATGGTCTCAAATTTGTCATAGACCCCACTACTCCCTGTTGTGTGACTGATCATTGGCCACTTGTCATTTTACTTATTCCACTTGTATTTGTTTATTGTCAAAAATAGAGTTGAGAGGAACATGAAATACTGCTTTTACCCATGTATTTAATAAAAGTATAAAAATGAAACTAGCCTGGGAAATAGAAGAGCATATGGCGAAGCTCATGGATTCAGAGTCAGACTGTCTAGGGTCAAATTCTGGTAAGTCCTCTTTACTTAGGCTTGCCAGATTAAAAAAAAAAAAATAGGAAAGCCAATTACATCTGTATTTCAGATAAACATTGAATTATTTTTGGCGTATGTCCCATGTATTTTTATTTGTCAAATCTATCAACTCTACTTCCACTTGTATGTGACCTTTGTCCAGTTGCCCAGCTTCCCTGTGCCTCAGTCTTCTCTTCTGTAAACTTGGGAAAATAAAGGAACACTGTGATGACAAAATAAAATTTAGCCACTAACATTATTAGTCTTTTTTAATTTTTACAATTAGATGTTATTTATATGTAACGTTTGTGAGTTGAAGGTCACAGTGTGCTGAGTTGATACATTTATATATTGCAGTATGGTTACCGCCGTAGCATTAAGTAACACCTCTGTCATGTCATGTAATTATCATTTCTTTTTTGTGGTGACAGTAATTAAGATCTAGTATCTTAGCCAATTTGAGGTTTATAATACAATACTGTCTACTGCAATCACTGCGCTGTGTGTTAGAGCTCCAGAACTTACTTATCTACTGATTGCAAGTCTGTACCTTTAACATCCCCCGGTTCCCCACCACCCCCTCCCCCCCAAGCCCCTGGTAACCACCATTCCACTCTCCGTTTTTGTGAGACAGGCTGTTTTAGATCCCACATATAAGTGATAGCATACAGAGTTTCCCTCTCTCTGCCTGCCTACTCTCACTTAGCACAATGACCTCAAAGTCTATCCATATGGCAGCAAACAGCAGGATTTGCTTCTTTCTTGAGGCTGAATAATATTTCATTCTATAATATATATATTTTATGAAGATATTCATTTTATATATTTTATATATATTTTTTATATATAGTCTTTGTCCATCTGTTGACAGACACTTAGGTTGTTTTCATATCTTGGCTATTGTGAATAATGCTATAATAAACATGGGGGTGCAGTTATCTCTTCAATAACCTGTTTTCATTTTCCTTTGAAAATATATACCCAGAAATGGAATGCTGGATTGTATGGTAGTTCTATTTTTAATTTTTTGATGAACCTCCATACTGTTTTCCATAGTGGCTGCCCCAGTTTACATTCCATTCCCACCAGCGGTGCACAGGGTTCCCTTTTCTCCAACCTGACCAACAGCTGCTATCTCTTGTCTTCTTAATGATAGACATTCTAACAAGTGTGAGGTGCTATCGCATTGTGGTTTTGACTCACATTTCCCTCATGATGAGTGATGTTGAGCATCTCTGGAAAAATGTCTATTTAGTCTGTCCATTTTTTAATAGAATTTTTTATTGTTATTTTATATGAGTTCATTTTTTTAAAGATTGTATTTATTTATTTTAGAGAGAGATAGAGCATGAGTAGGGGGAAGGGCAGAGGGAGAGAGGAAATCTGAAGCAGGCTCCATGCCCAGTGAGGAGCCCAACTCAGGACCCAATCTCACGACCCTGAGATCATGACCTGAGCTGAAATCAGGAGTTGGGGTTTTAACCGACTGAGCCAACCACGTGCCCCAAGTTATAGGAGTTCTTTATGTATTTTGGATATGGACCCCATATCTAATGTACGGTTTGCAAGCATTAGATTTTTTAAGAAAAATAGGAGACAACGTGTTTCATTGGGAATGTTCAATAAACAAAGCATATCTGTGTTCAAATATACAGTTTAAGATGTCACATTTGGGTAATTAACATTAGCTGCCGCTCTGGACAAAACTTGAAAAATCTCAGTGGCTTAACAGTGAAGATTTCTTTCTAGCTTGCATACTGTAGAATGTAGATCAGGGACTATCTTCCTCTTACACGGGAGACTTGAAATCCAAAGGCACAACAGTGAAGGAAGAGAGAAATAGAGGTGGTGCATTAGCTGTTAACAGCCCTGACCCAGAAGTGATAGAGTTGCTTCCATGCATGGTCCATTGGTCAGAAATAGTCACAGGGTCCTAAACTAACTGTGAGGGAGCACACAGAATATTTGGGGAGCAGTAACTATCGCGGCCATAGGAGCCATTATAAGACCAATATGGCCTGCTTCACTTTTATATTACCCATCTGTCTACTGTGGACAGTTAGATTTGCAAGTCCAGCATATGTAATGGATTCAAAGTCAAAAGACCTGTGTCCTATTTATGCTCTTTCTGAAGTCAGGGAAGTGTAGCCAGAGGATTTTTTTTCTTTCCTTCGGAGATTTATCTCCTCCTACCACTGGAAAAGCAAAAGAGACTTTTTTCTCTTCCTGTCATGAGCAGGAAGTTGTTCCAAGTTGAGTTGGTTATACTTTTGACTGGGAAACTTGGAAAGAGAATATGAAGTCATCAAGCAAAAGGAGGAAATTCAATTATTCTGATTAGGGGGTCCACAGGTATGAGAGGTAGCAGGCCTTTTCAATTTGTAGCACATAAACCAGATCTCATTTTTCATTTTGGATTTGGAGATACATAAAACTTGATGTCTTCCAGCATTTGAAGAATAATTCTCAGAAGATAGACAAATGTCTGCACAGGTCCAATCAGTGGCATGAATCCAGGTGTTTGCCTGGAATGGAATTTTACCAAAAGCAATTCAGCCTGCATCTCTGTGTTCAGAAGAACATCATGTTGATCAATGTAGCCAGGCATTTGGGCTCACTGACTGGTCTCAGAACCAAAGGCCAGCGCTGACTGCCCAGCTGCTAAGGTTAATGAGGCTATGTTGTAACTCATCTTAAATGGGGTTTCTGAGCCATGCACAGAGAGAGAGGGAGAGAGGCAAGCTGGAGAGAAATAGTCTGTGATGAGTGACGAGGCTTTGTCAGTTACATCCAACTTGTACAGTTCATAAATCAGAGAATATTTCCTGATCTGAAAATCTGGATTTGCAGCTTTGGTGATTATTTTTAGATAAGTTCTGAGAGGTTACAAGTAGGGACTTGAAAACACAAAACCCCAGAGCAGATAAGCCATCTGTGTGCGCTCAAGGAAAGAGAAGTGAATTTAATCTTTATACTCTTCAAAAAAAAAAAAGGAGGAAGGTGCTGTTGGCAGGTCCATAAAATATGTATGATGGCCAGGGTGGCAGAGACTCAAAGCCAAGGAGAGAATCATTTACCTGATGTCATCATTCTGACCGGATCATCTGCTAAAGTTTCCTGAGCCTCAGTCGTCCTTGTGTCATAATGATCTCTGAAAAGAAACAAAATTCTTGTCTCAAAAAGATCACAGATTTGGTGTATGGCTTATCGTAAATATTGGGAGACATTTTTTAGATGTTTACTAAAGTCATGGAGACTTATTTAGGTACTAAAATTCTTGGGGAGAGCATGATGGTCCCTTTCACGTATGCTTTGCTTTGCCTTCTCCCCAAATCCAGAAAACTCTGACACTAATAAGACATCCCAAATATAACCTCTTAACACCCTCCTGTGAAAATCAACCAGACCCTTACAGTTCTTTTTTACTCTCCATTATACAAACAGGTGAAGAAACTTGGAAACCACCCTCAGTATGGTTAACACGAGGTATTCTGTGTTTAACAAACTAAGAAAGATTAGTCCTTACATTTTCAACCTTTTTCTTTTCATATTAAACATAGTTATATCTGGTTGAAGGAAGATTCGTTGATGAGTATCTTGCTTTCAGATGGCCTCACTTAGTCTCTAATACTAGTTATAAGTCATTGCAGTGATTCTGTGATATTATCAACATCTTTACAGTAACTTCCTTTACTGCATAAATCAGATGATCAGTTTCTGTTACTTGCTACCAGAATTTCTCCTTGGTGCGTTATCTGTTCTGCCTGGTGTTGGAGTTGCTTACATCAACGTGGATCTCACCAACGAAATGTAGCATCTTTCAGCATAGGTTAACTTAATGTGTCGTGTGCCTCATAATGCCCAGAGTAGAACCTCACATCCAAAAGTTAAAAGCGTGAATTCTGAAGTCACATCACACTGATTGAAATCCCAGCTTCGGGACACCTGGGTGGCTCAGTCAGTTGAGCGTCTGCTTTTGGCCCAGGTCATGATCCAGGGATCCTGGGATCAAGTCCCATATTGGACTCCTTGATCAGCAGGGAGCCTGCTTCTCCCTCTGCCTGCTGCTCCCCCTGCTCGCACTCTCAAGCTCTCTTTCTCTCTGACAAATAAATAAATAAAATCTTCAAAAAAAAAATCCCAGCTTTTTCCTTTACTAAGTGCATGACCTTGAGCAAGTTAGCAGCCTTTCTCAGTCTTGGCTTCTTTGTGTAAACTTAAGAACACCTCCCTGTTTTAATGCTTAAGGGCCCAGAACATAGAAAGCCTTTTATAAGTATTAAGTATTATTAGAAAAATAAATAAATAAATAAATATTAGGTATTATTAGTATGAGACTAAATTATATTATTTTTATTACTTCATGTTATATTCTATATATCACATATATTATATCTATAGTTATCATACATGTTACATAAATTATGTTTATATTATATGTATCATGTTACAGTTATTATTATAGGTGAATATAAGTATCATTGAATTTAGTTGTTTCTCAAACTATAAGCTCAGTTTTAATTGACCCTATCAGGTGGCTTGCTCATTTTTAAGAAAAGTTTTCTAACCCTTGGTTTTTTAAAAATCTATAGTAAAAGGTTTCCCTTTGAAGGAAGTTATCATTTTTAATATGGAGGTTATTAAAATGCCAGCAGGGAGTTTTTCCATAACATGCTAAATTTTTCAACCTCTATGCAAGCGGTCTTCACCTAGTTGAAATATTGTTGAGTCTTTTTCTTAATATCATGATGTTTTTCAAGAAAAATCTGTGCATTTCATCTGCCTGAACACAGTGCTTCCCGGAGCAGCTGTGTTTTCCACAGAGTTGTAGGGGCTGTAAAGTCATTTCTTTATCCAGACCTCTTTCACTTGATCTTCCTGTGGTGCCTGACTCTGCGAAGCTTCTCTTCTTCTTGCGTTTCTGAAGGACTCTGTCTGCTTTCAGACCCGCTGGTCAGTTTCATTCCTCCATCTGACCTCTCTAACAAATGGCGGACGTTGCTTCCTCCTTGGCATTGCAAAGGATTCTGCTGAGTTTCACTCCCCCTTTTTTAACGCTGATGTGAGAAATTTTCTTTTGTTTCGTTGAGACGACATTTGCATCCCTAGATTGAAGTGATAATGCCTCGGTTCTCAATCATGTCATCAAAATGGCAAACAGGGATTGGTTTGGCTTTTAATTTCTTTGGAAACCCCTGGTCCCCAGAAGAGTGTCATCATGGCAGTGCTGCAGTGAATGCAGAAATGATTTATCTGTTCAACCATTATTAATTGGGGATTGACAATGGGTAGGATTTGCTCAGAATGTTGGCCTGACTCCGAGATGAATGGGACACATCCGCCCGTGTTGTCCAAGCAAACAGTCTCAGAGGGTGGAATTCTCTACTGAAGATCAATGCTCCTCTTTATTTCAAACTCATGGCAACAGTCCTTATTTGGAATATAAATACAGCAAACTCCCCATAGACCTCCAAGGACTGAAGAATGCCAGGGAAAGACAGAAAAAGGAGAAGAAGGTCATGAGGGGAAGAGGTTGCTGAGCATTATCTGCCTCCTCAGTACGTGAGAACTCTTCTCATCCAGTTTCACAAATAAGGAAACAAGAGCTCGGAGACGTCTGATACCACTTCGGTGGTGACATAGCTGGAATGTGGCAGAGCCAGCTGGTGGCCTCTGAGACCTGGGCTCTTGCCCCTCCTCAGGGAACAGTGGGGAATGGGTAACAAAGCAGGGCGACACACTGTTTGGACCAGCTAAAGGGCCCCTAACTGCTCTTGTTCCAGAATCTGAGAAGATAAGCAAAGTCAAAGAAAGAGCACTTGGATGATTTTGACTCCTATTAACTGTTACTACCTAATTAGAAGGTATTTGGTGTAGCCTACTAAATTTCTAAATGTGTATCTATCTACCCATGTACATCTTGATGTCTGCCCTAGAGAAATACTTGCACATGGGTAGAAAAAAGCATGTACATTAATTGTAGAATTTTATATAATGTGCAGAAACTGGAAACAACTCAAAGGTTCATTAATATTGGGATAATTAAATATATCCTGAAGGGGTTATACTATTAAGTACTATGATAAGGTGGATCTAAATATGTAGAACTAAAAAGATCTTCAAAACACATTAAAGTGGGAGATACAGGCTTCCCTTTATGAAATGACTAAGTCATGGGGATAAAATGTACAGCATAGGGAATATGGTCAACATTATTGTAATAGCGTTGGATGGTGACAGATGGTGGCTGTATTTGTGGTAAGCACAGCATAACATATAGACTTGTCAAATCACTCTGTTGTACACCATTGAAACCATTGAAACATTGTGTGTCAACTATACTTAATTTAAAAAAACCCATTAAGTGAAAAGCATTAAGTAGCAGAAACATGTATGATAGAATGATCACACATATGTAAAAATTAATTTAAAATTCAATATTTCAGGGGCACCTGGGTGGCTCAACCAGTTAAGCGTCTGCCTTCGGCTCAGGTCATGATCCTGGGGTCCTGGGATCGAGTCCCGCGTCGGGCTCCCTGCTCCTCAGGGAGGCTGTTTCTCCCTCCCCCTCCACCCCTATGCCCCATTAATGTGTGCTAGGGCTCACTCTCTCTTTCAAATAAATAAATAAAATCCTTTTTAAAAATTCAATATTTCAGAAAAGGTAATGATAAGTTAAGAAGAAGAAAATAATACTTCCAAATTGGGGAGAGAGGGAGAGAGAGAGAGAGCACAGACTGCTTCATGTGGAAGGTGGTATCTGAAATGGGAACTTGGAGCATGGTAAAATGTAGAGATAGAAGAATTTACCCAGAGCCACCTAGCTAACAGGGAGCTGAGCCAAGGTGGGTACCCAGTTCCATCTGAATCCAGAGTTGGGGCTTTTAAATAAGATTTCTCTGACAGGGTGCCTGGGTGGCTCAGTTGGTTAAGCGACTGCCTTCGGCTCAGGTCATAATCCCGGAGTCCCGGGATTGAGTCCCACATTGGGCTCCCTGCTGAGCAGGGAGTCTGCTTCTCCCTCTAACCCTATGCCCTCTTGGGCTCTCTCTCTCACTCACTCTCTCTCTCAAATAAATAAATAAAATCTTTAAAAAAAAAAAGATTTCTCTGACAGTACAAATCCTAAACAGCAAATACAAGCTGCAGACATCACCCTACATCTGCATAAGGTAGAGGTAGAGGATATGCATATGCCTTTATTAAGTATTCGCCGTGTGTTAGGCACTCTACTGGAGGTAGTATGCAGGATCCAGGTGAATTAGAGTTCCTGGCCTTAATAGCTTGAAGTCTGGTAGGGGAAAGAAGATGCATTTATAAATCATTTTCATATATGAAAGTTAGACTCTAAGATGATAGGGTAATTCAAAAGAAGGATTCATGAGCCAAAAGGAAAGTTGCCTCCAGCTGGGAGATTAGAAGATGGACCAGGTAAAATGTGTTAAAATACAAGAAACAAAAAACTAACAGTGACCTAAACCATAAGTCTTACTTTCTGAACAAGAAGTCTGAAGTTGGCTATTCCTACACTGATCCAGCATCTCAACAGTGTCATTAAGGACATAGGTTTTTTCCTGTCCTCCTCAATAATCCTTCATCTTTGGGCTGGTCACATCAATGTCCAGTATGACAAGCATGTCAACCACATTTGAAATCAGGAAGCAGGAGGAAGCCAGGACAGCAAAGAGAACGGGGGTGGGGGGAGTACTTTTAATGAGGGACAGTCTCTTGGCATCTCTCTGAACAAACTTTTCCCCAGATACCTCCTCCAGCCATTTCTTCTTATATTCTTTGGCCAGAATGGGTCATAAGCTCCTCCACCCCAGGGAATGCCGTGAGAGTTTGATCCTACCTTTTCCACTCTATCATGGAATCCTGGCTAGGAATAAGGAGCTCTGTGGCCCTGAGGAGCACCGGAGGGTATCTGCCACAGCAGGTTCTGTGGAAGAAGCTGTCCTTGGGTTGGATCCAAAACAATGGTGGAAAGAACATTTATTGGATTGTCTCTCCAACATCACTTTTCTAAGAATTGACCCTGCCCAGCTCCAAGTGGGAGTTGCCAAGATCATACAATATGTTCCTGCCTGCTGGGAATCATTATAATAGATTTAAATAGATACTGCCAAATCGGTCTTCGTTTTGTCTGTTCCTCTCCAGGGGCATTTCTAACTTTCTTCCTTTTATTGAAGCTAATTGTGATACCGTTGTACTGCTGCTTGGTTGTCAGTCAATACGGTTGTTAATTCTCTGCGCTCAGTTTCTGGCATCAGTCAAGATCTCAAGCATTTCATCAGAAAGGATTATTAACCATGCATAAGGAAATCAAAAAGGCACAAAAGGGACACTAGGGTATCACAGAGGTACCGAGGGCAGAAAGCTTGCTGCCATCCCATGTGTTAAGGGAACAAAGAGGTTGGGTTATTAAAACTTAAGAGAAACCCTTAAGGGAAATTGGGGGGGGGGGGTGGAGTAAGAGGGAATGGGAAGGAGGGAAAATAAGAGGCTTGAGGGAGGAGCCCCCCCCCCCCCCCCCCCCGCCAGCACTGGAGCTAAGTCCTTTGAGGTTCAGGTGCTTGCTGGTCCTGATGTGTCTGAAAGAGTTTGATGAGCCTGGTTCAGGAAATGGAAAGACCTACAGCTGGAACCAATGGGCGCCGCCCAGTTTACAACGCGCAATGCTGGAGAGACACTCACAGCAACAGCAACAAAAGCAGCAGGAGCAGGTCTCCTCTCCCCTCCTTGCTTCCCTTCTCTAGCCTCACCTCTGCACGAGCCTAATGGGAAGCTGCGGGCAAAACAGAAGCGGTGCTTGTGGAGTGTGGCCCCAGCATTACTAGCAGAGAATAGACGTGGAGCTAAAACTTTATAAGCAGCATAGCCTTTGTTATTACTTTTAGCACATCCTTATTGAGTGGATGTAATAATAGAACCTACCTCATAGCATTATTTTGAGGTTTCAATGAGGTAAACCATGAAAAGTAACTAGCAGAGCGCCCGAGAGCCTCACAAGCACTAGGAGAGTATTGCTGGGTGTTATTCCTCTTTATTCAACAAGCATTTGTCGTGTACCTATTATGTGCCAGGCACAGATCTAAGTCCCAAAAATACAGTGGTGACTCAGAAAGACAAGGTCTGTGTCCCTGTGGCGCTTGAATTCTAGTGAGCGGACGTCCATAATCAACAAGAGTATTTTGGAAAGTGATACGTGGTATGGATATAATAAAAACAGTTTTGCCATTAAGAGTAAACATGGAAGAAGTTACCTGAGATTTGGTGCTAGCAGTTAAGAAAAATGAAAACGCAGGCCGTGTTCAGGGAAAATATCTGGGACATACTTATGCTAAAAAACTATTGTTTTCCTGAAATTCACATTTAACCTGTTTTTTCTCTGGCAACTCTTCTCCTAGGACAGAGGAAGAAGTTTGCATTTTCTTCTGTCTGCAGTGAGAAACCGATGGTAGGGTTTTCAGAGGCACAGTGGAATGATCTATGTTTTGCTAAGATCATTCTGATTACTTTGGAGAGCAGATGATAAAGAGGTGTGATCATGGCCATTGCAGTGGTCCAGGAAAGAGAGGATGGTGGCAGAGACTAAGTAGCAGTGGAGGCTGAGAAAAGTAGATAGTTTGGGGAGATAAATTCTGGAGATAAAGATCTAAGGACTTATTATTTGTAGATTATTTTCGGGGGGTGGGGGAATGGACGAAAGAAAGAGGAAAATGAAGAATCCTCCTAGGATTTTGGCCTCAGCAATGGGGCAAATTCTCTACAATCTAATGATAAGAAAGACTTAAATAGTGCTTACAATGGGCCATGTTCACTTTAAGCACTTCACATGTATGAACTCATTTAGTATTAACCCATTTAATCCTCACTATGAATTAAGCACTTGAGAGTTAGAGGGAGACTTATCCCCATTTTACAGATGAGAAAATTAAGGCACTAAGTGGTAAAGTAATATGCCCAGGGTCATGCACATGATACATTGCAGATCTGGGTTTCTAACCCAAGTAGCCTGACTTGAGTCCATCTCTTAATTGTCATGCTCTGCTGTCTCTTGCAGTATTGGGCACATCATGGGCACTTGGCAAAGAGTTATTGAATCACTGAACATATGAGCGAATGGGAGGATGGGTCTGTAAATGGGGGACCCACACGGGTCTCGTGTTTATTTATATACAGGGTGGACACTACATCCTTACCCATGCCAGGGAGATGTTATCAGTGTGCTTTTCTCCATTCTCCACACCGAATTTTCAGTTTCCCTCCATCCTTCTGGACATCATCTCATATGTTAATGTTGGAAGTCATTAAAATACCTGGGAGGTGTTTTTAAGGCGTAAACTGTTATTAAGTGGAGTTGAGAAATACTCTTTTGCAATGCTCCAAGTGAACTGGCACAGGTAGTTAAGTCTCAACTCCAAGGGGGCCACATAGTATCAAATTCACATTGACTCTATCATCAGCCGAATTTGTGGTCCAGATATCCTCCACCCTGGAGGGCATAATGTGCAGATGAACCATCTCACAGGGAGGGACTCCACTTCCAGCAGGAGGTGATCTAGTGTGTGGGTAAAGGCTGCTGCCCGCATAGGGGGAGGAACCCTTGGTTCAGATAATGGCTCTGCTCTGTGGCTGAAGCAAGTAACTTAACTTCTCATGTGCTTAGCTTCCTTGTTTGTAAATTAGGAATAGTAACATGCCTATTCCCTTGGATGATTGTTGGGCTAAAAAGATAATGTCTTTTAACTAGTATCTGACCAAATAAAATGCAGAATAAAAGTTGGCATCTATTATTTCTGTATCTATTTCTGACCTAAGAGAAAGCCAGTCACATCAGGTCCACTAGAAGTATCCATAGCTATGTAGTAGGTTCTTGCCTGGAATGTGCCCTGGTTCTCATGCCCAGCTGGGAGCTTGAGAAAAGAAGCAATGATTGTGTTAGGACCATCTCTTACCACACTCCCTCTTCCCTTGGCTTCAGGAGCCCTCTCCTGGAATCCCTCTCCCCTCTCAAGACAAAGGGACAACTGTCTACTTGGAGGTATTAATGACATGGCCCAGATCTCGCAGGCCTGTTGTGGCCCCCACCTTCCATTCCATCTTGGCTTCAGAGGAAGCGCACACCCAAGAACTTGTAAGCTGACTGCTACTTCCACGTTTTCCATTCATGTCACCACACTTGTGAGTTGAAGTGACTAATGGAAGAATATTCAGATATTAAATGCCAGCCTAGGACAGAGAGTGGGGTTTCTAGGGTTTTTCATCTTATGACTGAGAGATGCTGGCCTCTGAGTGGTGAAAGCACCAAAGAAAACAATTCTGCAAGGAGGCATGTCTCCTTGCACCATTACCAGGACATAAATTCATCTTTATGGCAACATCATTGAGGAAGACAATCTCAAAGAACCTGATACATCGGAGCTCCTGGGTGGCCCAGTTGGTTAAATGTCCAACACTTGATTTCGGCTCATGTCATGATTTCGGGGTTGTGGGATGGAGCCCTGTCCATGCTCAGTGGGGAATTGGCTTGGGGATTCTCTTGCTCTCCCTCTACCCCTCCCCCAGTTCACATGCACACAAGCTGTCTCTCTAAAATAAATAAATAAATCTTAAAAGATCTTAAATCTTAAAAAGAGCACATTACATCCAATAAAAATAATTCTTTAGGAAACAAGTGAACCTACTCTAAGAAAACCCTGTATGCTTAAATATAAGCACATAAAACCGGTAGAAATTGGGGACGTTTATCCACTTAACAAAAGGGTTTTTATTTTTAACTTCAATGCACACTTTTTCCTGGAATTTGTTGTAGTATGAGCTATGAAACACATTTAAAATGTGATCTGATTCGCATGAAATTTTCCCCTTTTACATCCTGCCTTTTACACTAACCAGCTCAATCACTTTGTCTCTCTAAACATCAAGACCTGGTTTGCAAAATAAGGGGCTTAGGTTGAATAATTTCAGAGTCCCATCCAGGAGCAAAATCCTTTGTGGTACTGGAGAGCAGTTTGACATATTCATTTTTTTCTCTATATGTACATTTTTCTTTCATTCTTTCCCTCATTTAAGCAGATAGCAGATTCTGGGCTTCTGAGCCCCCGACACAATTTTGTGGCAAGGCAGAAAGCAGAGAGAACCTATCTTTTCGAGGGCAGAGGCAAAGAGGGTAGCGTTGAGAGTGAGCTTGGAGAAACCTGAAGGTAAAAGTGCTGTGGGGCTGGAATCCCAGAGAAAAATGGCTCAGTGGAACATTGACGCATCAGTGGAGATGAGCCCTATGTCCCAAGCTTCCTGCTGAAGCTTCAGAACCAGCCTCTGAATGGTGACAGTGGCATTCCTAAGACCACTTCTGTGGTCTGACAGCTAGACCATACCCCCACCACACCACCCCTCTGCTCAGAGTTAGGCCCTAGGACTCAAGAGTGAGGAATCCCAAAAATGAGTGAGATTAAGATTCCCACCAGTATGGCAGGATGGGGGCTCAAAATGAAAATTGAATTGGCTCAGTTACAAGAACAGATGTGATGCCCCAGGAATGCTAAATATAGGGACTGCATCCATACTCACTCTAGGTCCAGATCACAATATTTGCTGTCCTTCATTCTTTCCAAATTTTCTCTGTTAAATCCCCCTCCCCCATTTTTGTCCAATCCTTTTATTTCTCTTTTCAAAACTACAGAACTTGCAGGTGCCTGGGTGGCTCAGTTGGTTAAGTGACTGCTTTCGGCTCAGGTCATGATCCTGGAGTCCCGGGATCAAGTCCCGCATCAGGTTCCCTGCTTGGCAGGGAGTCTGCTTCTCCCTCTGACCTTCCCCTCTCTCATGTGCTCTCTCTCTGTCTCATTCTCTCTCTCAAATAAATAAATAAAATCTTAAAAAAAAAAAAAAAACTACAGAACTTGCCTGAAGGAATGTTGAAATGACTCCTTTCAGGGCCCTTTTTATTTGCTTCCTCCAAGAACTCAAGGGCTCACAGAAAAGTCCGGGACTCTACAAATGCTGCTGTCTGGAAGGCACTTGGCAACTACTGCCCCTTGGTTGGGCTCAAGGGGGTACTTGCAAGGGCTGTTAGGGCTCCATTCACCATGAAGAGCTTTGTAACTGTCTGGCTGTGTGACTTCAGACAGAAGTCAGTTTATATCTCTGAGCTTCCATTTTTAGAATTAAGCAGGGAGCGGGACAGGGGTGAGCCATATCCAGAGCGCCCATGAATGGCTGGGCAGACTGCACCTTCCTCAAGGATGTCCCAGCCAAGAGTGGCCAGAGTGAAAAATAAGTGCAGCCCCACCATCCATTAGGCAGCCCTGTGCCCCAGGGGACAGGCTGGTGAGGGTCTTTTCCTCAGTCACACAGAAGCAGCATGACTACCTCAGGCCCTTATAATAGCCAGGGAGTTTGGCTAGGATACTCTGTGATTCCAATTTGCTAGGCTTTTTCCTCTAAATGACTTTGCTTCTAGCAGTTTTTCGGCGGGGATAGGAAACTTTCATAAATACATTCCTTTTTCTCTCTGAAGCACTTTTAAATATCTGTGTTATATATATATGTATATATATAACATATATATATATACAATTATACAAAAGTTGATAAGAAATAAGAAAGTAAGAAAGTTGCTACCATGTCATTCACAACCTCCAAGCACCTCAAAGATATCTGCAAAATAAGGTTGTTCCTCATCCCCCCCCCAATTGAGTTCATTGATACAATTGAAATGACACGTGAACAGAGAAGTTTGCCCAGCAAGTGTGAAAAATCAGCCGTGTTCGGGTCTCTGGTCTGCAGGGCTTCAGGGAAACGGAGAGATGCCTGGGGCATTTGAGGCCCCGCCATCATTTCTCCCGCAGCGTGTGCTTGTAGTCGTGTTTCCGAAAACTCTGCAGAGTGGCTGGGACTGCGCGTGAGCGGGAAGGAGGTGCTGTTGTCCCAGCCTTTCAAAGGGCCTCGGCCCTCGCTGTGGGAAACGGTCCTGAAGTTGCAGCAACTGGGCCCAGCTGGCGTTTCTCAGAAGTCCCGCGGTCACCCATGACCGAATCGGGGCCGAGCTCTGGGTGGGGACGGCGGGCAGCGAACACCTCCCGGGGAGACCGCCGTCGGTCCCCGCTCGGCCGCGGAAAGCGGAGGCCTGGCTTCAATGGTGTCTTTGTTGTCCGATCCAGTGGGCGCGCCCGTTTGCCATTGGAATGCAAATGGGACACCTGCTTGGCAGCACCCCCGCTCCTGCGTTCCCCCCCGCAGGGCGCCCTGGCCGGGGGTGCCCGGCCCCTCTTCCAGCTGCAGGAGCACGGTGCTTTTTTTCTGTTTTATGGTTGCAACTACAGGAGGCAGTTGAATGAGAGTCAGGGTTGTAATTTAATTTCTCCAAACTCAGAGCTGTTTTCTCTCCAAATGTATGAGAGGGCCAGGAAACGTTTCAAAGAACTGGGGAAACCGGTCCAAATTCAGAAAGGTTAGAGAAGAAAAGTCACAGGGTGAATGCTACTACTAATATAATATTTCTTAATAATCATCAAATACAATATCATGTATTACAAACCTTCACAGAGCACGAAATATGTATTCTTACATATGAAAATATATAGTAATCATCTTTTAGATATAGTTATGACAACATGTTATAGATGTTACGAAACATAATATTCATAATGTGCAAAAATAATTTTAATAATGTTTAAAAAATTGGAGGACCACTCCAAAATCATAAGGTTTTTAAAAGGAAGAGGAGACAGAGTGAAAATAATAATTTTACAATTATCTTAATGTAATTTATATTTAATGTTTAGTTACATATAATATTCTGTATCATAATGAATGCTTATGTGATACTCTATGATATAAACGTAACCATATATTAATTATTATTATTATTATTATTATCAAAGATAGTATTTACTGTTGGCTTACCAGGCACTGTGATAAACATTTTACAGGCTAATTTGAACAGTAATTTGAACAATAACCCTATGATGTAGATTCTGTGGGGTTTTTTTCTCCTTTTTTAAAATTACTGTTTTATTGAGATATAATTCCCATACCATACAATTCACCCATCTAAAGTATATAACTCAGTGGTTTTTATTATATTCAGAGTTTGCAACCATAACCACAGTTGACATTAGAACATTTCATCACCCCAAAAGAAAACTCCATACTCATCAGCAGTCATTCCTCATTCCCCTCTCCCCCCAACCCTAAGCAACTACTAACTACTTTCAGTCTCTGTGGATTTGCCTATTCTAAACATTTCATATACATGGAATCATGCCGTACGTGGTCTTTTGTAACTGGCTTCTTACACTGAGCATAATGCGTTCAAGGTTAACCCATCTTGGAGCTACTTCATTTCTTTCTCTGACTGTCTAATACTCCATTTGTTTATCCAGAATAGGCCTTTGAGTTGTTTCTACTTTGGGGTTATTACAAATGTCGCTCTGGATATTGATGTGCAAGATTTTGTATGGTTTGTATGCTTTCTTTTCTCTTGACAGTATTGTTTTTACCCCATTATATAGAAGAAACTGAGGTACAGAAATGTTAAGTAACTTGCCTAGGGCAACACAGCTAGTTAATGTTCTGAGACTCAAACCCAGTTCTGTCTCATGCTCTTAGCTACTCTCTCTGTTGCCCTGAAGTTTATCAAAGGTTAACATGTAGAGGGTGGGGACTCCTGTCCCTCAGGGCCTCTGGAGAGACTCTGAGAAGAAACATAGCAGGAAGAGCTTCTCTGGAAGCAGAGGATGAACTCTCTCCCATTAAGGCTGGTTAGTTAAGCCTGGGAGTGATTGCCAAGGGAGGGGTGAATTCCCCTTTTGAGATGAAGAAGCCTCTCTGGGGAGCTTTAAGACATAGCAGGGGTGGATACCTCACTCCTGGGAATGGGGTTTTTGGCTCAAGGCTGTCCAAATGGCAGCCCTCATTCGGCATCTGGTGTCCAAATGGTGTTCACAGGGGCCAGGCCGTAATTCGGGCCTCCCTCACCCCTTCTCAGCCCTGACCGCACCCCAGCCAGCCCAGCCTGCTTCCAAACCCCCGCCCTACAGAGCAGGACCTCCTAGACCTCCCTGTTCATCCCAGGCCCTGACCTACCCCTCCCTCTGGCTCCCACTTGGGTGTCTGCAGAGGGAGCTGGGCAAGGCCTGCTGAATCAGGGCCTTCATTGGGTGGAGAGAAAGGTGATGAGGTCCCGAGAGGGTGGGAGTGGGGAGGGCCGGAGGAGCCATTTTAGAATGCCCAGGGCAGGGCAAGGCAGGGTGGGAGAAGAGAGGAGCCACAAAGCCTCCCCAGGGGAGGTGATGCTAGAAACTGAGACCCCTGCCCCCGTGCCACTTATAGAACCAGGGTCATTGATATATTTTTAGAGGATGTGGGTTTTCTTCTTAAACAATTCTACCAAAGGACAGATCCTGAATCCTGGAATTGTTACTGTGCCAGTGATAGAGAAAACAAAATCCACAGGCTTTTTCAGGGTAGGGAGGAGCTTGCACTATGAAATGTAGTACAAACAGTTCTAGCTTTAAAGTCTGACTGGCAGTCTGTCCCTCACTAGCAATATGACCCTGAACAATTTTCTTAGCCTTTCACAGACTCCATTGTTTTCATGTATAAAATGAGGGTAATAGTAGCAAGACTTGCCTAGCTCAGTTATAGCCCAGTGTATATTCTTAGCAACTCCGTCTCTGCAGGTTATTGTAATGTGGGAACGAGGAGAGTCCACAGGCTGGTGATTTGGGGGAATAGTGGTTTACAGGCTAATGATTTCGGGGTACCATGATTTTAAAAAAGCTAAACAGGTTTCATGCTTGCGTGACTTCTGGAACATTTAATATACCCACCTTCATTAAGAATATCTAACAAGGACCCCATTCTGTTGCGTTTTGCAAGTTTATTTAACCATGGACATTTGGGGGTATAACACCCCAGTAGAGGTTGCAACCTGAAGGGCCAAGGGCCAAATCTGGCCAACAGATGTAGAGTTCTTTGACCAGCACGGCGCTGCCTTAAGTCTCCGAAATTTAAGTCTGGTGAGATTTCACACATACATCATGAATTTTTACATAAAAATGAGCTTTTGAGCTTTTCAGTTTCTCTTGAAAAAAATCTAAAGATAGGGTCAAGCCGAGTCCTTGTTTGCACATGGTGATAGTGGGCCAGAAAACGGGTGATCGGAACAGCAGCTGCTCCTTCTAGATGGGGCACGTGTCTCCACTTAGTCACTGGCCCCCTGGGGCATTACAGTTTGTGATCCCCGAGAGTCTAGTGCTGATCAAATGCTGAGATAAGAAATGCAAAATGGTGAATTTTGTCCACACGCCCCTTCGTTAAAAAAATTGTTGAGCATGTGCTCATTCATCATCCTTTCATGCATTGCTGAATGACATAAAATATACATTATAAAGCATATCCCAAGAATAGGGTAACAGGATGAGATTTAAAAGAAATATAAATGCGAAGTTTCCCTCTTCATCCTATATTCTTTGGAGGCCAGGAGGCAGCTCCTCATCCAGAGGCTTACTCATGGTCATTGTCACATGTAATGGTTGGTTGATAGGATGCAAAGATGTCCAACTTGCTTGTTAAAGCAAAGCTGAACATGGAACCACCAACCCTGTAGCTGACACTGGGCTTAGTGTCTTGTGTACCTGAGCTCCTCAATCCTTACAAGGAGATTATGAATTAAATTCTATTTTGCTTTGACTTTGTCCTTGAGGGTTGTTTCTTCTTTCTTTTAACTATGCCCAGTAGCATAAACCACAGTCTTTGGAACCCAGGCTGTGCCTGAAATACTCATTTAGGTCAATGCCAATCTAAACAAAGAGAGAAATTAATGCACAACATCCCCCTCCCCCCCAAATACTGGTGAAGTGCTTGTGTTAGCCAGAAAGAACCGGGAAAAATATTACACAACTTAAAGGGACTCTTCAAGTCTTGAAGCAGCCACACTCCATTATGGTCCCCGAGGGAGCCATTGAAGAGTAAATAGTAACTACTCGTGAAGTCTTCTGAGATTTTAGATGAGAGGCTCCCGCAGAAACCTTTTTAAAAAGTGTCTTTTATTATGTCGATTTGGACTTAAATTTTCGATGTTTCAACCTCATCCCCTAACAAATTTACAAAATAACAAATAGCTGTGCAACCGATAATATTTGGGTTTCTTCTTAAAATCTGGTAGTGAGGCAGAGGGAAGCAATGTCCACCGGACTCAGCTCTGCCTTTGCAGCTAGAAAGCAGCCATAGACTGTATGTAAGTCAATGGCGGTGGCTGTGCTCCAGTAAAACTTTGCTTACAA
Organism: Zalophus californianus; assembly: GCF_009762305.2. Lineage (NCBI taxonomy): Eukaryota > Metazoa > Chordata > Mammalia > Carnivora > Otariidae > Zalophus > Zalophus californianus. The sequence goes on along the minus strand of NC_045595.1, from coordinate 34,202,984 downwards.
AAATAGGCAACAATGGGATTTAGTCCATAGGTCACAGCTTGCTGCCCCCTGATTTAGGCTCTGTTTCTCCCCAAAATGTGCAAGAAGTAGGCAAGAGGCCACTTGGGAAGTGTTTAGCACATGTTCTTCAGAAGGAACGAGGGAAAGGAGCTTGGCTTGTGTGGGTAGAAGGGAAATGAGTGAAAATGAGCCACCATCCCCCTAAAAAGTCACCTAGACTCTTTGTAGAACAGGACGGTCTCAAGGTAGAAGGAAGAGTGCTGGTGGCATAGGAAGAGGGGAGTGGATCCAGAGTTTGGTGCAGCCAACCAGAGTGTTGTGCTCACAAGGCTCCAGGCTCCTGCTAGATGTTGCTATGTTTCCCGGTGCTCAAAATCCCTGAAAGTTGGAGGACAAGCCTGCAAATGTGTATGCCAGCAAGCTCTGAAATGCTTCTATAACCATCCCCTCAAAGTACTCCGGGTTGTGCCATATGGAGAGGGCACCAAACATTCCCAGAAGCTCGCTGTAATCTTCAAGAAAGGGACATTTGAGAAAAATACCTTCCAGCATTTTTGTGTGTCCCTAAGCACCAACCAGGACATTTGATTTCCCCCACATCGCCTACCTAACGAAAGTGTCTTCTTGAATCATCAGTTCCTGCTGATAAAGATTGTTATTGACAGTTCTCTCTGTCTCTACCTCTTTTTGGGAAGACAAAATCTCTTCTTCATCCCCCACCAAGCTCTTGACTAGAGAAAGAAATACTTTCACAGAACAAGCGAGGCAGCTCCTCTCTAGGGATCACACTACCTTCGGTGTTCTTTTCTGCTCCATCCGCCCTGCCCCAGAGACCAGAAAAGCATCAGGAAACCCTGAGTACCTAATGTGTAAGAGTCCTTGGATTGGGCTCTTTGTGTCTAGGAAAGGGTGACCAAAATGAAATAAGGCTTCTCGGGTAAAGTCTACCTCCCTCCACCCTTGGTCCTCTTTACTTTCCCCCAAGCAACACTCAACATCTGGCATATCCCAAGCTTAGGGCATCTCTGAATACTCCAAAATATATCTCCGTAATAAAATGCTGGACACAGGCTGTTGGTGGTTTGCTTACCTATATGTGATTTGCTTACCTATGTGTGAGGGTTTTTTGTTTCACCCTTTGACTCTTATAAGGGTCCCTGTAGTGCCAACCTGACAGTGGAACTGGCATTCCACCTTGAGCGGAGATGTTTATTTTCCAGCCATCATAATTGAGCTCTTTGAGGAATAGATTTTGGGATATGATTGGAGCATGGATTCTGGTTTATTTGATGTTGGCTCAAGTAGTAATCAAGCTGAAAAATTTCTGGAAGATCATCTGCCCATCCTCTGTCCAGATAACAACTCTAGTTCTCCAAGCAAGAATGATAATAATAGATGCAATTTCCCTTAATCAAGAGGTTCTCAAACTTGGGGGTGCATTACAGTCATCCAGAAGAAGAAGAGGAAGAGGAAAAAGAAGAAGAGGGGAAGGGAAGGGAGGGGAGGGGAGGAAGGAAGGAAAGGAAGGAAGGAAGGAAGGAAAGGAAGGAAGGAAGGAAAAGAGAAAAAGAAAAAGAAAGAAAGAAAGAAAGAAAGAAAGAAAGAAAGAAAGAAAGAAAGAAAGAAGAAGAAAGAAAGAAAGAAGAAGAAAGAGAAAGAAAGAAAGAAAGAAGAAGAAAGAAAGAAAGAAAAAAGAAAGAAAGAAGAAAGAAAGAAAAAGAAAGAAAGAAAGAAAGAAAGAAAGAAAGAAAGAAAGAAAGAGAAAAAAAAAAAAGAAAGGAAGGAAGGAGAAAGAAAGAAAAGGAAAGAAAGAAGGGATGTCACCCAGGCCTACTTCTGATTCACTAGGACTGGGGGGCAGGACCTCAGAAGCTCTCTCTAAAATGTACACTGCCTACCCTCTCTCTGACCTAGGTCAGTCTAACGTAGATGGGTTAGCGACCACAGCTAGAGACACACTTGTTTAACCTGAGGATAAGGACTAACTCTGATACATGATGCCACAGTATCGTGGCACAGGGCGGTGGCGGGGCACAGGGGGTGTCTTTCTCTAAGAGAGAAAGACGTGCATCAAATCCCACAGTTGACATACATTATCTCACTTATTTTTATCAGAATGTCTTGACTTGAAGTCCATGTCCCCTCAAGAATATGTGAACAGATTTCAGAGCTCTGTGAACTTGAATGGGAAAATTCTTTTTTTCATTAAACTCTAACTAGAATTTAGCATTTCCATCAATTATGAATGCAGGCAACAAACCACAGTCCCAAAGGTACCTGCGACTTTATCATGAAATGAAGTCACAGATATGTTCATATCATATCACTGCTGTGATAGATATCTGAACATATCATTTAGGCTCCCTACTGGTTAGAAATCATACAGTCTTCAGACCAACTGCTAAATCTTGTTATTTAAGGCATTACTAGAGACATTTATTTTTATATCAGTTGATTTTAATAACTCAGTAATTGTATTTTAGTATGCTTCATTTTGTTTGCAACCCTATGTATGTTATACATTCAAAAACACAATTCTGAAAAGGGATCTGTGGCTTCCCGGACTGCCAAAAATATCTTTGGCAAAAAAAGAAAAAGGTTTAAGAATCACCACAATCAGATTATCACAATGACTCCTTGAGGATATCAAGGTAGTTACTATTATCCTCTTTCCAAGGATAAGGAAGCTTAGGGAAGTCAAGTGACAAGCCCGAGGTAGCAAAGCTAACAGGTAACACAGTCTGGACTCAAACTGGATGCTCAGGGCGCCTTACTGACCACAGTCAGTAAGAGAGGGGGAGGCCATGGCTGCTCTCTGTGCAGTAGCCAGCACTTAAGTTGGAGCAGTGGGGAAGAAAAAACATTGAGAAATTGTTGCATCTGGGGAAGGCTTTGGAGTAATTACCAGAACAGCCAGAGGATGAGCAGCAGCAGAGAGCTGAGCCTGTCAGGCTGAGGTCCGCTGATTAATTGGTACGGGGAACACAGCCAAAAGCAGAGAAGCCACACCAGGCCTCCATCCATTTGTCCATGCCCTGGGGTCAGAGATGGAGCAAATGGAACCTTTTATAAAAGAGGAAAGGGTGGAATGTGGCCATCGGGGGAATTCTGCAAGAAATTCACAGGTGTTTTCTTATTGTACTCACCCCTCCCTAAGGACCTCTGGGTGTGCTGTTAGCCATAGAGGCGTGGGGTGGGGTGCAGCTTGGCTGTGTTCTGCAATCTTTCATACACCCACCCCACCTCTGTATTTTTTATGGGCTACAGTGGTTTCTATTGAAATCACAGAAGCCATGCTCAAGTCACAGGGAGCTGAGTCACTGGGAAATTCATTGTGTTCTTCAGCAAATGTCAACAGGTAAAACTGGAGGGGCTTTAGGTCTTTGAGAGGGTCAGGCATTAGGGTCACTCCACCCAGGCCATGAAAGTGACCTCTTTACTGTTCTGTAAGTCACTGCATCTTGGTGATTCTGCAGATTTAGGTTCAGGAGAAACTCATCAAAATCTTCTCCCTCAAGGAAAGGAAGCTCCAGAAGATGATTTGGCCCATTTCTTCCCATTGAAATGCTGCTGTCAGTGTGTTAGGAATTGATACTCAGAGGCATTAGTGATGTGCAAGCCCAGCTGCTGTATATTAGGAGGCTATTCCCCCCCTAATATTTATTTGAATTATGAAATAGTAGAAGATTTGGAAAAGATTTCTTTTTTAATAAAAAAGAATCACTTTTAATGCACTACCCAGGAAAACCAGTGCTAATATTTTGGTGTCTTTTCTTGCGGATAGACAGGTAAACAAATAGGCAACTTCCCTATGTCCATGATGTCTAGAAAGCATGCAAGTACAATCTTTGTGTCCATAAAAACCCAGTCTCATTAGTAGGGTATTACGAACATAGAGTCCTACTGTGTTTCCTTTTGAGACATATAAAATCAGGTTCAGAAATGGAAGAATTCCTCCTTTTTTCTTTTTTTCCCCCTTTCATCTATCTTCCTACTCATGGCATCTCAGTTGCATCTTCTATCCTGCAAGCTTCTACCATCATACATGTGGTAACTGGCAGAGCATGGCCATCTAACTTGGGAGGCTTTATCTGTAGCAGATTGTATTTTTCCTGCAGTGAGCAGTTTCCTGTAGGCCTCCAAGGACTAGGCTAAGGGTTTCAGATTCTTTAAGAAAAGAAAATGTAGCAGACTAACAACTCCCTCCTCTCTGTGCCACTATTAGCCATCTCTCACGGTGTAATTTAACTTGGTTTGTGCTAAAAGACCCGCCCTTCCACCTAGAGAATAGGAAGATGGAAATAAATGGCAAGGACAGAGCACCCTTCCTGTTACATTATATGATAAGACCTAACATTTTTTTAGCACCAAACGTGTGCCAAGTACTGTTCTCATTACTTATCATATAACTCATTGAATCTTCACATCAAGCCTGTGAGGGAACTACGGTACAGAGAAATCGACTGATTTACAAGCCCTAGGTCATACAGTTAGGAAGTAGCACAGCATGAATTCTGACCCAGGCCATCTCGCCTGACAGCTCTCATCTTGGCAGGTTGCATTTTCCAAAGATGACAGCACCAATAGATATCTCATCCCACATGGCATCTTAAAACATGGTAATTCTCTATCAAACAGCGAGGATCTGCGTTGCTCTCTTTGAACCTGAGGGAATCTTTGTAACTGTCTTGACCAATACAATGGGCTGGAAGTGGCACTTTGTGATTTTCAAAGCCAGATTATAAAAGGCAATACAACTTTTGCATAGCTTTTTCTCTCATGGAACATTTCCCCTTAAAATCCAGCCACCATGTTGTAAGGAAGCCCATGCCACATGGAAAGGCCTAGTGTGATGCTCTGCCTGACAATCCCAGTGAAGCCCCCAGTCCAAGAGCCAGCATCACCCACCGGACAAGTGAGTGAATGGACCCTTGGAAGATTCCAGCCCCAGGCTTCCAGTCTTCCCACTGAGATTCTAAGAACTCATGGAGCAGAGCCAAGTTGTGCTCATGGTGCTCTGTCTGAATTCCTGACCTACAAAAATTATGAGAGATAAAAAATGATTTCCATTGTTTGAAACCACTAACTTTAAAGGTAATTTGTGATATAGACAGAGTAACTAGAACATTGCTCTTAACTGTTATAGCAGGGCAAAGATAAGTTTTCAGCAACTCTCCATCCCTCCTTTGTCCTGGCCCGCTCTGGTACACAAGCAGCTTGAGTTTGACATGAAGGAAATCTTGCCTGGATTTTTCTTGGTCCAACTCCATTGGGACAATTATTTCCATTAGGTTTTCTATTATTGTTTAAGTTTTTTTTTGTTTTTCTCAGTTTTCATAGGTCTTTCACTGGGGAATAAGAAGCTATTTCAAAACCCGAAAGCCAAATGCCATTTTAAGCCAGATGTAGAATTGGCCTCTTTTAGGAAAATATAGCCAGTCCTTCAACAATTGTTGACTAAGGAGTTACTCAGACCAGTACTGGGTTTTGTCCAAGCAAGTTCATTCAGTCAAGAGATAATGCACAATAATTAAAAAAAAAAAAAAGTAGAACTGCACCACGTGTTTGAAATCTTGACTCTTTGATCCTCTGTGTAATCTCTTCTCTGGAAAAAGTAAAAGAAAGAAGAGAGGAAGATCAAACCAAGAGAGAAATATAAAGGCCTAAGGACTAAGTGAGATAATGTACTAATGTTAAATTTGATTGCAAGAGTCAGGATGTTTAGGGTTTATAAAGCTCTGGCCTCCAAAGTCCCCACCTCAGAGATTTTATACATGTTTTTAGAGCTTTTTCCTCAGATGTAAGCATGGCTCAATTCTTTTAGCCCTCTACTGAATATCCTTGTAAAATGTCCATATGTGGCAATATAGTTTAAAAGGTTTAGTTGGGGGGTAATGAGGAAAAGAGGTGATAGCAGGTAAGAGGTCATTAATGGAGGTCACCCTCCATTAACATAAGGAAAATACATGTGCCATTTTCACATGGATTTTGATGCCCAGACACCTATAAGTGGTTATATATTTGCATACATCACATCCAGGTTTGAAGAGTTGTCCTCCTCAATAAAATGCCTCCTCAAATTCTGAGTATGTCTATATACATATTCCTCCATTCCCATAGTTATAGGTCTGGGAGGGGAAAAAAAAAAAAAAAAGAAATGACAAAAAGAGAGGAGAGAGGTAAATCAAAATTAAATACATAAATGCCCTAGTTTGAATTTTTAGAGCTTAAGAATTGCTATACCATCTCAGGATCCCCAAAAGAACAGATGGCACATGCAAAATAAGATTATTTGAGGAGGTTTTATTTGCAAAGGGTCTACTTACAATAATATGGTTATAGAGAACCAAAGGGGAGAGTGCATAAATGGAGGACTAGCAGGAGTGAAGTCCACCACCTTAGCCTAAAGGGGAGAGAGAGAAGTAACCAGGACTAAAAAAAAAGAGTCTCATAGAACAGCTGCTTTGAGAGAAGCTGTGACCTTCCGTCAAGATATAGTTGAGGAGCTCTCAAAATGGACTACAAGAATTAATATCCTGATGTCACTCTCCTTCCTCCCTTTTGCCTGCTAGAACTTTCCATTGACTCTACCCACCTTGAAGCCAGAGGTCCAAGAGATATATGGAGGTCAGCTCCTGAAGCAGACAAGAGAGTAGAGAGGGTAGTGAATCTGGGTAGTGAAGACAAATAAGAGATATCCAGCACACTTGCCACCCCACACCTATAAAAGTTTTCAAAATCAGAAAATTCTTGTTTGTAGAGGGTGCTAAATTTTATTAGTAATGCCTAAAAAGTACAAATTCAACTTTAAACCAAATATAGATTTTAGAAAGACATTTACAAGAGACTAAGATTTATCACTTACCTTCTTGGCTCAAATATAATTGAGTTCTCTGGGTGTGTAGCAATAAACTTCATTCCTATTTATCTCATCTTCACAGTGATAACAAATACACCATAAACTCATGAGCCTTGTATCTCAATAAGTGATCCTTTAAAAGCCTATGGCCAATAATGTCTATCCTCTGTTAACCCACCCCTTCCTCATGGCTTGGAGTAAAAGCTAGAGTCTTTGCAATGGCCTACAAGACCCTAAATATTAAGTCCCTGGTTACTTCTCTGAACATAACCTTATTCTTTTTTTGGCTTACCTGATCTCAGCCAAACTGGTTCAAATACGTCAATCATAATCTGCCCCAGGGTCTTTGCACTTGTTTCCACTGCTCTTCCCCAAGCAAAAACATGACTCCCTCCCTTTCATGGACATGTGTTCAAATGTCACCTTGAGAGAAGCCTGTCTGACAATTCTATATAAAATAGTAACTAAAGCAAAATGTGTTTTTCAAAAAAGCCCACACCAGTATTTCCCATATGATTTTCTGGAAATTTGCCACTGCGCATCAACAGAGAAGCTGTTTTTTTTTTTTTTTTCTCTCTCCAGGGATGGGACTTGTGACTGCCTCAGCAAATAGAATGCAGGAGAAATAATGCTGGGGATTTTCGGAACTAGATCTTAGAAAGTCATACAGCTTTCTTCTGATGCTCTCCCTTTCTCGGGATATTTGCCCTTGGAACTCAGCTACCATTTTATAAAGAAGGAAAGGACACACAAACAGACCACATATAGTTACTTCATTCACCAGCCCAAGCTGAGGTCTCAGCGGATAGCCAGCATCAGTCACCAGATATGGGAGTGAATGAGCCATCAGGTGGTTCCAACCCACAGCCTTCAAGCTGCCCCCAGCTAATGTCAAGTGGAGTAGACAAGAGCAATTCCTGCCGAGACCTACCCACATCACAGATTCATGAGCAAAATGAATGGTTATTTATGCCACAATTTTTTTGGAGTTATTTGTTATACAGCCTTAAGTAGAATATATTTTTGGTGCCAAAAGTGAGACGCTGTGGCAACAAAAAGTCTAAAATATGTGGGAATGGTTTTGGGACAAGATTGCAGGCAGAAACTGTAAAATCCTTAAGGAGAGTATTAGTGAGAGCCTAAAGGATCTTGAAGAGACCATTAAAGAATGCCTGATAACCCTTGATGAAGCTATCCATGAGGGTGTAAAGGAAGGTGAGAAAAATGTTTTCGGAAGCTGGGGGAAATCCTTGTTATGTCATGAGACAAAGTTTAGGAACACCGTTCCTGGAGCAATGTGGAAAACTCATGAGGTACCTAATTAATTGGACGATTTAGCTAAGGAAATTTCAGGCAGAATCTTAAAGGTGTCTTCTGGCTTCTTCCCATTGTCCATGATAAAATGAGAAAGTAAAAAGATGACCCCTTAAAAAAAAGGAATTATTCACATTTCAAGTAACATTTAGAAGAAATATAAAGGAGCCAGGACTTGATGTGTTAAAAAAATAAAACGATTCCTAATTCCCAGCCTCCTCAGTAGTCCCAAATTTTGAGATAGCCTCAGAGCAAATATTAAGCCCAGGACCAGATCATAAGAGCCTTTGTTAGAACATCAGAAATACAAAAGCCAGTGCCTCAAGAATTGCTTTGCTCAGAAAGAAGGCCCTCTGGTGATCTTACAGGAATGCTCCCCAGATCCTGTTAACTAAGAGAACAAAGGACCTGATGAGTACTGTTCATTAAAAGTTTTACAGCAAGCCCAAGGTAGAGAAGGGCTTATTTGGCAAGATTGGTAGGTGTAGCTTTTGTCTAATGGAATGTATTCAAAATGTATTGATTCATAAGAAACCCATGAGGTTTTTAAAATAACTATATCAGCTTAGGAAAGGGAGGTTTAGTCAACATTATACATGCAGAAAGCTGACTGAGAAATCCATTCAGCTGTCACATGGGCCATTTTTTATAGAAAAGGAAAGAAGACTTGGAGGGCATAACCAAGAGCCAGGGTGCACCATTGCCAGGTGGTAGTACTGCAATCTAGTCAAATAAATGGCAACATGTACCCTACCGGATTTCAAAATTGGTATGGATTCCTACGTGCTTCCCATTTTCACCCTTTTGGAAGAGAAGGGTCGATAGCAGTTACTGTATACCTGTCCCATCAGTATGTGTTCCATATAAATGTCACAGCCCAATTCTTTCATGAGTTCACAAGTCTCAAGATCAGTGAGAACTATCCCTAGAAGCTCTGCTTGAAGAACCAAACCCAAAGAGCCCCAGTTGCATTTGAGTATGATCTAGATGGCAAAGTCTGGGACTGTGAGCCTGAGATGGAAGCCATAATGCGCGTAGACTTTGCAGTCCTTGGGGAGAGCGTAAGCTGCTTCAAATATGAGAGGGATATAAATTACAGTAGCCAGAGGGCAGATTATGGCAAAGCGAATTTTCCAAAATGGCCACAGCAATGTTTCTGGTCTCACATACTCTTCCATAACCTTGCTACTTCCTATCAGGTGGAATCTATTTATCCTTCCTTTTGGAGAAACCTGAGAAATGTAGCATCCATATAAAAATAATTATAAAATGTTGTTGAAATGTCTTTAAAAAAAAACAAATGGGGATATATTATTGACAGGAAGACTTGATGTCATAAAAATATTAATTATTCCTAAATTAATCCATAAATTCAAAAAATCTAATTACCGTTTTAATAGGCAGGCCAATCATGGAACTGGCCAAGCTGGTCCTGAGATTCATGTGGAAGAGGAAACAGCTATAAAAAGCCAAGGCAATTATGATTAAGAGTAAAGTAGAATGCAGAGGAAAATATTTACACTGGTATATGTCAACATTATAAATCTATAGCAACGAAAGAAAATGTTGTGGAACTGGTCCACAGATGGGTAGACCAACAAAATGGGCTAGAGAACCAAGAGATATCTTCATGCATTTATGAATACTTGATTTATGATAATAGTGGTTATGCAGAGCAGCGGGAAAGCGATTGTCTTTTCAATAACTGGTGCTGGGACATTTGAGTATCCTTAAGTAAAAACACTAAATCAGAGCTCCTCTCTATTCTAATTCCAAGTGGATTCTAGACTTAATTGTGTAGGTAAAAATATAAAACTTTTAGAATAAATGTAGGAGGATGTCTGAATGACCTCAGAGAAGGGAAGCATTTCTTAGATGATACATAAAAAGCACCAAGTGTAAAGAAAAAGTTTGGTAAAATTGACTACATTAAAATCCAGACCTTCCGTTCAAAAACAAGGTGCAAAGAAATTCACTCACTTGGGAGAAAGTCCATGTGATCCATATAAAACCACAAAAGATTAGCATCCAAGATACATAAATAACCCTTTCCCATCGCTAGTAATTTGGAAGATGAAAATTAAAACCAGAATGAAATACTTTTCACAGACCTCAGGTTGGCCAAAAATTTTAGTCGATCAATATTAAATGTGGGTTGAGAACGTGAGGGAAAGAAAATTTTCACACCTGCTGATGGCATTATAAATTAGTCTTTACAGAGCAATTTGGCAATCTTTAATAAGTTGAAGCCACACATCATATATAACCCACTTCCAGGCATATATCTTACAGGAGACTTCTGCCCACATGCACAAAGCACCCTGTCCAGGAATATTTGTAAAGCCATTATGTGTTATATGAAAACATTGGAAACAACCTAAATGTTTATCAGCTAGAAAATGGAAAAACAAATTGTGGTTCATTTGTGCAATGGAATGTTTTAAAGCAGTTAAAAAGAATGAGCTTATATATATAGATAGATAGATATACATGGATAAATCCCTAAAATATGATGTTGAATTTTAAAAAAATCAGGTTGTAAAATGATGCAAACAGAATGATCCACTTACAGAAAGTTTTAAAAACATGTGGAACAATACTCTATAGTTTATGATACTGCACGTGTGGTAAAAATATTAAAACATCCTTGGGGATGATAACAACAAAATCCAAGATAAAAACTAAATCCATCTGTGGATGGAGGGGAATAGAAATAAAGAGAGGTTCTGAAAAGTTTCAGACACGTTTGTGTTGCGTTATTTCTTTGAAAGGAAAAGGGGGTTGTGGCAAATTGTTTAGATTTCATAAAGTTATGCTGTAAGTGGCATTCAATGTATCATTCTCTATCCTTTCCTGTTGACACATTTTTTTTATAAAAGCTCTATGGGAATCATAAGCCTCCATGAGTTCATATGGTTTGTCACTTTATTTGTGGATCTAGCAAGACACTTGGTACACAATTTCTGCAGAGAATGCTCTGTCAGCATGTGAAATTCTGTTTATATTGTGCTCTGAAGTCAAGTCTACACATCCTCAGCAAACCTCTTCAGTTCTAAGTAAAACGATCAACCAGGTTATTCCGCCTTTCCTGGCAAAGGGTTTTTTGTTTTTGTTTTTTTTATGTTTATCATCAGAAAATCCACTTCCAACCAGTCTAATCTACAAAAGAAAGTTAAGGCATAATCAAATTATCTCCCAAATTGTCTAAGGACCAGAAAGAAAAGAAAAATTCAGCACACCCACTGTGGTTTCTAAGGCCATGCTAAGCATCACATTCAATTTTCCAGAATGAGAAGGGAGATGGACTCATCAAAGAAGATGGTCAAGGTTTGAGTTAGAAACTCCTGGTTCTTGAACTTTCTAGGAGGTCATTCCATGTCCATGCCTGTTTCTACGACTCCATTCACCTCACTGTTCTAAGAAAAAGCAATGTAGGATTTGGGTTGATTATCCAGAAATGAGAGCAAGTAGATAGATTTGTTTTGTGTTATTTCTTTATTTACTTATTCATTGTTTTAGATGGCAAACCATATATATACTCTTTGGTTACATTCTCTAAAAGCAGATCGAAAGAAAAGGATTGAGGTGAAAGTAGTTAATCTGGAGAGGAAATCCTAGGCAGCACAGTGGGGGAGTGGAGGAATGAGACAGAAGAGAGAAGAACGGTCATCAGGGCATGTGAATGAGCAGGTTGCTGCTCTGGGTAACCAGGGCTCAGTTTTGCTGGAGATTCTTCAAGGGACTGTGTAAAACCCTTGAAATCAGCCCTACAAATCATAACAAAGCAGGAGTATCTACCACCTCCTCATTCCTAGGGAAATGACCTCCTTGCATTCAGGCCCATACCTCCTACAATCTAGCCAAGCAGGCTCCTGTGGGCCACATAAAGCCCTCAGCCTAAGTTCAGAAGCCAGCTGTGCACAAAAGACCGCTACAAAAATTTCAGGTGTCATCCAGCATGGGCCAGGAGAATCTACCCACAGCATCTGACAAAGATATCTACAATAGAGCACACTGTATCCTGTTCTCCAGCGCATGGGGGAAGTACCACGGGTGGTTCAGGAGATGATTTTAGATGATTCTGGGTCATGATAATTACATTGAATCATGTAGTGAGAAAGTTCTTTTCACTTTGTTTCAACCCTTCTCATGATCCAAGGAAAAGATCTCATCTTGGTCCAATTGTTATGGGCTGAATAGTGTCTCTCCAAAATTCATAATTTGAACTCCTACCCTCACAGGTACCTCAGAATGTGACTGAATTTGGAAATAGGGTCTTTGAAGAGGTAATTAAGTTAAAATGAAGTCATTAGAGTGGGCCCTAATCCAATCTGACTGGTGTCCTTATCACAAGACGAGGTTTGGATACATATAGTACAGAGCCCTGCATCGGGCTCCCTGCTCTGCGGGAAGCCAGCTTCTCCCTCTCCCACTCCCCCTGCTTGTGTTCCTGCTCTTGCTATCTCTCTCTCTCTCTGTCAAATAAATAAATAAATCTTAAAAAAAAAAAAAAAGAACACAGGGAGAAGATAGCCACGAACAAGCCAAGATAAACCTCAGAAGGAATCATCCCCACCAATACCCTTGTCTTGGACTTCTTGTGAGAAATTAAATTTCTGTTATTTAAGCCACCAAGGCTTTGATACTGTGTATGGCAGCCTTGGCAAACTAATACATTAATTACGTCTTCTTATGGCTTATCTCCAGCACTTGTTAGCTCCCTGATTAGCAGAGTCATCCTCAGGCTCAGAATTTTTTAGTGACAACTCGGGACGCCTGGCTGGCTCAGTTGGAGGAGCGTGCAACTCTTGATCTCAGGGTCATGAGTTCGAGCCCCACATAGGGTGTAGAGATTACTTAAATAAAAACTTTTAAAAAATTAAAACTAAAAAACAAAAGAACTTCTGACAACCACAGCTTGCTAAAATGTGCTAACACTGTCCTGTTTCCATTGCATTTATTTTTACAGTTACACTCAACCTATCACAAGTGGTTGATTACCAGCAACAATGGGAAGTTTCCCTTTTAAACACATGTATATAATTTTTTAAGCCAGCCAATTTAAACAAATAATAGAATCATGAAGATGGTATAAAATGGGAAGTCTGAGAAATTCTGTGAGCTCTAGAGCAGCACATTATGATGGAAAGAGTGTGACCTTGTCAAACACCCAACCCCCTTGAGCTTCAGTACCCCTAACATTGATCTCTTAGGGAGGTGGGGAAATTCAAATGGAATGTTTGTATAGCAACAAGCACTCTGCCTAGAAGTAATAATAGCTTAGGAAAGCTATTAATCAGGTATCAGAATACTACTAATCAGATATTAATCAGATTTAATGTAATTCTTTTAGAAAAGTCCCTTTCTCATCATTTTGTCCCATCATAAGAAACTGGGGTTATGCAATAACTGGGTTATTTTCCAATTTAATATATCTTCTTTTATTATAGAGAGACATAGGAAAGCATTATTTTCATTCTCCTCTACACAAAGTCAATAAAGAAAATTTAGTTTTACTTTTTAAAAGTAGTACTTAATACTTTTTAATTTTTTATTATTTATTTTTTTTAGTACTTAATACTTTCTATTTTAATTCTGGTATAGTTAACATACAGTGTTATATTAGTATCAGGTGTGCAGGAGAGTGACTCAGCACTTCCATGCAACACCTGGTGCTCATCAGGACAAGTGTACTCTTTATCCCCTTCACCTATTTCACCCATCCTCCCCCCACCTCCCCTCTGGCAGCCACCAGTTTGTTCTCTTGTATTTAAGAGTCTGCTTTGTCATTTGTCTCTTTTTTCTTCATTTGTTTTGTTTCTTAAATTCCACATATGGGTAAAATCATATGGTATTTGTCTTTCTCTGACTGAATTATTTCACTCAGCATTGTACCCTCTAGATCCTGCCATGTTATTGCAAATGGCACAATTTCATTCTTCGTTATTACTGAGTAATATTCCATAGTGAGTGTGTGTGTGTGTGTGTGTGTGTGTGTGTGTGTGTGTGTGCCATCTCTTCTTTATCCATTCATCTATAGTTGGACACTTGGGCTGCTTCCATGGTTTGGCTATTGTAAATAATACTGCAATAAACATAGGAGTGCATATGTCTTTTTGAGTTAGTGTTTTCATGTTCTTTGGGTAAATACCCATTAGTGGAATTACTAGATTATATGGTAGTTCTATTTTTAATTTTTTGAGGAAACTCCATACTGTTTTCTACTGTGGCTGCACCAGTTTGCCTTCTCACCAATAGTGCATAAGGATTCTTTTTCTCTCTACATTCTAGCCAACACCTGTTGTTTCTTGTGTTGTTTTTTAGCCATTCTGGACAGGTGTGAAGTGATATCTCATTGTGGTTTTGATTTGCATTTCACCGATGATGAGTGACGCTGAGCATCTTTTCATGTGTCTGTTGGCCATCCGCACGTCTTCGTTGAAGAAATGTCTGTTCATGTCTTTTGCCCATTTTTAATCAGACTATTTGTTTTGTTGGTGTTGAGTGGTATAAGTTCTTTATATATTTTGGATACTAATCCTTTATCAGATATGTCATTTGCAAATATCTTTTCCATTCAATATGTTGTCTTTTGGTTTTGTTGATTATTTCCTTTGCTATGCAGAAGCTTTTTATTCTGATGTAGTCCCAATAGTTTACTTTTGCTTTTTGTTTCCCTTGCCTCAGAGACATATCTTGAAAAATGTTGTTATGTCTGCTGTTAGAGAAACTACTGCCTATGCCCTTTCCTTGGCTTTTTAGGATTTCAAGTCTCACATTTAGGTTTTTAATCCATTTTGTATTTATTCTTGTGTATGGTGTAAGAAAGTGGTCCATAACTGGTTCTTCTGATCTGTTTGGAACTGCTCAGTCCATGTCTTTGGGATGTTGGGAAGCCAAATGAGGGAGCAGGTTTGGAAGTGCCTTAGAAAGTTTGCACACAGACGGAGTGGTGATGGGGTGACCTCTCATGCCATGTTGTAGCTGTGCTATTTGATTTGTGTATCTTGGTTGTATTCATTAAAATGAACCACAGTGCTAAAAACTGTAGTTTTTTCCCCAGGGCTTTTTCTCTTAATATGAGAAGTGTTCACAAGTTTCTTATCCAAAAACTAGAACACTAGGGGCCCTGAGAGCCTTCTTCTGGTGCCACAGGTCTTCAGCAGAGAAAAATTTGTCATCTCGGAATTTTTGAGACCTGTATGACACAAGGTAGTTTTAGTCAATGTTCTTAAAACAGTGAAAATGCTGATTTAGAATACAATGTCATGTTTCTTTCATTGGGGTAAAAAAGCAACATGGAAATCCCCAAAGTATGAGTTATTACTGGGTTCTTTCTTGTTGTTAGGGTATTTTGTTAAGGTTTTTTATTTTTCCCCAGGGCTGTCTTGAAGGTCTGACATTGTGTCCTGAAAAGCCCTTACCTGTGGGCAGGATCTTCAGGAATGTTGTTTCCAGTGACTTCCAAAGGATGCAATTCCTTTTGTGACTATGCCACCAATAGTGAATAAAGGGAAGGGCAGCCCTCAGGAAAAGCAAGGGGGTAGATATCAAGGTGTGGAGAGGATATTAATAACAGAGTTCTATCTGGCCTTAGGTTATTCTTGAAATTAATCAAGTCTCACCAAGTGGTAGATTTCAAAGCAAAAGAAATGAACAGTCACAATGAACAAAAGAGAAAGTCTATACCTTCTTGTAGTTAACATTCTTGTGTAGGAGTTTAACCTCTTGTGCCAGGGACCCCATGGCAACTTTTGTAAAGTCTATGGATCCCTTCTCAAAATAGTATTTTCAAGTGTATAGAATAAAATACATAGAATTCAAAGAAAAACAATTGTATTGAATTTCAGTAACTTGCAACACTGTGCTTGACCCCACATTACTGCATGGTCTATCAGCAATAAATTACTTTAAGTAACACAATTCAATAATTATCTCAACCATCCACTATATTTAAACTTAGCTTTATTCCCAGACTGCATGCCTAGTCCTGTTACAAAAGGCCATGCGGCCTCATAAATAATTACGAATTCTCATTTGAATAGTTAAAAAACAAAATTCAACCAAGTAGGGGCATCTGGGTGGCTCAGTCATTAAGCTTCTGCCTTCGGCTCAGGTCATGATCCCAGGGTCCTGGGATCAAGCCCTGCATCAGGCTCCCTCTCCCTGCTCTGTGGGAAGCCTGCTTCTCCCTCTCCCAATCCCCTTGCTTGTGTTCCCTCTCTTGCTGTGTCTCTCTCTGTCAAATAAATAAATAAAATCTTTTAAAATTTTTTTTAAAAATTCAACCAAGTAAAGTTTAAAGATCTTATTGGCTTTATTCAATGATTCATGAAGCAGGCAGCATCTCATCTAGCAGATAGAAAGGAGCTCCAAGGAGCTGTACAAAATGAAAGACTTTTATAGGCAGAAGGGAGCAGGAACAAGGAAGTTATACTAGGCAAAAAAGCAGGTTGATTGTTGCAAGGGCACTTCCTTTAGGGGATAGCAGGGGTCTAGTAGGCAGATTACCTAATTATGCTGATCAGGTGGTTCCTGATGGACTGGTTTAAGATTCCATTTTTGGGAGAGCTGAAATTGTAATTAAGTTAGCTCTTAGGTTGGTGGCATGGGGCTTAGCATAAGTGACTCCATTTGGAGCCTACTGTCACATTTTTAACAGGACTTTCCGGTCTTGTAAAATTTTAACAAATGGTAGAAACAGCTCTTTCTATGTATTGACTAACATTGTAAGTAGGAAATACTAGAAAGCAATGAGTTGTCTGGGTCACTAATATAAGAAGCCATGATTTCACTATTTGGTGGCTGAATGACAAGCAGGCACAGAGCTTCTCTATAATTGGCTGGCTATGTCTTGTGAGCATCTCTGGACAGGAAGGCTTCACTCACATGTCATCTCACTGCGACCCTAATGACTACCATAAGTTCAAAGTGATGAGCATAAATGATATTAAGATATTGTTGACAACTATAATGTGGTAAAACACATCTGTGACTTTTCTTGACAAAAAGTCACAGGCCCCACTAAACCATGGGATTTACTGCCTATACTCATAGTTGAAGGAAATGCTAAATTTCAATTAGAGGGTAATAAAAATCAAGATATGAGTATTTTCATATCCAAGGACCTTCTAGACACCCAGGTCGACCCTAGGTATCAATTGCTTGTGGGAAGGCATGTAGTAAATACATAAATAACATGAAAAGTGATGAGAAGTATTACAAAGGGAAACAACAAAGTAAGGGAGATAGAGCCATGCGGGGAGTGGAGTAAGAGTTCTTATTTTATATCAGGAATGCCACTCTAGGCTTATATTTGAACAGTGCTCTGAAGGAAGTAAGGAAGTGAGCCCTATGACTATCTGCAGAAAGAACGTCCTACGCAGAGGACACACCAAGTGTGGCCACATCTCTTTGGGCTTTATAGATTACATCAGTCAAGATTCAGTCAGGGAAGCAGAACCATGATGAGGATTTTGGAACAGGGCTTTTTATGGGAATTAGACTTTATACAATTGTGGGAGGAGCTGTGGAAGTAACAGCCTGGAAGAGGTTATTGGATGTCAGAGAAGAGTCACTAACCAGACCTGGCGAAGGTGAATAAGCCAGAGCTTGCAAGGGGGATCTAGGAGCCAGGCACACCCAGCTGTTGGGATGGGACTATGAAGAGCTGGCAGAGTAGTCTACAGAAAGCTGTAGACTGACATAGCCACCATCTCTGTGTGTCCACAGACAAACATCTGAAGATGGGCTTCAGACAGTTGTTGATGAGTAGCCAGGATGAGCTAGCCATGCAGCAGAAGAGAGTAAGAAACACCTAGAGCCTGCTAGGCACATCTGTGTTTGTCATTTACCATATTTGGCTGCAAAGACCTTCCAAGAGCAATGACCACTCTTGCACTCCTGCCTTCCAAATCTCAAACAAATTTCTCTTTGGTCAATCTGACCCAGAACCATTCAGGGAAGAGGATTCTGGGGAAAGTAGTTCCAGCCTCACCAAACTGACAAAGTGCAAACTACCCCATATGTCAGTATAAGAACTTTGACTTTTAATGGTGAGACAGAAAGCCACTTGGATGGTTTTGAGCAGAGGAACATATGATCTGAGTTATAAGAATCTTTCTAGCTCTGCTATTTGGCAGAGTACAAAGAACCATATCTACTCTGTGATTTTGCAAGTGGTCACTATTTCTTGACAAATACAGAAAGTTTCTCTTTGTCTTCCTTCCTCCCTCCCTCCCTCTTTCTTTTTCCTTTCCTTTCCTTTCCTTTCCTTTCCTTTCCTTTCTTTTCTTTTCTTTTCTTTTCTTTTTTCTTTTCTTTTCTTTTCTTTTTTCTTTCTACCAGGATAGCCCTAACCTGAACCAATTAACTGTGTCTACACAAAATCCCTGGAGTTCTGAACTTTCCTATCATTGGAGGATCAGAGATGTTGCTTTCAGGTAAAAGACCTACTGCTTAAAAAAAAAAAAACAGAATCTGTAAAAATAAATAAATAAATAGCTGGCAAGTCACTTTGGAGAATAATATGGGGGTTCCTCAAAAAATTAAAAATACAACTATCATATGAACCAGCCATTCCACACGTGGATATATACACAAAGGAAATAAACTCATTATGTTGAAAAGATACCTGCACACCCATGTTCATTGCAGCATTATTTACAATAGTCGAGACATGGAACAACCTAAGTGTCCATTAATGAGTGAATGAATGAATAAATGAATAAAGAAAATGTAGGATATATATTTATCTATCTCCATACATACATACATACAAATAATGGAATATCCATTAAAAAAAAGGAAATTCTGCCATTTGTGACAATATGGTTGGATCTTGAGGACATTTATGCTAAGCGAAATAAGTCAGAAAGAGAAAGACAAGCACTGTAGACCTCACTTATAGTAGAATCTTTAAAAAACTAAGTAAAAAATTAAAATATTTATTTAGTACCTTCTATGTAGCAGTACCAGGGCAGTATTCTAGAAATGTGGTGTTTATTTTGAACAAAGCAGACAAAAATTGGTACCCTTGCGGATCTTACGTTCTAGTGGGTGAGATAACATAAAAATTAGGTTACATAGTATTTTTTAAATGCTTTGAGAAGGCGTGCCTGGGTGGCTCAGTCGTTAAGCATCTGCCTTTGGCTCAGGTCATGGTCCCAGGGTCCTGGGATCGAGCCCCACATCAGGCTGCCTGCCCAGCGGGAAGCCTGCTTCTCTCTCTCCCACTCCCCCTGCTTGTGTTCCCTCTCGCTATCTTTCTCTCTGTCAAATAAATAAACTCTTTTAAAAAATAAAAATAAATAAATGCTTTGGGAAAAATAATAGGGCAATCAGGAGTCCCAAGGAGAGTTAGGGAGACCTATTGCAGGATTAAATAGGGTAGTCAGGGAGGGCCTCCTTGAAAAAATGAAATGTTAGCAGACCCTTAGAGAAGATAAGGAATGAGTCATGTGGATGGATATTTGGGGGCAGAAGGAACATCTAAAGTACAGGCTCTATAGCCGGCACATGCCTGCATGCTCAGGAAATAGTAAGGAGTGAGCAGGAAGGGTAGTCATAGGGGATGAGGTCAGAAGGCACAATGGGGCCAGAAGCTTTGAGCCTTGAAGGCCCTGTAAGGGCTATAGCTTTTACCCTGAGTGAAATAAGGAGCTATTACAGAATTTAGAGCAGAGAAGTAACAGTACATCAAATTGCTGACATGTTTTAGGAATTTTTACCCTGTGAATTCGCTTTCATATATTGCATTTTGGAACTAAAATGCAGAGGTTGCTTGGTCTCATCATTGTTTCCAAAACAGATAAGAAGAATTAAATCTCTCCTAATAGAATAATAAGAGAAGAAAAGAAAGATGGGACCGTGAGCCATGTCTACACCATCAATCTTTTTTTTTTTAAGATTTTATTTATTTATTTGAGAGAGAGAGAATGAGAGATAGAGAGCACGAGAGGGAAGAGGGTCAGAGGGAGAAGCAGACTCCCCGCCGAGCAGGGAGCCCAATCAATCTTAATGACTGCAGAGTGCACAGGAAATGGAGACTGGACTCACCTGAGAGCATTCTCCGTGTTCTCAGGAAGGATTTCAAATGGCTGAAGCAGGCTTGCTGCAAGATCACTTGGGGTTTGGAATTAGCCCAGACTTAGTTTCTTTGGGCCCAGAAACACTAATTGGGACTTCCCAAAGTACATTTGATGTTGATTAATGATAAAAAGGCCTCCCTGTTCTGTTCCTTTGAGTAATAGGAAAACCACCATCTCTAGGTGCTCTGATCTGCTGTTTGGAAGAATTGTCTTTTATCATACTGGAAAAGCTCAAGGGGAAAAAGATACCAGCTCTTATGAATACCTGGGTTAGATGGGTATAACCTAAGAGCCATCCTGGGATACTCACTCTACCAAATCTGTACTAAGTCTAGTCATTAAATTACAGTGGATCCTTCTGCAACCGGACACAACTCTAGATTCTAAATGATGGGACCAAACCACAAGATGTCCTGAAAAAAGAAATAAACCTCCCCTGAGAGTCACTTTCCAGCCCTCATGTGACACTATTCTCAATTTAGAGCTTAAAAAATATATATATCCAACACCAACTTCTTTTATATGCAGGTGAGGCAAAACCTGTCATTGAAAGCAGTAAAAAAAAAAAAAAAAAATGGCATGGAAGTACCGTTTTGGAAGGAGGTTGAAGAAAGATTGCCCAATACTTGGAATACACTTTGAGACTGAGTCCCATCATATATACAGAAAATTGTATGCAGTCCATTCCCTGAGGCACAGTGATGAAATCCCCTGTGGAGTAAACAGAAAAGAGAATAAGCATCAAGACCCAACAGGACTGACTCGACCAGAATCAGAAGAGGACTGGCAAGCTCACAGCAAAATCATAATACTGGTCACAAAATCCTCCCTAAGGCTGCCAGTTTCCAAAAGTGTAGCCAGAGAAAAATCAGCATGTTGAAAGACAACTATGAGAGACTCAAACAATGAGACTTTTTTTTTTTGAAGGCATGGCACATGATACAGCTCACCTACAGAGGTTGCCGCAGATGGTGAGAAAAATGAACTCCCGGGAAAGCAGGAAATCAAAAAGTTGCAAACCCACGGTAATTTAAAGTAACACTCATTATCTTTCCAATTTTTAAAAGAAGCATTGAATTAGGCCCCTGTTAGCTAAAGATTTACAAACCCAAGCCAAATTCCAACAGCCTCAACTCCTTCCAGCCAGCTCCAGGAAGCTGCTGTACAAATTTTTGGGAAAGGAGCCTAAAGAGCTGGAACCACCTGGTTTCAGGGTTACTTGGGGGCATAGAGTTTGCTTGACCTGGTTCTTTAAGGGCCATAAAATCAGAACCAGAATTTACTAACCTGGGCCTTATTGCTGGGTGATAAATTGCCTATTTTATTCCTGCCCTGGGTAAGGAAAGCTCCATTTTGCTTGTTAATTCCTGCAGTGAGAATTGCCTCCTTAGTGATTTAGTCTAGAGACTGATAGAAGCACGATCTAGGCAGATAATAAGCTTTGTTCTGCTGGCAAGACTGATTTAGGGAACTCCCCAGACCACAGTGAGGATGTGAGAACCAGGGCTCTGGATGTCAGCTAAGGGATAACACACCCAGGGCCTGAATATCAAGTGTCTCCTACAGGTTACCTCCTTCACTCAAGTTGGTGGGAGAGTGTCAGGGCCAAGGGAAGTCATTACGGGCAAAGACATTGCCTAACACCGAAGAAGAGCCCTGCAATCATCGTCAACAGAGAAATAGTGATGGCATCTCTCTTCTTGGATTGGGTGGTCATTTGTTGGAATCTCCCTATAACTTCAGTTGAGTTGGAGAACTGCGTCTTTCCAGAAAAAACTTGCGGATTGAAAAAGTCTACAAACAGAAGTTGCTGGTTTTGATTTGAGGCCCACGCCCAGCACACACACCCTCACAAACCAATGGGATCAACCCAGCCAAAAGTGCATACTACAAACACCCAAGAGAAAATAAAGGTTCTAGATAGAACCTGAGTATACCTCCATGCTTAACTGCAACCTCTACCCCTGTCGGGAAGAAGAAGGTTCCACTCAGAGGGGCTTTAGACAACTTTCTAGTTATAATAAGGACATTGCATGGCACCCTCAATGCAATTTTAATAGGTCTCGCATGTAACAGAGCAACCTTGACCATGAGCAGAGCAATAAGATCTCTGGCGTTGTTGTATGAACTCTCAGGTTTTGTCTTTATATATTTTGGTTGGTTTGAAATTTTAGCACTTGACCTAAAGTTCATGGAGCCTAGTGTCAGTCTGCTTTTTATAGAGACAAGTGGCATCCTGTTCATTTTATTAAAAGCTTTGTCTTTAAAACCAAGCAGAAGAGAGAGAGCAAGAGCAAGAGAAGGAAGAGAAGGGATCATGCTGAACACCTCTTACTCACAATAAGCATAATTTATTCTGTCAACATATGAGTCACAGGATTTCATAATTCATCTAATCCACTCTTCTTATTTTACATACAAGGAGATTAAGGGCCGAAGAGGGGAAATAACTTGTCCAAGCTCACATATGTTTATGAATGTAAACATAATATTAAAATCTATGCCCAGCTACTGATTTGCTTACTGTTATTGAACTTCCTGCTCATTCCTTCTATAGGAGTTAATAGCATCCCAAAATTTGTGTTAAAGAAGTCGAGCATGTCACAGTCAAAAAGAAGGGAAAGGTAGTTGAACCAGCCACATATCTGTCCTGGCCTGAGAAAGCTTTTTACCTACAACTAGGCCTTCTATCATTTTTACCTACCTACAAAGATTCCTCACTTCTATAGAAATTAAACTTTTAAATTAATAAGTTGGTTCCTGGACTATGCAATGGCAGTGTTCCAATTTCATGGGGAGAGTGGGCCCTTAGTTATTTGAATGTGTGGTTCTCATTTTCCTTGTGATTGGATTATTGGGAAATTCAGAGGTGCAATAGCATGAAAACACTCTTCACATGTAGCGTGTCGCTGCTGTTAGAGTTTGTCAATATTGGGTGTAGCTGGACGAGTCTTCCCTCACTGTCACTGAATTAGTATTTTTAACATTTTTCTTTTGGAGCAATCCCTTCAAGTTCCTGTTCCAATTCACCAAAGTTTCTCCCTGATAGAATCTCCATCTGTGTGTATCTGTGGCTCCTTATTTAAAATAAATTTTAAGTTCTATTCTTTACATCTATATTGAAGATAATAGTTGATCTATGCCAAGATTTCTCAAGGATAGCACTATTGACATTTAGGGTTGGGTAATTCTTTGTTGAAGGGGCTGTACCGTGGATTGTAGGAGATTTAGCAACATCACTGGCCTCTACCTACTAGATGTCAGTAGCATTTCCCCTTTTTGGTTATGACAACCAAAAGTATCTCCACACATTCCAAATGTCCCCTGGGGGACCATAGTTAACCCTGGCTGGGAACCACTTATGTAACTTGCTTCAGAAAGATACCCCAGGGGGTGCCTTTGTGGCTCAGTCAGTTAAGCATCTGCCTTCAGCTCCAGTCATGATCCAGGGGTCCTGGGGGCTCCCTACTCCGTGGGGAGTCTGCTTCTCCCTCTCTCTCTGCCCGTCCCCCCAACTTGTGCTCTCTCTCTCAAATAAATAAATAAAATCTTTAATTAAAAAAAAAACAAGAAAGAAAGATATCCCAGTAGAATATAAGTTCCATAAGAGCAGGAACTGTGTGTGATTTTTTCATCACTGTATTATGCACATAACAGGTGTTCTTAAAAAATTGTGTTGACTGAATAAAGGACACAATGGTATTAAAGGGAAAGCCTTGGATATAGACTATTTCAACATCAATCTGCCACTCCCTAGCTATGCCATTTATCTAAATCACTTTATCTCTTTCAATCTTATGGGCATAATATGTATTGCAGGAAATAGTCTTTACCTTGACTCCACTCTCTTGTGAACTTCAAATAGAGTCATTTGTACAAGATGCCTGTAACCTGTGAAATGACCTTTAGATCTGAAAGATAATGGAGGACAAATGTCCAAAAGTAGATACTGAACTCCAGAGTGAAACCCAGATCAACCTAAAATAATGGTCCCTGCATATCCTATCACCATGAGCTCTAAGCCAGGCTCTGTGTGGCCTGGAGGTGAGGCAAGGACAGAGGAAGGAAACAGAGCTGGATCAAACTGCTCCAGAAAACCAGAGGGATGTGTCAAGCTGAGGAATGGGACAGGGCCTACTTGTGGTTTCTTTACACAACATAAATTATCCTACACCAACCCAGGTACTAAAGGAAAATAGTACGTTCCTAAGCCAGAAGGTTCAGTAGCAGTTAAGAATGAAGACCTTAGAAGCCTTTACACTGAAAGACTCTGATTTCCGCATTCTCCCTATTATGTAAGCAAATCAGTTGAAAATTGTATATATGTGTGTACATGCATAAAACCAAAATTTGTCTGTATTCTCACTCTCTCCCTTAAGCTGCCAGCTTTTCTACAGGCTTAAAGGCATGACCAGTCAGCATGTTGGAGAGTCCAGTATAACGTGGTAGATATTGTGGGAAGAACCACCAGGAGTCAGGGTCTATGCAGATGGAGAAGAGATGGATGGATGTCATACCTGTATATCATGGGTAAAAAAACCTCACTAGTGTGTGCAGGAGCCTCTGTGTCAGGTCAATTTCATAATACATCTGGTGATCCTAGAGCTATCTGCAGTTAGCTATTAATGAGCAAAAGGGTGATGTGTCTATGGTACCATGTTACAAGTTCTGCAGGAACAAGAAATGGTTGCAGGAGGATTCTTGCCCCACTGTGTTATGAATAACTTCTTTGTCAGGGCAGGGGTGCACTGGGCTTTTGTATGTCTCAGCTTCCTCACCCGGGAAAAAGAATAATGTTGCTTATCCTGCATAACTTGGAGTGATGTTGTGGGGGTAAATGCAGCAAGGAACTTAGCATTCATTTATTTGTTTGTTTTTCATATATATTAACTAGTTGTTGTGTTAGGATTCTCCAGAGAAATGGAAGCAACAAGGTGTGTGTGTGTGTTATCTATATATTTATACACATACATACATACTCTAATTTTTCTTTATTATTCAACTTTTTAAACTTTTCTGTTTAGACATGTCATACATGCCATTGTAAAAACTCGAACATTAAGAACTGAATGTCTCATTAATTCCTCCCCATGAGAGTAAGTCCTGTGAATCCGCATGCATGTGCAGATTTATTTCTATGCTTGTATTATATAAATACAGAGAGCATGAATCACCATCCAGTTGCAGGTTAGCAATTGTAGGATCCAGGGTCGGATTGCCCAGGATTGGTGGCAAAGGCAACGTTGTGCAGTGGTGTCTACAAACCAGCCCTAGTCAGCAGCATTGTCCATGCCCACATGTCTAGAGCCTGCTCCTTGGCTTCTGGCTCAGTGCATTTCCATGTTTTCCCCTACCTTTGTAGCCAAAACCTGTCACGTTAATTATTGTTCAGGCTTTCCAAATGAAACATGACACTCCTACCTAAATCTATCACTTTCCAACTTCAAATATTGCACAATCTCTCTCTCTCTCTCTCTCTCTCTCTCTCTCTCTCTTTGTCCTTGTATGCTACTTCTTCTTCCTCTGGAGTCAAATTCAATAGTGCCAGTCTTCTTGATATGATGAATAATGATTGGTATACCAAGAGTGGTCCCCTTGTGTGATCAGCTGAAACAGCCAGCCCCAGGTGTGAATAACCAGGTCAAAAAGAAAGACACAGAAAGACGCCTGCTACAAGGGCATTCTTCTTTCTTTGTGCCATTGGGGATTTTCCCAAGCTTGAGCTATTCATCTACCACCTTCATTATTTTTAGCTTTGTTTTCATACCAATGGTACTATTATTTCCTTCATATTTTTTTTAAATCAATTCACTTTTTAAACTTCAAGCTGTCTTAGCACTTCTATCATTGGCATAAATGGCAGCCCGCATCATTTGCTATACGTGGAAGGTAACCATAAAATACATATGTAACTCTTA